>NC_086446.1:129994173-130294173 GCF_028390025.1 Pseudophryne corroboree
TAAAATAGTGTAACAAAGTGAGCAGTTTTGGATTATAACATGGGGAAAAAAACTATATTGAAACTAACCTTTATCAGGTAGATTATATGAACTTAAAGGAAACAGTTGATTGATTGACATAGTAAACCTATGCTATTGCAAATTTTTATAAACCCTTCTCACTGATCAAAATAACATTGTTGCTAAAATTAATTTAACATAAAAAAAAATACATATGAAAAAACTAAACAGCTATGGAAAATATTAGAATATCATTTTATGCAAGTACATGCTAATTATAACTTACATAGTACACATTTAATTTATAATTTGTTACTTACCAGTAGTCAGGATCCATAACATGTTTATTGTACAAAAAAACTATAGAAAAATGTAACAATTTAAAAATAAATTATATAACTCAAAAACGGAAAAAACTGGAGGAAAATATTACAATTGCCAAGTAGAGAATAAATTATTCAAATTGAAGGTGGAAAGCTATGGTACGTAGATATTCCATTAAATCCACTGTACCAAGTTGTAAGACACATCTTTGTAGTGCGTCTTCACGAGCTTTGGATTCTCTTTTTGGGGGTGTTCTGGCAATATTGCAAGTCACTTTTTCCAAGAGACTGGCAGTCACTTTTTGTTCCTTGTGCATGCACAAAATAAGCTTGTAAACTCCAAGCTTTTTCTCTCCAAGGACAATATTCCATCTCCTATGCCAGCCCTCCAACTTGTTTTGTGTCCTTTGAAAACCACCACGCATGTTCTCGTGAACAGACCACATGTTTGGGGGAAATATAGGCAGAGATCTTGTTTGACTTCTAGTACGGTCTCGAATACGTCCCAATACATATGTCTCCTCAAAATAGTTCATTAATGGGGCTGCATTAGTGGGCATCTCTGATTTTAAAGACTCAAATGCAGGGGGAATTTCATCTGAGGGAAGAAAAGCCAGTGCTTGAAGGTGCCTCAATTTCATTGAAAAAGCATGGTAATGTCCATATTGTGTGGCAAGTCCAAAGGACTGGATTTTACGCCAAATGTTTTGTCCTAAATGAAATAAACAACATTTATGGGTACTGCCAGGAAAAACTCTTTTTGCGGCTTGGATTGCAGCATTTTCAAAATCTGTTAAAATGAACAGCGGAGCAAACTGTATATCATACTCAAGTGCATAATCCTGAAGATCTTCGAAAAAACGGGTATAGCAATCTTCACTTTTGCTACTGAGCAATCTGTATACAAGTGGAACAAAACGTGTTATTTCATCAGTTCCAACCATGGCATGTATTGGAATATATCTGACGAAATAATGTGGGGCAAGTCTTGAATGTGCCATCCATAACCCAGCAACAAGCTTCGTGAAGTTTTTTTAAGTTAGCTTCTGTTGAAAATAAAAGAGTTCTTTCATTGTGGAAAGCACTGTCCTTTCCCAAAAACTTGATGTCATCTATATTAGCCAAATGTTCTGGGACATCTATATCATCCAAGGAAGTGGGTTCTGGAGGACAATCTTCTCTCCGGGCTCTTTTCACTAACTGACGGAGAGATTCACGGTTAGGCAAACAGGGTGCACTTGTAGAAGGCATATCACCGGTAACAGATTGAATTATTTGAGATGGTGAGTCATTGGTGTCCCGAGCACGTCGCTATATAGCATCCTTAGCAATAGCCACATCTGTTTTCTCGGGTTTAGGAGCATGATTATGTTCTCCGTGTGTGTTGAGTTGATGCTCTCCGGCCACGATGGTTGTCTTGGCATAACAAGAACAAGGCCCTGTAACCTTCTCAGTACAGTGCCAGTAGACCACGTCCCCGCGCTGCTTGTTTTTGGCAAGTAGATATCCATCTATATTCAAGAGCATTCCTCTCCGTGAAGGAACAAAATGAATTGACGGTTGAGCTGCCATTGTAGAATCAATATCTATAGTATAAGGATACACCACAGAATACTTTTTCCGTATAATGGTAGCAGGTATCTTTAAAATTAGATTTTTAAACCATTTTAAGTAGGTGGAGTTAAGACACAGTGGTTGCCTATTGGATGACTACGTTTTTTTAAAAAAAAGAGGGATGGTTAAACAGTTTTTAGATATAAAATATTTTACTACCATTGGTTAAAAAAAACGTTTATTCGTTTTAGTTTATATAAATAATATTTATGGGACAAATACACTAACAACAGAAACCGATTTTAGAATCTTTGTAGGGGAAGGACGGCGTTGCGCTGCGCTACAGAAGCTGTTAGTTCAAAAAAATTCGGGCCAAGTGTGACTGGATGGCTATTCGGGCTTGTTTTTACCTGTATTTACACATGTGACAGCAGCAGCAGGGGTAGCACTATTGGAGTCTAGAGGTAGACGTGGTGAAGTTGCGAACAGGTGGAGTGGAACCATAATCAAGATGATGAAAGGTAGGTGGTAGTGGTGGGAAAAAGAGGTGAGCAGCAGTTCAGATTAAGGACAGAGGGGATTGTGTAGGTGGTGATAAGTACTTGCTGGGAGCTGGAGTTCCATGGGTAGAATTTTCGACAGGGGTAGCGCTATTAGCGGGTGGTCGCATGGGAGTAGACAGGGTGTGGAGGAGTCTAGGTGTAAGCGACACATTATCGTGTGGAGGACATGGATGTGATAGTGTTTGGAAAAAGGTGTGCGCAGCAGTTCAGGTGAGGACAGAGGGGCTTGTGTAGTTTGTGGTTGTAAGGGATGGCTGGGAGCTGTAGTTCCACTGTTGGAATCAGCGACAGGTGTAGCTCTATTAGCGGGAGACGTCTATAAGTTGACAGGGTGTAGAGATATCTAGGTGTATGGGGTCCGTAATCTTTGGTGAACAGTTCTTCAAGAAATGGGCAGAAGCATGGTTGTTTGGCCTGGCAATCATATGAGCATATTCTGCGATTAAAAGAAAAGCTGGGCACTGTACCAGATTTTTTTTTGGTAAAACGAGTTATGATATTTATGTGAAAGCATATATAATTGATTGTATTGGAATTGGTATTTAATTTAGTAGGGCAGCGCATATATTTGGGATAATAAAAATCAGACTTTTTCTTATCTATGCTAAAAGGGTAACTGGAGTCGTATGTGTTCCATGAGTTAAGTCGTTTGGAAAAAATGGCCAAAAAAATTGAAAGAAGTTCAGAAGAATGGCTTTGTCTAGATGGAACTTAATTCGATTATTTTGAAAAGATTTGTGAATATCTACTGTTGGACCTGACGCCAAGGTGATAGTGGTGATTTAATGAACCTGTTTAAGAGAGACTAGTTCAAGACAGATTTCAATCAGTGAGTGTAAATTGTGTGTTTGTTTGTGGGTGGTGGGGTTTAAGGATGATGTGTGCATATTTCAAGTCATGAAATAAATAATTTGTGTGTAGGGAAAAATGTCGTTTTTGGGTTGGGGTCAGGATGAGACCACGTCAAGGTCCAAGGTAATATCGGGGAGGAATGAGTGGAGGGAGTAGTGTAGAAGATGGTGTAATCTGCAGCAAGCGGGGGTGAAAAGCAGTGTTGTGGGGAATGTATTTTACAGCCAAGCTTGCAGGGTCGAAAATGAGGGATGGAAGCTTATGTAAAAGGAGTATAAGGAAGGTCTCAGTGCGCAAAAGGTCAAAGCTGCTGGATATTATCCCTCTCTCCAAAGAAGGTTCCCAATTCCTTCACCACACGTGTCTTAACAAAAAAATAATAAGAAAGAGGGACTTATCCTGCGCTTCACAATTGAATGACGTCTCAATAGATCCCAGCTGTTTGTAAACTCGTAGAGATGTCACATAAAAGAGAAAAATATTGTGCATATATAGTGAAGTACAGTTTTAATTTTGTACACATAAAACAAATTAAACAGACATTAAAAACATCATACACTTTCCAATAGGAATCTGTAGCAGCATTTGAATCATAATATGTATATTTTATAGCAGCATATCAGACTGGGGTGGGGAATGGTGAGGAAATTACCAGATAGTCTGAACTGTATACACAGCTCAAAGCCAGCTTGCGGGTTTATTAGGTGCAGGGAAACCCGGGAATCCCCTGTGCCTCGCTGCACTGGAATGGCTCAGTCCTCTTCTGTCCCCTCCTTACAGTCCTGTAGTCACCAACGCGTTTCTACCTGTAACATAGGTCTTTTTCAAGGTGCAGACTGCACCTTGAAAAAGACCTATGTTACAGGTAGAAACGCGTTGGTGACTACAGGACTGTAAGGAGGGGACAGAAGAGGACTGAGCCATTCCAGTGCAGCGAGGCACAGGGGATTCCCGGGTTTCCCTGCACCTAATAAACCCGCAAGCTGGCTTTGAGCTGTGTATACAGTTCAGACTATCTGGTAATTTCCTCACCATTCCCCACCCCAGTCTGATATGCTGCTATAAAATATACATATTATGATTCAAATGCTGCTACAGATTCCTATTGGAAAGTGTATGATGTTTTTAATGTCTGTTTAATTTGTTTTATGTGTACAAAATTAAAACTGTACTTCACTATATATGCACAATATTTTTCTCTTTTATGTGACATCTCTACGAGTTTACAAACAGCTGGGATCTATTGAGACGTCATTCAATTGTGAAGCGCAGGATAAGTCCCTCTTTCTTATTATTTTTTTGTTAAGACACGAGGGATGGAAGCTGTAGTTACAAGGATTAAAACAGTAGCTGGGGTAGCACGATTAGCGGGGGGTCGTGTTGAAGTAGACGGGGTGTCGAGAAGACTAAGTGTAGGCAACCCATGATCGCTGGGAGGACATGGAGGGAGTAGTGGTTGGAAGAAGGGGTGCACTGCAGGGACTAGGGGTGCTAAGCAGTTCAGGTGACGGACAGAGGGACTTGTGGTGGTGGTGGTAAGGACTTGCTGGGAGCTGTAGTTCCAAGGGTGGAATCAGCGAAGGGGGTAGCGCTAATAGTGGGGGTCTTCTGGAAGTTGACGGGGTGTAGAGACGTTAGGTGTAGGATGATAAAGCTAAATATTTATCTTATATAAAACCCTTTATGAGGTCTAAGAACACTGTACGCTATTTACGTATGGAGTACCGTAAGGGTACGCTCGTTGCGTAACAATCGCTTAGCCGTGGTCGAGACGCTCAAGCGTCACGTTCGCTCACGGCCAAGAGATCACAGGCAGGCACGCTATTGGCTGCCGACTAATGTAATGGTTCACTATAGCGTAATGGACGCTGTATCGGGAGCGGGCTGCTCGAGCGATACAGACGCTCACGAGAATACGCTGTTGGTATCGGGCACACTTATAGGTGAGCGACTACCGTAATGCTATGCTATCAGCGTAGCGGATGCTCGAGACCACGAGGAGATCACGAGCGGCGCAGACGCTCACAATGTTAAACCTTTATATCTAAACCATAAACAATGTAATATGCTGTAAAACCTTAGTGTAGAGATAGGGTGTAGATGCAACACAGTGTAACCTTATTAACTTAAAAGCTGTTTGAGCGTCACCGACGCTCTGTGAATATTTAACACTATAAGAAATACACAGATACCGTGCTTAGGGTCCAACGCCTAATATATATATTATGAATGTTATACTTGCAAAAGAATTAATACAATACAAGTCATACACTACAATATAACATAGACTACCTAACCAGATAACTACACAGTAAATACAATATAATACTATTACGTTTAAGAGAATACGAGAGAAAGAGGAGAAGAGAGAGAGAGAGACATGGCCCACAACAACAAGAAAGACAATATGATTGCGGAGAAAACTTACGCACAAAGGAAATGATCGCATGCGCCTCTGGACATCCAGCTCCCGATTTTCAGCAATGATAACCGTTGAAGAGTGAGAGCTGGATGTGATCGGCTTGTCTATTTATGCCCCACACACAATACAATTCAATGGTCCCTACAATCTCATTGATCATTGGACACAGGAATTCCTCCTCGCATTATAACAAAAGGTCATAGGTTGATTCATACAGGTGGGCTGTGACGATTTCCAACTGCTCAGGTGGGTGGGAAACTAGGTTTCCCGCCGCATGGATAATTAAGTGCAAATAATAGTAAATGGACATAAACTTCTTATGTCCATAACTATTCGCACGAGCGATTAATCCGCTTCAAACCAACACCGGAATATTGCTAATTAAATACTCTTCCGATGGATACTAAACACCACTGTATTACTCCTGTCTGACCCTTCGTATCAAACAAAGGGGGATTTCTCTGTTCATGAACATTCTACATTAACCAAACTTTCAGAATCTATCAAAGGTACCATGATCTACAAAATACATTATATAGTGGAAATATGTAACGATTGAGTCGCACGCTACGAACACATGAACTCTACCGTAAATGCACATACCGCGCGCCCGCGGGTGCCCGCAACAGCGAGTATGCGCACTCACGGGAGAGCGCACGCATGTGCAGCGCAGACCTGTGTGAGGTGCAAATATGGCAGTGTGCATCGTGATATTTTTCTGACTTTGACAGTCCACCCTTTGGCAGTCAACAATAACTGCCACTTCCTAAAACATTTTTAAAAAGAGAAAAATATATGTCAGGGGTTAATACATTTACATGGTTGGGTAGGGGAGGAGAGGAGAAGGTAGGAAAAGGGTATGACCTAGTGAGATAGCAGAAACATGTGTGTATGAATCCGTGTTTGGGGGGTCATGTATCATCGTGCCGTACGTGTTTTAAATCAAGCTTCGAGGTATTGCGAAGTATACATTTGAATTCCTTCTTATCCCGTGGTACGGGTCTGTGGATGGGCTGTCAAACTTTACCGAGCTCTTTTCGGATTTCGGTTGCAACAAAATGGGGAGCACATTTTAGTTGATGATACATGAATGGGGGAATATGTGATTGCTGATATCTGTGCCTGTATTCCCTATACTATGTGTGTAATTACCTGAAGGTTGTAGAGATGAAGAAAAGACATAATTACGGTAAATGCAGTGGTATTCTATGTCAGGTAAATGAACATTTGTCGGTTGAAGTCTTGTTCGGTGTCTGTTGAATGCAGTCTTCTTTGTGCTTTTGCCCATAACGTGCGAGCAAAAGCTTTGTCAATGTCCATAGATTTACAAAAGTGTTGGGCTAGCGTAATTTTAAAATTTCTAGGGAAACTGGGGATCTATGGCATAGTTCATCAAAAATCTGTGTATAAGGTTGTCAAAACTTCTTCTTTAATCCATCTGTTGTCTGTATATCGGCTCATCAAATTCCTCGTCCAAGTGGGTCTTTTTACCTTGGAGAAAACGGAAAAACAGGTGAAAGAAACGGACCGTAGAAATCGCATTTTCATCACATCATTGTTTCTACATTTGGGTCATAAATCAAATCCATTGGAATTACAATTTCCTCACTCCTTAAACTCATCACCCTGGTACTTCGTTTGCACTTCGTTAAAGCCTGACCGCATCTAAATATCAAGCCAATCGTTATGATAACACCTAAGATACATAGGAGAAACTTCCCTACATCCATTATGACTCCTTGAGCCCATTCTCCTAAACCGGAGAACCAATTTCGCGGGTTCAACCATGACACCCAACCAGTCAGCTCATTACTCACAGCAGCAAGGGTGAGATTGTGTCTCCTGCGAAATTCCCACTTCAGTTGGAGAATATCGTCCATCTTTTGGTCTATGACCTCGACCGGGTCCTCGGTACTATTTGTAATATATGTGCAACATTTCACGCCGTACTGCGTTGCCAGTGTGACACAATATCCACCTGTTACTGCCGTGAGATAATTGAGAATCATTCTATGCTGAACCAGTTCTGTTTTATAAGCTTGAAGTTCTCTTCCAGTATACCTAAACGTGTCATCATACATTTCTGTGATATTGTCTAACAAATTTGCGAGCGCAGATATGTATTTATAATTCAACACTCCTCTGGCGGTGCGAGTGATGTCTAACGCGATTAGAAACTGAATCCCGGTGGATTCATGGATCATGTCAGAGGCCGGATGCTCTGTTCTTTCTATCAGGTGCCATTTAACTACGTGCTCGTAATGGGTGTGAGTATAAGGAGCTTGGGCAACACGGTGTATATCTTTCATTTTGGCATGTGATACAGTCATTACTTCAGGCAGTACTTTTCCAATATAACACAATCCTTCAGAGTTTGGGGCAAGCCACTTATACGCCTTCCTCCCGCATATGAAATATGCATCATCGGGGAGAACATATGGGACGGAGTAGGACATAACCATATTACACATCTTCCATGTGAAATCTCCTAACCCTAATTCTCCCATCTGTCTAGTACACGTATCAGCTTGTACGATATGTGCACAGTATCCTGGTGATACCTCTCCAACTCTCGTAATCCTACTTCCTAGGGTATACCTATATCGGAAAGATTTTCCTCTACTGGCTATGTGGCGTATAAGTTCTGTATCTGTCGGCATTCTATCTGCTCTATATGAAAAGGTCATGGTTTGGTTGCTCCATGACACTTCCCAATTTCCCGGCTTTCGGGGATTGGAAATGTTAAAACATATGAGGGATCTATCCACATGATATTGGTGGAGCTTCAAACTAGGAGGACTGGAGATATTAAACCTCCTGTCCACCGGCCTCCCACCACTTAGCTCAAGTACCTCCCCTATCGTTAAAGGAAATGGTACTAGTCCTGATTTGCTATGACCTTGAGGTACTTGAGAGCATACCCAACAATCTGTTTGATTTAGCACACTACCCACTAAGGAGTGATAGTCACTCAAGGGATGCCGGTCCATGTGGATATTAAAACTGGATTGGCATTTCTTGATGCACCCATCCTCAACTACATTGTCACAGAGCCTACAGATACAGTTTTCTTTTCAGCTAACAATGTTTACAAATAACATGGCTGCTAGATCGTTTCCGGTACTCGCCTTTTGCTTGGTGGTTGTGTTGCTATTGTAAATTTACACCTCCGTCTCAGTCATCGGAACCTTTCTGGATCCTTTCTCGACCTCTCTGGTACTCTCGCCGGAACAGACTGCTCTGGTCAACATCATGGTCAACAGGAAAATCCAGATCACAGTCTCTTGGGGCAAGTCCATCTTACAGGAGGAGAAAAGAAGAAATTTGTAATGGGGGTACAGGAAAACAGTTTGAGGGGGAGAGAAACTTGTTACGATAATTAAGTTCTCTAGTCTTGTTGTTCTTCTTGTTCTGCTGTCATCTCAAAGGTGCTGTCTCTCAGTCTTCCAAACGAACATTCCGGTGATGCAATATTCCTTCCAAACCAGCGAACTTTCTGTAAGGAGCAAAAAATCTTGCATTACCATTTGCCTAACTGAGGTGTGACATACCATCTTTAAAACATGAAAACATGAGAAAGAAGAGAGAAAACAAAAAAAAAACAAAAGAGAGAGAGAGAGAGAACAATTCATATATGTATATATCACATAAATCAACAGAGAACAACAACAGGGGAAAAAAAAACATTTTTCAAACATAAACGTTTTCTAAAACATTGTCAGATCATCAGGCTGTCATATCTACATGTCCAATGGTTTCCTTGCGCAGTCCCTCCCCCCAGCACTTCCATATTCCACTGTCTGTATCTGGCCAGAATACATTGATGCGGATAGGTCATGCTGGGGTTTGGTAGACTTCTGCAAAGACCAAGTATATATGCAATGTTTGAATCCTACCAATAATCGTCAGAGATGGGGAGAGAGAAAAAGAAACATTTCACAGATCCATTTACAACGTTTCACCCGGTCATTCCTGTGTCTTCAGGGAATGACCTCCCAATTTATTAACTATAACCTCAGGCTTACCATCAGTCCTAATGATCACCTTTCCTGATTGCACATTATGGGTGTGGCTCAAAATTCTTCCTATATGATCCCTGTTTATAATTGTGTGTTATAATTTTGCTCATTTCTTGGTCTAGGGGGTCTGACTTTATGTGGGTTATTACAGTTACTGGCATAATGCCCTTCTCTTCTACAATGATAACAAATCCTTGGCTTCCTCCATGTGCTAGGGGCCTGGGGTTTTGGTCGACTTGATGCCTCCTCTAGTGCTTGGATGCTCATTGCCATCAACCGTTCTCCCTGCGCTTCCCTGGTTCTTTGGATATTGCGGTCATGCTCAATAGCGGACTCTCTTAATGCAGCCACCGAGATGCCTCTCCAGTGAGGTATGGAGGTTTGTACCCTGATTTTTAGTGTGTCTTTTAAGCTGTCCATTAATACAGACACAGCTACCTCTCTGTGGTGTACGTTAGTTTCAATGTCATCTATACCAGTGTACCTAGCCATATCCTGCAGAGCCCGGTGAAAATACTCTGATGCGGATTCACCTTCTTTTTGTTTTATTGTAAAGATTTTATTCCACTTTACTACTGTAGGAAAATATACTCCTAACTGTAGATTGATTCTTTTTACATTATCTTGGTTATACTTGTCTGTTAGTGGTACTTCCTCATCTAGCTTACAGTCAGCAATAAATTTCAATGAATCAACATCGGGGGGTAAACATGCCCTCAAAACTGTCCTCCAATCTTTGTTATTTGGCTCTGCAGTGTTTCCTTGCACTCTTATGTATTTTTGACAAGCAACTAAGTCTTTCCTGGGATCAGGAAATTCAGACAGAATTGTCCTTAATTCTGTTCGGGAAAAGGGGCAGTACATGGCGATGTTCCTGACAGGAGTGACTCCTGAAGAGTCAGTTTTCCCATTTGGTACTGCAATTACCCTGACAGGATTAAGTCCAGTAACGTCATTCTGAATTGATTCCACGATATGAGGTACATTTGTTTGTGCGTGATGTATAATACCATACGTACCTGTGGACACGACCTCACCTGACCCTCCGTTAGGGGGTTTGATTACAGTCTTTACCGATTTGGTCGCGTCCACCTGGATGTCTTGTGTGATGGCTGCTGGAAAAGGCTCCGACATTGTGCTGGGCTCACTTTCTTGTTGGTGTTCCTGAGGAAAGTTTAACAAGGGGTGCGACTTGCATGGGTTAATAGTTGTACATTTAACACTTTCATTTTTATAAACCTTATTACGTTTGTTACATTCATTCTTAATATAGTTACTAAGTGCACTTTTATCGCACCCCATTGTGCCTTTCTCCGCAACCATAATCCTCTCCATTGCCATGTCTCTCCTCTCAAGATGAAAGTTAGGTATGTAAGTTACATTTCTTTGCATTTCACTTTCCTGTTGCCATAACTGTAAACAATCATAATGTCTGATCCGTTGCTTCCAGGATTTTATGAGACAGATCCTCCGCCTTAAATTATGCAATACCTCTAAGTCAAAACTAACTATCCCCGGAAATGGTGCTTTATCCCCCGCAGTCATTCGGGTCCATTCATCACAAAAGGTCTCAGTGTGGGGACCATATCTCCCCCACATTACTAACCGAGCAGACCCTCGGGGTCTGCAAGCCTCTGCAGTCTGAACCCTGACTGCTGAACGTCCCTGTGTTGTGCACTTAGCTTCCATTGTGGACCTCTTTTAACACAGAAAAAAACTTCCTAAAATGCACCAAACACAGTCTACGTTGGAAATCCTTAAAGCTCTTCCACTGAACTTCTTCTGCTCCGGGTATCTCCGGTCTGCCTTCTAGCAGACACGTGTAACCGTTGCAGGCCCTATCTCTAGAGATTTTCCTGTGACCAGTGAAAATTCCCTTCTTTACACAAATCACGCTTGCATGTGCTCCCTACAACACGTATGAGGGCTAGATTTACGTATGGATATACTACCTCATATCACGTTGCGTTATTGGTCACACATACAACCGTGCGGTCCAATCGTACCACTTATAGACACTTGTTGCCCATAAATGGTAGGATCATTGGAGTCTCCCTACTGTGCTCCAAAACAGCCAGAGCGTAATACACCGAAAACTTTATCACACTCTGTCGCACGTTTTCACTCAGACCGTGCTCATCACGTATTCACCTTGACCGTGATTCACCAAGACTTACTTCACCAAGATTTCACAAAGACTTCACCAAGAGGAGTTCAATACACTCATACCGTTTTCAACCCACTATCATTCTATAATTTTCTGATCAGAAAAATCATTTCCCGTAGTCTGATAGCTGTCCCCAGAGGCATTACAGTAAAGTAAGGTATTTAAACTAAGTTTTAGAAAAACTGAAATCAATTTGTGCTATTATCACGTGGCTATGCTATACCGCCCCCACTAAAACAATGCTATTGTGCGATTTGAGTTTCGGTGGGCGTACCCAGACGCTCCGTTGCGTAATATACGCTGCGTGCGTCGGCCTTTGTGTTGCGTTCGCGAGTCTCAGCCTTTTGTTAGAGACACGTGTACGCTGGCCATACAAAAATACAATTAGCACGTTTATCAATGTAGATGATCTTTAACTGTAATCATCTACCAAGCACCACACAGGTCTTTCCTTGTATCTCAGGCGAAGCTGTGCGTGTGTTTTACAAATTACCCCTTAATGTATCGTTTTTACTCTTTAACTACCAATAGCACAAATCTTTCTCAGCACGTTATCAATTGTGAAATGGCAAACAGGAGAGTGACATGAAAATATACGAAAAAGAAATGCAGCTATATGCGTGTGTACGCAAAACAGAAATAAAACAGTTTTAAAAGATACTAGCGTGTTGTTCCTACCTCCGGTTCCCGGATTCCTTCAGCACCCTTTACTAAGCGAAGCAGACGCTTATCCCGTCAGCACTGCGAAGAATATGATCTCCCGCCCTTTGCTGATGGATAATGTCTGCTGAAATTACCTAGCAGAGATATGTGAAGGACAGGACGAGCCGCCAATTGATAAAGCTAAATATTTATCTTATATAAAACCCTTTATGAGGTCTAAGAACACTGTACGCTATTTACGTATGGAGTACCGTAAGGGTACGCTCGTTGCGTAACAATCGCTTAGCCGTGGTCGAGACGCTCAAGCGTCACGTTCGCTCACGGCCAAGAGATCACAGGCAGGCACGCTATTGGCTGCCGACTAACGTAATGGTTCACTATAGCGTAACGGACGCTGTATCGGGAGCGGGCTGCTCGAGCGATACAGACGCTCACGAGAATACGCTGTTGGTATCGGGCACACTTATAGGTGAGCGACTACCGTAATGCTACGCTATCAGCGTAGCGGACGCTCGAGACCACGAGGAGATCACGAGCGGCGCAGACGCTCACAATGTTAAACCTTTATATCTAAACCATAAACAATGTAATATGCTGTAAAACCTTAGTGTAGAGATAGGGTGTAGATGCAACACAGTGTAACCTTATTAACTTAAAAGCTGTTTGAGCGTCACCGACGCTCTGTGAATATTTAACACTATAAGAAATACACAGATACCGTGCTTAGGGTCCAACGCCTAATATATATATTATGAATGTTATACTTGCAAAATAATTAATACAATACAAGTCATACACTACAATATAACATAGACTACCTAACCAGATAACTACACAGTAAATACAATATAATACTATTACGTTTAAGAGAATACGAGAGAAAGAGGAGAAGAGAGAGAGAGAGACATGGCCCACAACAACAAGAAAGACAATATGATTGCGGAGAAAACTTACGCACAAAGGAAACGATCGCATGCGCCTCTGGACATCCAGCTCCCGATTTTCAGCAATGATAACCGTTGAAGAGTGAGAGCTGGATGTGATCGGCTTGTCTATTAATGCCCCACACACAATACAATTCAATGGTCCCTACAATCTCATTGATCATTGGACACAGGAATTCCTCCTCGCATTATAACAAAAGGTCATAGGTTGATTCATACAGGTGGGCTGTGACGATTTCCAACTGCTCAGGTGGGTGGGAAACTAGGTTTCCCGCCGCATGGATAATTAAGTGCAAATAATAGTAAATGGACATAAACTTCTTATGTCCATAACTAGTCGCACGAGCGATTAATCCGCTTCAAACCAACACCGGAATATTGCTAATTAAATACTCTTCCGATGGATACTAAACACCACTGTATTACTCCTGTCTGACCCTTCGTATCAAACAAAGGGGGATTTCTCTGTTCATGAACATTCTACATTAACCAAACTTTCAGAATCTATCAAAGGGACCATGATCTACAAAATACATTATATAGTGGAAATATGTAACGATTGAGTCGCACGCTACGAACACATGAACTCTACCGTAAATGCACATACCGCGCGCCCGCGGGTGCCCGCAACAGCGAGTATGCGCACTCACGGGAGAGCGCACGCATGCGCAGCGCAGACCTGTGTGAGGTGCAAATATGGCAGTGTGCATCGTGATATTTTTCTGACTTTGACAAGGGGCTCTGTAATCTATGGGAGCACAAGAAGGGGGAGTCGAAGGAGATAAGGGGTGATCTGCAGCTTATGGAGGTGCACAGTTCTTCATAAAAAGTTCAAAAGCATGGTTGTTTGGACTGGGATTCATATGAGTATATTTGGAGAATAACGGACAAGCTGGAGCCTGTAGTACCAAAGTTTCATGTAGTGGCACGTGTTATGATATTAATGTGGAAACATATTAAATGGATTATATTGGAATTGGTATTTAATTTAGTAGGGCAGCACATAAATTTGGGATAATAAAAATCAGACTTTTTCTTATCTATGCTAAAAGGGTAACTGGAGTCGTATGTGTTCCATGAGTTAAGTCGTTTGGAAAAAATGGCCAAAAAAAATTGAAACAAGTTCAGAAGAATGGCTTTGTCTAGATGGAACTTAATTCGATTATTTTGAAAAGATTTGTGAATATCTACTGTTGGACCTGACGCCAAGGTGATAGTGGTGATATAATGAACCTGTTTAGAATAGACTAATGAGAGGGGAAAAAAAGAATAGAGACATGTTAATAATAATAGCTTTGTTTGGCTATAACCTAAATGGATTAGTTTACAATGAATTCTGAATAGCAAGTCTGGGATATGACGCCAAGGTGATAGTGGTGATATCATGGAAAAGTTTAGGAAAGAATACTTTAAAAAAATTTGAAATCTGTTACTGTGAATTTGTAAAATGTGATAGCCGGGGGGGGGGGGGGGGGAGGTGGGAGGGTGTCAGCGTTGCAGAGGTGCAGCAGGGTACCCAGGTGTGCTGGCAGACATGGGTGGGGTGTTTCTTGAAATGTGTGACTGTGCTACCAGAGCGGGGAGCAGTGCCAGGGCGTTGTGTTACTTGTAGTGCCACGGTGAAACATGGGGCGCGTAATGTAGTGGGGTGCATAGCTAGGCGTGTAAATGTAGACGGGCAGCGGGGTGACTAGGGGGATGGAGGCGGCGTCTAACTTTGGACGGGTATCGTGGGGAATAGCGGGGGGGAGGGTGTCAGCGTTGCAGATGTGCAGCAGTGTGCCCATGTGTGCTTGCAGACATGAGTGGGGTGTTTCTGGAAGGGTGTGACTGTGCTACAAGAGCGGGGAGCAGTGCCAGGGCGTTGTGTTACTTGTAGTGCCACGGTGAAACATGGAGCGCGTAATGTTGTGGGGTGTATAGCTAGGCGTGTAAATGTAGAAGGGCAGCGGGGTGACTAGGGGGGATGGAGGCGGCGTCTAACTTTGGACGGGTTTCGTGGGGAATAGCGGGGGGGAGGGTGTCAGCGTTGCAGATGTGCAGCAGGGTGCCCAGGTGTGCTTGCAGACATGGGTGGGGTGTTTCTTGAAGGGTGTGACTGTGCTACCAGAGCGGGGAGCAGTGCCAGGGCGTTGTGTTACTTGTAGTGCCACAGTGAAACATGGGGCGCGTAATTTAGTGGGGTGTATAGCTAGGCGTGTAAATGTAGACGGGCAGCGGGCTGACTAGGGGGGATGGAGGCGGCGTCTAACTTTGGACGGGTATCGTGGGGAATAGCGGGGGGGGGGAGGGTGTCAGCGTTGCAGATGTGCAGCAGGGTGCCCAGGTGTGCTTGCAGACATGGGTGGGGTGTTTCTTGAAGGGTGTGTCTGTGCTACCAGAGCGGGGAGCAGTGCCAGGGCGTTGTGTTACTTGTAGTGCCACGGTGAAACATGGGGCGTGTAATGTAGTGGGGTGTATAGCTAGGCGTGTAAATGTACACGGGCAGCGGGGTGACTAGGGGGGATGGAGGCGGCGTCTAACTTTGGACGGGTATCGTGGGGAATAGCGGGGGGGAGGGTGTCAGCGTTGCAGATGTGCAGCAGGGTGCCCAGGTGTGCTTGCAGACATGGGTGGGGTGCTTCTTGAAGGGTGTGACTGTGCTACCAGAGCGGGGAGCAGTGCCAGGGCGTTGTGTTACTTGTAGTGCCACGGTGAAACATGGAGCGCGTAATGTAGTGGGGTGCATAGCTAGGCGTGTAATTGTAGACGGGCAGCGGGGTGACTAGGGGGGATGGAGGCGGCGTCTAACTTTGGACGGGTATCGTGGGGAATAGCGGGGGGGGGGAGGGTGTCAGCGTTGCAGATGTGCAGCAGGGTGCCCAGGTGTGCTTGCAGACATGGGTGGGGTGTTTCTTGAAGGGTGTGACTGTGCTACCAGAGCGGGGAGCAGTGCCAGGGTGTTGTGTTACTTGTAGTGCCACGGTGAAAAATGGGGCGCGTAATGTAGTGGGGTGTATAGCTAGGCGTGTAAATGTAGACGGGCAGCGGGGTGACTAGGGGGGATGGAGGCGGCGTCTAACTTTGGACGGGTATCGTGGGGAATAGCGGGGGGGGGAAGGGTGTCAGCGTTGCAGATGTGCAGCAGGGTGCCCAGGTCTGCTTGCAGACATGGGTGAGGTGTTTCTTGAAGGGTGTGACTGTGCTACCAGAGCGGGGAGCAGTGCCAGGGCGTTGTGTTACTTGTAGTGCCACGGTGAAACATGGAGCGCGTAATGTAGTGGGGTGTATAGCTAGGCGAGTAAATGTAGACGGGCAGCGGGGTGACTAGGGGGGATGGAGGTGGCGTCTAACTTTGGACGGGTATCGTGGGGAATAGCGGGGGGGGGGTGTCAGCGTTGCAGATGTGCAGCAGGGTGCCCAGGTGTGCTTGCAGACATGGGTGGGGTGTTTCTTGAAGGGTGTGACTGTGCTACCAGAGCGGGGAGCAGTGCCAGGGCATTGTGTTACTTGTAGTGCCACGGTGAAACATGGAGCGCGTAATGTAGTGGGGTGTATAGCTAGGCGTGTAAATGTAGACGGGCAGCGGGGTGACTAGGGGGGAATGGAGGCGGCGTCTAACTTTGGACGGGTATCGTGGGGAATAGCGGGGGGGGGAGGGTGTCAGCGTTGCAGATGTGCAGCAGGGTGCCAAGGTGTGCTTGCAGACATGGGTGGGGTGTTTCTTGAAGGGTGTGACTGTGCTACCAGAGCGGGGAGCAGTGCCAGGGCGTTGTGTTACTTGTAGTGCCACGGTGAAACATGGGGCGCGTAATGTAGTGGGGTGCATAGCTAGGCGTGTAAATGTAGATGGGCAGCGGGGTGACTAGGGGGGATGGAGGCGGCGTCTAACTTTGGACGGGTATCGTGGGGAATAGCGGGGGGGGGGAGGGTGTCAGCGTTGCAGATGTGCAGCAGGGTGCCCAGGTGTGCTTGCAGACATGGGTGGGGTGCTTCTTGAAGGGTGTGACTGTGCTACCAGTGCGGGGAGCAGTGCCAGGGCGTTGTGTTACTTGTAGTGCCACGGTGAAACATGGGGCGCGTAATGTAGTGGGGTGTATAGCTAGGCGTGTAAATGTACACGGGCAGCGGGGTGACTAGGGGGGATGGAGGCGGCGTCTAACTTTGGACGGGTATCGTGGGGAATAGCGGGGGGGGGGGTGTCAGCATTGCAGATGTTCAGCAGGGTGCCCAGGTGTGCTTGCAGACATGGGTGGGGTGTTTCTGGAAGGGTGTGACTGTGCTACCAGAGCGGGGAGCAGTGCCAGGGCGTTGTGTTACTTGTAGTGCCACGGTGAAACATGGGGCGCGTAATGTAGTGGGGTGTATAGCTAGGCGTGTAAATGTAGACGGGCAGCGGGGTGACTAGGGGGGATGGAGGCGGCTTCTAACTTTGGACGGGTATCGTGGGGAATAGCTGGGGGGGGAGGGTATCAGCATTGCAGATGTGCAGCAGGGTGCCCAGGTGTGCTTGCAGACATGGGTGGGGTGTTTCTGGAAGGGTGTGACTTTGCTACCAGAGCGGGGAGCAGTGCCAGGGCGTTGTGTTACTTGTAGTGCCACGGTGAAACATGGAGCGCGTAATGTTGTGGGGTGTATAGCTAGGCGTTTAAATGTAGACGGGCAGCGGGGTGACTAGGGGGGATGGAGGCGGCGTCTAACTTTGGACGGGTATCGTGGGGAATAGCGGGGGGGGAGGGTGTCAGCGTTGCAGATGTGCAGCAGTGTGCCCATGTGTGCTTGCAGACATGAGTGGGGTGTTTCTGGAAGGGTGTGACTGTGCTACAAGAGCGGGGAGCAGTGCCAGGGCGTTGTGTTACTTGTAGTGCCACGGTGAAACATGGAGCGCGTAATGTTGTGGGGTGTATAGCTAGGCGTGTAAATGTAGAAGGGCAGCGGGGTGACTAGGGGGGATGGAGGCGGCGTCTAACTTTGGACGGGTTTCGTGGGGAATAGCGGGGGGTAGGGTGTCAGCGTTGCAGATGTGCAGCAGGGTGCCCAGGTGTGCTTGCAGACATGGGTGGGGTGTTTCTTGAAGGGTGTGACTGTGCTACCAGAGCGGGGAGCAGTGCCAGGGCGTTGTGTTACTTGTAGTGCCACAGTGAAACATGGGGCGCGTAATTTAGTGGGGTGTATAGCTAGGCGTGTAAATGTAGACGTGCAGCGGGCTGACTAGGGGGGATGGAGGCGGCGTCTAACTTTGGACGGGTATCGTGGGGAATAGCGGGGGGGGAGGGTGTCAGCGTTGCAGATGTGCAGCAGGGTGCCCAGGTGTGATTGCAGACATGGGTGGGGTGTTTCTTGAAGGGTGTGTCTGTGCTACCAGAGCGGGAAGCAGTGCCAGGGCGTTGTGTTACTTGTAGTGCCACAGTGAAACATGGGGCGCGTAATGTAGTGGGGTGTATAGCTAGGCGTGTAAATGTAGACGGGCAGCGGGGTGACTAGGGGGGATGGAGGCGGCGTCTAACTTTGGACGGGTATCGTGGGGAATAGCGGGGGGGGGGAGGGTGTCAGCGTTGCAGATGTGCAGCAGGGTGCCCAGGTGTGCTTGCAGACATGGGTGGGGTGCTTCTTGAAGGGTGTGACTGTGCTACCAGTGCGGGGAGCAGTGCCAGGGCGTTGTGTTACTTGTAGTGCCACGGTGAAACATGGGGCGCGTAATGTAGTGGGGTGTATAGCTAGGCGTGTTAATGTACACGGGCAGCGGGGTGACTAGGGGGGATGGAGGCGGCGTCTAACTTTGGACGGGTATCGTGGGGAATAGCGGGGGGGGGGGGTGTCAGCATTGCAGATGTGCAGCAGGGTGCCCAGGTGTGCTTGCAGACATGGGTGGGGTGTTTCTGGAAGGGTGTGACTGTGCTACCAGAGCGGGGAGCAGTGCCAGGGCGTTGTGTTACTTGTAGTGCCACGGTGAAACATGGGGCGCGTAATCTAGTGGGGTGTATAGCTAGGCGTGTAAATGTAGACGGGCAGCGGGGTGACTAGGGGGGATGGAGGCGGCTTCTAACTTTGGACGGGTATCGTGGGGAATAGCTGGGGGGGGAGGGTGTCAGCATTGCAGATGTGCAGCAGGGTGCCCAGGTGTGCTTGCAGACATGGGTGGGGTGTTTCTGGAAGGGTGTGACTGTGCTACCAGAGCGGGGAGCAGTGCCAGGGCATTGTGTTACTTGTAGTGCCACGGTGAAACATGGAGCGCGTAATGTTGTGGGGTGTATAGCTAGGCGTGTAAATGTAGACGGGCAGCGGGGTGACTAGGGGGGATGGAGGCGGCGTCTAACTTTGGACGGGTATCGTGGGGAATAGCGGGGGGGGAGGGTGTCAGCGTTGCAGATGTGCAGCAGTGTGCCCATGTGTGCTTGCAGACATGAGTGGGGTGTTTCTGGAAGGGTGTGACTGTGCTACAAGAGCGGGGAGCAGTGCCAGGGCGTTGTGTTACTTGTAGTGCCACGGTGAAACATGGAGCGCGTAATGTTGTGGGGTGTATAGCTAGGCGTGTAAATGTAGAAGGGCAGCGGGGTGACTAGGGGGGATGGAGGCGGCGTCTAACTTTGGACGGGTTTCGTGGGGAATAGCGGGGGGGAGGGTGTCAGCGTTGCAGATGTGCAGCAGGGTGCCCAGGTGTGCTTGCAGACATGGGTGGGGTGTTTCTTGAAGGGTGTGACTGTGCTACCAGAGCGGGGAGCAGTGCCAGGGCGTTGTGTTACTTGTAGTGCCACAGTGAAACATGGGGCGCGGAATTTAGTGGGGTGTATAGCTAGGCGTGTAAATGTAGACGGGCAGCGGGCTGACTAGGGGGGATGGAGGCGGCGTCTAACTTTGGACGGGTATCGTGGGGAATAGCGGGGGGGGGGTGTCAGCGTTGCAGATGTGCAGCAGGGTGCCCAGGTGTGCTTGCAGACATGGGTGGGGTGTTTCTTGAAGGGTGTGTCTGTGCTACCAGAGCGGGGAGCAGTGCCAGGGCGTTGTGTTACTTGTAGTGCCACGGTGAAACATGGGGCGCGTAATGTAGTGGGGTGTATAGCTAGGCGTGTAAATGTAGACGGGCAGCGGGGTGACTAGGGGGGATGGAGGCGGCGTCTAACTTTGGACGGGTATCGTGGGGAATAGCGGGGGGTGGAGGGTGTCAGCGTTGCAGATGTGCAGCAGGGTGCCCAGGTGTGCTTGCAGACATGGGTGGGGTGTTTCTTGAAGGGTGTGACTGTGCTACCAGAGCGGGGAGCAGTGCCAGGGCGTTGTGTTACTTGTAGTGCCACGGTGAAACATGGGACGCGTAATGTAGTGGGGTGTATAGCTAGGCGTGTAAATGTAGACGGGCAGCGGGCTGACTAGGGGGGATGGAGGCGGCGTCTAACTTTGGACGGGTATCGTGGGGAATAGCGGGGGGGGAGGGTGTCAGCGTTGCAGATGTGCAGCAGGGTGCCCAGGTGTGCTTGCAGACATGGGTGGGGTGTTTCTTGAAGGGTGTGTCTGTGCTACCAGAGCGGGAAGCAGTGCCAGGGCGTTGTGTTACTTGTAGTGCCACAGTGAAACATGGGGCGCGTAATGTAGTGGGGTGTATAGCTAGGCGTGTAAATGTAGACGGGCAGCGGGGTGACTAGGGGGGATGGAGGCGGCGTCTAACTTTGGACGGGTATCGTGGGGAATAGCGGGGGGGGGGGGAGGGTGTCAGCGTTGCAGATGTGCAGCAGGGTGCCCAGGTATGCTTGCAGGCATGGGTGGGGTGCTTCTTGAAGGGTGTGACTGTGCTACCAGTGCGGGGAGCAGTGCCAGGGCGTTGTGTTACTTGTAGTGCCACGGTGAAACATGGGGCGCGTAATGTAGTGGGGTGTATAGCTAGGCGTGTAAATGTACACGGGCAGCGGGATGACTAGGGGGGATGGAGGCGGCGTCTAACTTTGGACGGGTATCGTGGGGAATAGCGGGGGGGGGGGGGGTGTCAGCATTGCAGATGTGCAGCAGGGTGCCCAGGTGTGCTTGCAGACATGGGTGGGGTGTTTCTGGAAGGGTGTGACTGTGCTACCAGAGCGGGGAGCAGTGCCAGGGCGTTGTGTTACTTGTAGTGCCACGGTGAAACATGGGGCGCGTAATGTAGTGGGGTGTATAGCTAGGCGTGTAAATGTAGACGGGCAGCGGGGTGACTAGGGGGGATGGAGGCGGCTTCTAACTTTGGACGGGTATCGTGGGGAATAGCTGGGGGGGAGGGTGTCAGCATTGCAGATGTGCAGCAGGGTGCCCAGGTGTGCTTGCAGACATGGGTGGGGTGTTTCTGGAAGGGTGTGACTGTGCTACCAGAGCGGGGAGCAGTGCCAGGGCGTTGTGTTACTTGTAGTGCCACGGTGAAACATGGAGCGCGTAATGTTGTGGGGTGTATAGCTAGGCGTGTAAATGTAGACGGGCAGCGGGGTGACTAGGGGGGATGGAGGCGGCGTCTAACTTTGGACGGGTATCGTGGGGAATAGCGGGGGGGGAGGGTGTCAGCGTTGCAGATGTGCAGCAGTGTGCCCATGTGTGCTTGCAGACATGAGTGGGGTGTTTCTGGAAGGGTGTGACTGTGCTACAAGAGCGGGGAGCAGTGCCAGGGCGTTGTGTTACTTGTAGTGCCACGGTGAAACATGGAGCGCGTAATGTTGTGGGGTGTATAGCTAGGCGTGTAAATGTAGAAGGGCAGCGGGGTGACTAGGGGGGATGGAGGCGGCGTCTAACTTTGGACGGGTTTCGTGGGGAATAGCGGGGGGGAGGGTGTCAGCGTTGCAGATGTGCAGCAGGGTGCCCAGGTGTGCTTGCAGACATGGGTGGGGTGTTTCTTGAAGGGTGTGACTGTGCTACCAGAGCGGGGAGCAGTGCCAGGGCGTTGTGTTACTTGTAGTGCCACAGTGAAACATGGGGCGCGGAATTTAGTGGGGTGTATAGCTAGGCGTGTAAATGTAGACGGGCAGCGGGCTGACTAGGGGGGATGGAGGCGGCGTCTAACTTTGGACGGGTATCGTGGGGAATAGCGGGGGGGGGGGAGGGTGTCAGCGTTGCAGATGTGCAGCAGGGTGCCCAGGTGTGCTTGCAGACATGGGTGGGGTGTTTCTTGAAGGGTGTGTCTGTGCTACCAGAGCGGGGAGCAGTGCCAGGGCGTTGTGTTACTTGTAGTGCCACGGTGAAACATGGGGCGCGTAATGTAGTGGGGTGTATAGCTAGGCGTGTAAATGTAGACGGGCAGCGGGGTGACTAGGGGGGATGGAGGCGGCGTCTAACTTTGGACGGGTATCGTGGGGAATAGCGGGGGGGGGAGGGTGTCAGCGTTGCAGATGTGCAGCAGGGTGCCCAGGTGTGCTTGCAGACATGGGTGGGGTGTTTCTTGAAGGGTGTGACTGTGCTACCAGAGCGGGGAGCAGTGCCAGGGCGTTGTGTTACTTGTAGTACCACGGTGAAACATGGGGCGCGTAATGTAGTGGGGTGTATAGCTAGGCGTGTAAATGTAGACGGGCAGCGGGGTGACTAGGGGGGATGGAGGCGGCATCTATCTTTAGACGGGTATCGTGGGGAATAGCGCGGGGGGGGGGGGTGTTGCAGATGTGCAGCAGGTCAGGGTATTGTGTAGGTGGTGGATGTAAGGGTTAGGTAGGGATAGCGCTGTAGAGTGTTTTTCTATACTTGGCCTATTTATATGTCGATATATTAAATGTAGTGTCGGTCTATGGTTTGTCGATCTTCAGTAAGTCGATGTATTTGTTTGTCGAACAATTACATGTCGATCTATGTGTTGTCGGTCTATGGTTTGTCGATCTTATGTATGTCGATGTATTTGTTTGTCGAACAATTTCATGTCGATCGATAATTTGTCGGTCTATGGTTTGTCGATCTTCTGTATGTCGATGTATTTGTTTGTCGAACAATTACTTGTCGGTCTATGGTTTGTCGATCTTCAGTAAGTCGATGTATTTGTTTGTCGCACAATTACATGTCGATCTATGTTTTGTCGGTCTATGGTTTGTCGATCTTCAGTAGGTCGATATATTTGTTTGTCGCACAATTACATGTCGATCTATGTTTTGTTGGTCTATGGTTTGTCGATCTTCAGTAGGTCGATGTATTTGTTTGTCGAACAATTACATGTCGATGATTTGTTGGTCGACCTGACGTTGTTTCACTGTTGTGCGTGATCGATCATTTTTTGTGTCGATGTATTGTTTGCCGAGTATACGTATTGTCGATGTTCGGGGTTTGTCGATGTAGTGTGTGTCGATGTTGGTGTGATGTCGATCTTGTGTTTGTCGATGTTCGATCACTGTCGATGTAGGTGTTGTCTATGTTGCGTGGTCGATGTTCGCATTGTCGAACAAGCGGCTGCCGATCCATCGACCGGATACCGGGGTGACGTGTATAGTTGGTGACTGAGGCAGGGGTAACAGGGAGACAGTGGATGACTGTGGCAGAGGTGACAGGTAGAGTTGGTGACTAAGGCAGGGGTGACAAGTAGAGAGTAGATGACAGAGGCTGGGGCTACAGTGAGATAGTGGGTGACTGAGGCAGGGGTGACAAGTAGAGAGTAGATGACTAAGGCAGGGGTGACGTGTAGAGTTGGTGACTGAGGCAGGGGTGACAGGGAGATAGTGAATGACTGTGGCAGAGGTGACAGGTAGAGTTGGTGACTAAGGTAGGGGTGACAAGTAGAGAGTAGATGACAGAGGCTGGGGCTACAGTGAGATAGTGGGTGACTGAGGAAGAGTTGACAAGTAGAGAGTAGATGACAGAGGCTGAGGCTACAGTGAGATAGTGGGTGACTGAGGCAGGAGTGACAAGTAGAGAGTAGTTGACTAAGGCAGGGGTGACGTGTAGAGTTGGTGGCTGAGGCAGGGGTGACAGGGAGATAGTGGATGACTGTGGCAGAGGTGACAGGTAGAGTCTAAGCCGGGAGTGACAAGTAGAGAGTAGATGACAGAGTCTGGGGCTACAGTGAGATAGTGGGTGACTTAGGCAGGGGTGACAAGTAGAGAGTAGAGGACTAAGGCAGGGGTGACAGGTAGAGTTGGTGACTGAGGCAGGGGTGACCGGTAGATAGTGGGTGACTGTGGCAGGGTTGACAAGTAGAGAGAAGATGACTGAGGCAGGGGTTACGTGTACAGTTGGTGACTGAGGCAGGAGTGACAGAGAGATAGTGGGTGACTGTGGCAGGGGTGACAGGTAGAATTGGTGACTGAGGCAGGGTTGACAAGTAGAGAGTAGATGACAGAGGCAGGGGTGAAAGGGAGATAGTGGGTGACTGAGGCAGGGGTGAAAGGGAGATAGTGGATGACTGAGGCAGGGGCAACAGGGAGATAGTGGGTGACTGTGGCAGGGTTGACAATTAGAGAGGAGATTATTGAGGCTGGAGTCACTGGTAGATAGTGGGTGACTGAGGCAGGGGTGATAGAGAGATAGTGGATGACTGTGGCAGAGGTGACAGGTAGAGTTGGTGACTAAGGCAGGGGTGACAGAGTTTGTGACTGAGGCAGGGGTGACAAGTAGAGAGTAGATGACTAAGGCAGGGGTGACGTGTAGAGTTGGTGACTGAGGCAGGGGTGACAGGGACACAGTAGGTGACTGAGGACGGGGGGACTGGGAGATAGTGGGTGACTGAGGCAGGGGTGACTGGTAGCTAGTGGTAGACTGAGGCAGGGAGACAGTGGGTAACTGAAGTAGGGGTGACAGGGAGATAGTGTTTTAACTAAGTCAGGGGTGACAAGTAGAGAGGAGATGACTGAGGCAGGGGTGAAAGGGAGATAGTGGGTGACTGAGGCAGGGGTGAAAGGGAGATAGTGGGTGACTGAGGCAGGGGAGACAAGGAGATAGTGTGACTGAGGTAGGGGTGACAAGTAGAGAGTAGATGACTTACGTAAGGGTGACATGTAAAGTTGGTGACAGGGAGATAGTGTGTGACTGAGGCAGGGATGACAGGTAGAGTTGGTGATTGAGACAGGGTGACAGAGTTGGTGACTGAGGCAGGGGTGACAAGTAAAGAGTAGATGACTAAGGCTGTAGGTGACATATAAAGTTGGTTACTGAGGCAGGGGTGACAGGGAGATAGTGGGTGACTGAGGCAGGGGAGACAAGGAGAAAGTGGGTGACTGAGGACGGGGTGACTGGGAGATAGTGGGTGACTGAGGCAAGGGTGACAGGTAGAGTTGGTGACTGAGGCAGGGGTGACAGGTAGAGTTGATGACAGAGGCAGGGGTGACATGTAGAGAGTAGTTGACTAAGGCAGGGGCAACAGGGAGATAGTGGGTGACCAAGGCAGGGGTGACAAGTAGAGAGTAGATGACTGAGGCTGGAGTGAATGGGAGATAGTGGGTGAATGAGGCAGGAGTGAAAGGGAGATAGTGGGTGACTGAGGCAGGGGTGAAAGGTAGAGTTGTTGACTGAGGCAGGGGTGACAGAGAGATAGTGTGTGACTGAGGCAGGGATGACAGGTAGAGTTGGTAATTGAGACAGGGTGACAGAGTTGGTGACTGAGGCAGGGGTGACAAGTAGAGAGTGGATGACTAAGGCTGTAGGTGACATGTAAAGTTGGTTACTGAGGTAGGGGTGACAGGGAGATAGTGGGTGACTGAGGCAGGGGTGACAGGTAGAGTTGGTGACTGAGGACGGGGTGACTGGGAGATAGTGGGTGACTGAGGCAGGGGTGACAGGTAGAGTTGGTGACTGAGGCAGGGGTGACAGAGAGATAGTGTGTGACTGAGGCAGGGATGACAGGTAGAGTTGTTGATTGAGACAGGGTGGCAGAGTTGGTGACTGAGGCAGGGATGACAAGTAGAGAGTAGATGACTAAGGCTGTAGGTGACATGTAAAGTTGGTTACTGAGGTAGGGGTGACAGGGAGATAGTGGGTGACTGAGGCAGGGGAGACAAGGAGAAAGTTGGTGACTGAGGCAGGGGTGACAGAGATAGTGGGTGACTGAGGACGGGGTGACTGGGAGATAGTGGGTGACTGAGGCAAGGGTGACAGGTAGAGTTGGTGACTGAGGCAGGGGTGACAGGTAGAGTTGATGACTGAGGCAGGGGTGACATGTAGAGAGTAGTTGACTAACGTAAGGGTGACATGTAAAGTTGGTGACAGGGAGATAGTGTGTGACTGAGGCAGGGATGACAGGTAGAGTTTGTTATTGAGACAGGGTGACAGAGTTGGTGACTGAGGCAGGGGAGACAAGTAGAGAGTAGATGACTAAGGCTGTAGGTGACATATAAAGTTGGTTACTGAGGCAGGGGTGACAGGGAGATAGTGGGTGACTGAGGCAGGGGAGACAAGGAGAAAGTTGGTGACTGAGGCAGGGGTGACAGAGATAGTGGGTGACTGAGGACGGGGTGACTGGGAGATAGTGGGTGACTGAGGCAAGGGTGACAGGTAGAGTTGGTGACTGAGGCAGGGGTGACAGGTAGAGTTGATGACTGAGGCAGGGGTGACATGTAGAGAGTAGTTGACTAACGTAAGGGTGACATGTAAAGTTGGTGACAGGGAGATAGTGTGTGACTGAGGCAGGGATGACAGGTAGAGTTTGTTATTGAGACAGGGTGACAGAGTTGGTGACTGAGGCAGGGGTGACAAGTAGAGAGTAGATGACTAAGGCTGTAGGTGACATATAAAGTTGGTTACTGAGGCAGGGGTGACAGGGAGATAGTGGGTGACTGAGGCAGGGGAGACAAGGAGAAAGTGGGTGACTGAGGACGGGGTGACTGGGAGATAGTGGGTGACTGAGGCAAGGGTGACAGGTAGAGTTGGTGACTGAGACAGGGGTGACAGGTAGAGTTGATGACAGAGGCAGGGGTGACATGTAGAGAGTAGTTGACTAAGGCAGGGGCAACAGGGAGATAGTGGGTGACTGAGGCAGGGGTGACAAGTAGAGAGTAGATGACTGAGGCTGGAGTGAATGGGAGATAGTGGGTGAATGAGGCAGGAGTGAAAGGGAGATAGTGGGTGACTGAGGCAGGGGTGAAAGGTAGAGTTGTTGACTGAGGCAGGGGAGACAGAGAGATAGTGTGTGACTGAGGCAGGGATGACAGGTAGAGTTGGTGATTGAGACAGGGTGACAGAGTTGGTGACTGAGGCAGGGGTGACAAGTAGAGAGTAGATGACTAAGGCTGTAGGTGACATGTAAAGTTGGTTACTGAGGTAGGGGTGACAGGGAGATAGTGGGTGACTGAGGCAGGGGTGACAGGTAGAGTTGGTGACTGAGGACGGGGTGACTGGGAGATAGTGGGTGACTGAGGCAGGGGTGACTGGTAGCTAGTGGTAGACTGAGGCAGGTAGACAGTGGGTAACTGAAGTAGGGGTGACAGGGAGATAGTGTTTTAACTAAGTCAGGGGTGACAAGTAGAGAGGAGATGACTGAGGCAGGGGTGAAAGGGAGATAGTGGGTGACTGAGGCAGGGGTGAAAGGGAGATAGTGGGTGACTGAGGCAGGGGAGACAAGGAGATAGTGTGACTGAGGTAGGGGTGACAAGTAGAGAGTAGATGACTAACGTAAGGGTGACATGTAAAGTTGGTGACAGGGAGATAGTGTGTGACTGAGGCAGGGATGACAGGTAGAGTTGGTGATTGAGACAGGGTGACAGAGTTGGTGACTGAGGCAGGGGTGACAAGTAGAGAGTAGATGACTAAGGCTGTAGGTGACATATAAAGTTGGTTACTGAGGCAGGGGTGACAGGGAGATAGTGGGTGACTGAGGCAGGGGAGACAAGGAGAAAGTGGGTGACTGAGGACGGGGTGACTGGGAGATAGTGGGTGACTGAGGCAAGGGTGACAGGTAGAGTTGGTGACTGAGGCAGGGGTGACAGGTAGAGTTGATGACAGAGGCAGGGGTGACATGTAGAGAGTAGTTGACTAAGGCAGGGGCAACAGGGAGATAGTGGGTGACTGAGGCAGGGGTGACAAGTAGAGAGTAGATGACTGAGGCTGGAGTGAATGGGATATAGTGGGTGAATGAGGCAGGAGTGAAAGGGAGATAGTGGGTGACTGAGGCAGGGGTGAAAGGTAGAGTTGTTGACTGAGGCAGGGGTGACAGAGAGATAGTGTGTGACTGAGGCAGGGATGACAGGTAGAGTTGGTGATTGAGACAGGGTAACAGAGTTGGTGACTGAGGCAGGGGTGACAAGTAGAGAGTAGATGACTAAGGCTGTAGGTGACATGTAAAGTTGGTTACTGAGGTAGGGGTGACAGGGAGATAGTGGGTGACTGAGGCAGGGGTGACAGGTAGAGTTGGTGACTGAGGACGGGGTGACTGGGAGATAGTGGGTGACTGAGGTAGGGGTGACAGGTAGAGTTGGTGACTGAGGCAGGGGTGACAGAGAGATAGTGTGTGACTGAGGCAGGGATGACAGGTAGAGTTGTTGATTGAGACAGGGTGGCAGAGTTGGTGACTGAGGCAGGGATGACAAGTAGAGAGTAGATGACTAAGGCTGTAGGTGACATATAAAGTTGGTTACTGAGGCAGGGGTGACAGGGAGATAGTGGGTGACTGAGGCAGGGGAGACAAGGAGAAAGTGGGTGACTGAGGACGGGGTGACTGGGAGATAGTGGGTGACTGAGGCAAGGGTGACAGGTAGAGTTGGTGACTGAGGCAGGGGTGACAGGTAGAGTTGATGACAGAGGCAGGGGTGACATGTAGAGAGTAGTTGACTAACGTAAGGGTGACATGTAAAGTTGGTGACAGGGAGATAGTGTGTGACTGAGGCAGGGATGACAGGTAGAGTTGGTGATTGAGACAGGGTGACAGAGTTGGTGACTGAGGCAGGGGTGACAAGTAGAGAGTAGATGACTAAGGCTGTAGGTGACATGTAAAGTTGGTTACTGAGGTAGGGGTGACAGGGAGATAGTGGGTGACTGAGGCAGGGGTGACAGGTAGAGTTGGTGACTGAGGACGGGGTGACTGGGAGATAGTGGGTGACTGAGGCAGGGGTGACAGGTAGAGTTGGTGACTGAGGCAGGGGTGACAGAGAGATAGTGTGTGACTGAGGCAGGGATGACAGGTAGAGTTGTTGATTGAGACAGGGTGGCAGAGTTGGTGACTGAGGCAGGGATGACAAGTAGAGAGTAGATGACTAAGGCTGTAGGTGACATATAAAGTTGGTTACTGAGGCAGGGGTGACAGGGAGATAGTGGGTGACTGAGGCAGGGGAGACAAGGAGAAAGTGGGTGACTGAGGACGGGGTGACTGGGAGATAGTGGGTGACTGAGGCAAGGGTGACAGGTATAGTTGGTGACTGAGGCAGGGGTGACAGGTAGAGTTGATGACAGAGGCAGGGGTGACATGTAGAGAGTAGTTGACTAAGGCAGGGGCAACAGGGAGATAGTGGGTGACTGAGGCAGGGGTGACAAGTAGAGAGTAGATGACTGAGGCTGGAGTGAATGGGAGATAGTGGGTGAATGAGGCAGGAGTGAAAGGGAGATAGTGGGTGACTGAGGCAGGGGTGAAAGGTAGAGTTGTTGACTGAGGCAGGGGTGACAGAGAGATAGTGTGTGACTGAGGCAGGGATGACAGGTAGAGTTGGTGATTGAAACAGGGTGACAGAGTTGGTGACTGAGGCAGGGGTGACAAGTAGAGAGTAGATGACTAAGGCTGTAGGTGACATGTAAAGTTGGTTACTGAGGTAGGGGTGACAGGGAGATAGTGGGTGACTGAGGCAGGGGTGACAGGTAGAGTTGGTGACTGAGGACGGGGTGACTGGGAGATAGTGGGTGACTGAGGCAGGGGTGACTGGTAGCTAGTGGTAGACTGAGGCAGGGAGACAGTGGGTAACTGAAGTAGGGGTGACAGGGAGATAGTGTTTTAACTAAGTCAGGGGTGACAAGTAGAGAGGAGATGACTGAGGCAGGGGTGAAAGGGAGATAGTGGGTGACTGAGGCAGGGGTGAAAGGGAGATAGTGGGTGACTGAGGCAGGGGAGACAAGGAGAAAGTTGGTGACTGAGGCAGGGGTGACAGAGATAGTGGGTGACTGAGGTAGGGGTGACAAGTAGAGAGTAGATGACTAACGTAAGGGTGACATGTAAAGTTGGTGACAGGGAGATAGTGTGTGACTGAGGCAGGGATGACAGGTAGAGTTGGTGATTGAGACAGGGTGACAGAGTTGGTGACTGAGGCAGGGGTGACAAGTAGAGAGTAGATGACTAAGGCTGTAGGTGACATATAAAGTTGGTTACTGAGGCAGGGGTGACAGGGAGATAGTGGGTGACTGAGGCAGGGGAGACAAGGAGAAAGTGGGTGACTGAGGACGGGGTGACTGGGAGATAGTGGGTGACTGAGGCAAGGGTGACAGGTAGAGTTGGTGACTGAGGCAGGGGTGACAGGTAGAGTTGATGACAGAGGCAGGGGTGACATGTAGAGAGTAGTTGACTAAGGCAGGGGCAACAGGGAGATAGTGGGTGACTGAGGCAGGGGTGACAAGTAGAGAGTAGATGACTGAGGCTGGAGTGAATGGGAGATAGTGGGTGAATGAGGAAGGAGTGAAAGGGAGATAGTGGGTGACTGAGGCAGGGGTGAAAGGTAGAGTTGTTGACTGAGGCAGGGGTGACAGAGAGATAGTGTGTGACTGAGGCAGGGATGACAGGTAGAGTTGGTGATTGAGACAGGGTGACAGAGTTGGTGACTGAGGCAGGGGTGACAAGTAGAGAGTAGATGACTAAGGCTGTAGGTGACATGTAAAGTTGGTTACTGAGGTAGGGGTGACAGGGAGATAGTGGGTGACTGAGGCAGGGGTGACAGGTAGAGTTGGTGACTGAGGACGGGGTGACTGGGAGATAGTGGGTGACTGAGGCAGGGGTGACAGGTAGAGTTGGTGACTGAGGCAGGGGTGACAGGTAGAGTTGGTGACTGAGGCAGGGGTGACAGAGAGATAGTGTGTGACTGAGGCAGGGATGACAGGTAGAGTTGTTGATTGAGACAGGGTGGCAGAGTTGGTGACTGAGGCAGGGATGACAAGTAGAGAGTAGATGACTAAAGCTGTAGGTGACATATAAAGTTGGTTACTGAGGCAGGGGTGACAGGGAGATAGTGGGTGACTGAGGCAGGGGAGACAAGGAGAAAGTGGGTGACTGAGGACGGGGTGACTGGGAGATAGTGGGTGACTGAGGCAAGGGTGACAGGTAGAGTTGGTGACTGAGGCAGGGGTGACAGGTAGAGTTGATGACAGAGGCAGGGGTGACATGTAGAGAGTAGTTGACTAAGGCAGGGGCAACAGGGAGATAGTGGGTGACTGAGGCAGGGGTGACAAGTAGAGAGTAGATGACTGAGGCTGGAGTGAATGGGAGATAGTGGGTGAATGAGGCAGGAGTGAAAGGGAGATAGTGGGTGACTGAGGCAGGGGTGAAAGGTAGAGTTGTTGACTGAGGCAGGGGTGACAGAGAGATAGTGTGTGACTGAGGCAGGGATGACAGGTAGAGTTGGTGATTGAGACAGGGTGACAGAGTTGGTGACTGAGGCAGGGGTGACAAGTAGAGAGTAGATGACTAAGGCTGTAGGTGACATGTAAAGTTGGTTACTGAGGTAGGGGTGACAGGGAGATAGTGGGTGACTGAGGCAGGGGTGACAGGTAGAGTTGGTGACTGAGGACGGGGTGACTGGGAGATAGTGGGTGACTGAGGCAGGGGTGACAGGTAGAGTTGGTGACTGAGGCAGGGGTGACAGAGAGATAGTGTGTGACTGAGGCAGGGATGACAGGTAGAGTTGTTGATTGAGACAGGGTGGCAGAGTTGGTGACTGAGGCAGGGATGACAAGTAGAGAGTAGATGACTAAGGCTGTAGGTGACATGTAAAGTTGGTTACTGAGGTAGGGGTGACAGGGAGATAGTGGGTGACTGAGGCAGGGGAGACAAGGAGAAAGTGGGTGACTGAGGCAGGGGTGACAGAGATAGTGGGTGACTGAGGACGGGGTGACTGGGAGATAGTGGGTGACTGAGGCAAGGGTGACAGGTAGAGTTGGTGACTGAGGCAGGGGTGACAGGTAGAGTTGATGACTGAGGCAGGGGTGACATGTAGAGAGTAGTTGACTAAGGCAGGGGCAACAGAGAGATAGTGGGTGACTGAGGCAGGGGTGACAAGTAGAGAGTAGATAACTGAGGCTGGAGTGAATGGGAGATAGTGGGTGAATGAGGCAGGAGTGAAAGGGAGATAGTGGGTGACTGAGGCAGGGGTGACAAGTAGAGAGTAGATGACAGAGGTTGGGACTACAGGGAGATAGTTGGTGACTGATGCAGGGGCGACAGGGAGATAGTGGGTGACTGAGGCAGGGTTGACAATTAGAGAGTAGATGACTAAGGCAGGGGTGACGTGTAGAGTTGGTGACTGAGGCAGGGGTGACAGGGAGATAGTGGATGACTGTGGCAGAGGTGACAGGTAGAGTTGGTGACTAAGCCAGGAGTGACAAGCAGAGAGTAGATAATAGAGTCTGGGGCTACAGTGAGATAGTGGGTGACTTAGGCAGGGGTGACAAGTAGAGAGTAGAGGACTAAGGCAGGGGTGACAGGTAGAGTTGGTGACTGAGGCAGGGGTGACCGGTAGATAGTTGGTGACTGTAGCAGGGTTGACAAGTAGAGAGAAGATGACTGAGGCAGGGGTGACAAGCAGAGAGTAGATAAATAAGGCAGGGGTTACGTGTAGAGTTGGTGACTGAGGCAGGAGTGACAGAGATAGTGGGTGACTGAGGACGGGGTGACTGGGAGATAGTGGGTGACTGAGGCAAGGGTGACAGGTAGAGTAGGTGACTGAGGCAGGGGTGACAGGTAGAGTTGGTGACTGAGGCAGGGTGACAGAGTTGGTGACTGAGGCAGGGGTGACAAGTAGAGAGTAGTTGACTAAGGCAGGAGCAACAGGGAGATAGTGGGTGACTGAGGCAAGGGTGACAAGTAGAGAGTAGATGACTGAGGCTGGGGTGAAAGGGAGATAAAGGGTGACTGAGGCAGGGGTGAAAGGGAGATAGTAGGTGACTGAGGCAAGGGAAACAAGGAGATAGTGGGTGACTGTGTCAGGGGTAACAAGTAGAGAGTAGATGAAAGTGGTTGGGACTACAGGGAGATAGTGGATGACAGAGGCAGGGGCTACAGAGAGATAATGGGTGACTGTGGCAGGGTTGACAATTAGAGAGGAGATGACTGAGGCTGGAGTCACTGGTAGATAGTGGGTGACTGAGGCAGGGGTGACAGGGAGACAGTAGGTAACTGAAGCAGGGGTGACAGGGATATAGTGGGTGACTGAGGCAGGGGTGACAGGGAGATAGTGGGTGACTGAGGCAGGGGTGACAAGTAGAGAATAGATGACTAAGGCAGGGGTGACGTGTAGAGTTGGTGACTGAGGCAGGGGTAACAGGGAGATAGTGGATGACTGTGGCAGAGGTGACAGGTAGAGTTGGTGACTAAGGCAGGGGTTACAAGTAGAGAGTAGATGACAGAGGCTGTGGCTACAGTGAGATAGTGGGTGACTGAGGAAGGGTTGACAAGTAGAGAGTAGATGACAGAGGCTGAGGCTACAGTGAGATAGTGGGTGACTGAGGCAGAAGTGACAAGTAGAGAGTAGATGACTAAGGCAGGGGTGACGTGTAGAGTTTGTGACTGAGGCAGGGGTGACAGGGAGATAGTGGATGACTGTGGCAGAGGTGACAGGTAGAGTTGGTGACTAAGCCAGGAGTGACAAGTAGAGAGTAGATGACAGAGTCTGGGGCTACAGTGAGATAGTGGGTGACTTAGGCAGGGGTGACAAGTAGAGAGTAGAGGACTAAGGCAGGGGTGACAGGTAGAGTTGGTGACTGAGGCAGGGGTGACCGGTAGATAGTGGGTGACTGTGGCAGGGTTGACAAGTAGAGAGAAGATAACTGACGCAGGGGTGACAGGGAGATAGTGGGTGACTGAGGACGGTGGGACTGGGAGATAGTGGGTGACTGAGGCAGGGGTGACAAGCAGAGAGTAGATAACTAAGGCAGGGGTTACGTGTAGAGTTGGTGACTGAGGTAGGAGTGACAGAGAGATAGTGGGTGACTGTGGCAGGGGTGACAGGTAGAATTGGTGACTGAGGCAGGGTTGACAAGTAGAGAGTAGATGACAGAGGCTGGGGCTAAAGTGAGATAGTGGGTGACTGAGGCAGGGGTTACAAGTAGAGAGTAGATGACTGAGGCAGGGGTGATAGGGACACAGTAGGTGACTGAGGACGGGGGGACTGGGAGATAGTGGGTGACTGAGGCAGGGGTGACTGGGAGCTAGTGGTAGACTGAGGCAGGGAGACAGTGGGTAACTGAAGTAGGGGTGACAGGGAGATAGTGTGTGACTAAGTCAGGGGTGACAAGTAGAGAGTAGATGACTGAGGCAGAGGTGACAGGGAGATAGTGGGTGACTGAGGCAGGGTAGGCAAGGAGAAAGTGGGTGACTGAGGCATGGGTGGCAGAGATAGTGGGTGACTGAGGACAGGGTGACTGGGAGATAGTGGGTGACTGAGGCAAGGGTGACAGGTAGAGTTGGTGACTGAGGCAGGGGTGACAGGTAGAGTTGGTGACTGAGGCAGGGTGACAGAGTTGGTGATTGAAGCAGGGGTGACAAGTAGAGAGTAGTTGACTAAGGCAGGGGCAACAGGGAGATAGTGGGTGACTGAGGCAGGGGTGACAAGTAGAGAGTAGATGACTGAGGCTGGGGTGAAAGGGAGATAGTGGGTGACTGAGGCAGGGGTGAAAGGGAGATAGTGGGTGACTGAGGCAAGGGAAACAAGGAGATAGTGGTTGACTGTGGCAGGGGTGACAAGTAGAGAGTAGATAAAAGTGGATGGGACTACAGGGAGATAGTGGATGACTGAGGCAGGGGAAACAGGGAGATAGTGGGTGACTGTGGCAGGGTTGACAATTAGAGAGGAGATGATTGAGGCTGGAGTCACTGGTAGATAGTGGGTGACTGAGGCAGGGGTGATAGAGAGATAGTGGATGACTGTGGCAGAGGTGACAGGTAGAGTTGGTGACTGAGGCAGGGGTGACAGAGTTGGTGACTGAGGCAGGGGTGACAAGTAGAGAGTAGATGACTAAGGCAGGGGTGACGTGTAGAGTTGGTGACTGAGGCAGGGGTGACAGGGACACAGTAGGTGACTGAGGACGGGGGGACTGGGAGATAGTGGGTGACTGAGGCAGGGGTGACTGGGATCTAGTGGTAGACTGAGGCAGGGAGACAGTGGGTAACTGAAGTAGGGGTGACAGGGAGATAGTGTTTTAACTAAGTCAGGGGTGACAAATAGAGAGGAGATGACTGAGGCAGGGGTGAAGGGGAGATAGTGGGTGACTGAGTCAGGGGTGAAAGGGAGATAGTGGGTGACTGAGGCAGGGGAGACAAGGAGATAGTGTGACTGAGGCAGGGGTGACAAGTAGAGAGTAGATGACTAACGTAAGGGTGACATGTAAAGTTGGTGACAGGGAGATAGTGGGTGACTGAGGCAGGGGTGACAGAGATAGTGGGTGACTGAGGACGGGGTGACTGGGAGATAGTGGGTGACTGAGGCAGGGGTGACAGGTAGAGTTGGTGACTGAGGCAGGGGTGACAGAGAGATAGTGTGTGACTGAGGCTTGGATGACAGGTAGAGTTGGTGATTAAGACAGGGTGACAGAGTTTGTGACTGAGGCAGGGGTGACAAGTAGAGAGTAGATGACTAAGGCTGTAGGTGACATGTAGAGTTGGTTACTGAGGTAGGGGTGACAGGGAGATAGTGGGTGACTGAGGCAGGGGAAACAAGGAGAAAGTGGGTGACTGAGGCAGGGGTGACAGAGATAGTGGGTGACTGAGGACGGGGTGACTGGGAGATAGTGGGTGACTGAGGCAAGGGTGACAGGTAGAGTTGGTGACTGAGGCAGGGGGGACCGGTAGAGTTGGTGACTGAGGCAGGGGTGACATGTAGAGAGTAGTTGACTAAGGCAGGGGCAACAGGGAGATAGTGGGTGACTGAGGCAGGGGTGACAAGTAGAGAGAAGATGACTGAGGCTGGAGTGAATGGGAGATAGTGGGTGAATGAGGCAGGAGTGAAAAGGAGATAGTGGGTGACTGAGGCAAGGGAAACAAGGAGATAGTGGGTGACTGTGGCAGGGGTGACAAGTAGAAAGTAGATGACAGAGGTTGGGACTACAGGGAGATAGTTGGTGACTGATGCAGGGGCGATAGGGAGATAGTGGGTGACTGAGGCAGGGTTGACAATTAGAGAGTAGATGACTAAGGCAGGGGTGACGTGTAGAGTTGGTGACTGAGGCAGGGGTGACAGGGAGATAGTGGATGACTGTGGCAGAGGTGACAGGTAGAGTTGGTGACTAAGGCAGGGGTGACAAGTAGAGAGTAGATGACAGAGGCTGGGGCTACAGTAAGATAGTGGGTGACTGAGGCAGGGGAGACAGGGAGATAGTGGGTGACTTAGGCAGGGGTGACAAGTAGAGAGTAGAGGACTAAGGCAGGGGTGACAGGTAGAGTTGGTGACTGAGGCAGGTGTGACCGGTAGATAGTGGGTGACTGTGGCAGGGTTGACAAGTAGAGAGAAGATGACTGAGGCAGGGGTGACAGGGAGATAGTGGGTGACTGAGGACGGTGGGACTGGGAGATAGTGAGTGATTGAGGAAGGGGTGACATGCAGAGAGTAGATAACTTAGGCAGGGGTTACGTGTAGAGTTGGTGACTGAGGCAGGAGTGACAGAGAGATAGTGGGTGACTGTGGCAGGGGTGACAGGTAGAATTGGTGATTGAGGCAAGGTTGACAAGTAGAGAGTAGATGACAGAGGCTGGGGCTAAAGTGAGATAGTGGGTGACTGAGGCAGGGGTTACAAGTAGAGAGTAGATGACTGAGGCAGGGGTGACAGGGACACAGTAGGTGACTTAGGATGGGGGGACTGGGAGATAGTGGGTGACTGATGCAGGGGTGACTGGGAGCTAGTGGTAGACTGAGGCAGGGAGACAGTGGGTAACTGAAGTAGGGGTGAAAGGGAGATAGTGTGTGACTAAGTCAGGGGTGACAAGTAGAGAGTAGATGACTTAGGCAGGGGTGACAGGGAGATAGTGGGTGACTGAGGCAGGGGTGAAAGGGATCTAGTGGGTGACTGAGGCAGGGGTGATAGGGGGATAGTGGATGACTGAAGCAGGGGTGACAAGTAGAGAGTAGATGACTAACTTAAGGGTAACATGTAGAGTTGGTGACTGAGGCAGGGGTGACAGGGAGATAGTGGATGACTGAGGAAGGGTTGACAATTAGAGAGTAGATGACTGAGGCTGGGGTGACTGGTAGATAGTGGGTGACTGAGGCAGGGGTTACAGGGAGACAGTAGGTAACTGAAGCAGGGGTGACAAGGAGATAGTGTGACTGAGGAAGGGTTGACAATTAGAGAGTAGATGACTGAGGCTGGGGTGACTGGTAGATAGTGGGTGACTGAGGCAGGGGTTACAGGGAGACAGTAGGTAACTGAAGCAGGGGTGACAGGGAGATAGTGGGTGACTGAGGCAGGGGTGATAGGGGGATAGTGGATGACTGAAGCAGGGGTGACAAGTAGAGAGTAGATGACTAACTTAAGGGTAACATGTAGAGTTGGTGACTGAGGCAGGGGTGACAGGGAGATAGTGGATGACTGAGGAAGGGTTGACAATTAGAGAGTAGATGACTGAGGCTGGGGTGACTGGTAGATAGTGGGTGACTGAGGCAGGGGTGACAGGGAGACAGTAGGTAACTGAAGCAGGGGTGACAGGGAGATAGTGGGTGACTGAGGCAGGGGTGATAGGGGGATAGTGGATGACTGAAGCAGGGGTGACAAGTAGAGAGTAGATGACTAAGGCAGGGGTGACGTGTAGAGTTGGTGACTGAGGCAGGGGTGACAGAGAGATAGTGGGTGACTGTTGCAGGGGTGACAGGTAGAGTTAGTGACTGAGGCAGGTGTGACAAGTAGAGAGTAGATGACAGAGGCAGGGGTGACCGGTAGAGTTGGTGACTGAGGCAGGGGTGACCGGGAGACAGTGGGTGACTGTGGCAGGGTTGACAAGTAGAGAGAAGATGACTGACGCAGGGGTGACAGGGAGATAGTAGGTGACTGAGGACGGTGGGACTTGGAGATAGTGGGTGACTGAGGCAGGGGTGACAAGTAGAGAGTAGATGACAGAGGCTGGGGCTACAGTGAGATAGTGGGTGACTGAGGCCGGACTGACAAGTAGAGAGTAGATGACTAAGGCAGGGGTGAACTGTAGAGTTGGTTGAGTGAGGCAGGGGTAACAGGGAGATAGTGGATGACTGTGGCTGGGGTGACAGGTAGAATTGGTGACTGAGGCAGGGTTGACAAGTAGAGAGTAGATGACAGAGGCTGGGGTTACAGTGAGATAGTGGGTGACTGAGGAAGGGGTGACAAGTAGAGAGTAGATGACTGAGGCAGGGGTGACAGGGACACAGTAGGTGACTGAGGACGGGGGGACTGGGAGATAGTGGGTGACTGAGGCAGGGGTGACTGGGAGCTAGTGGTAGACTGAGGCAGGGAGACAGTGGGTAACTGAAGTAGGGGTGACAGGGAGATAGTGTTTTAACTAAGTCAGGGGTGACAAGTAGAGAGGAGATGACTGAGGCAGGAGTGAAAGGGAGATAGTGGGTGACTGAGGCAGGGGTGAAAGGGAGATAGTGGGTGACTGAGGCAGGGGGGACAAGGAGATAGTGTAACTGAGGCAGGGGTGACAAGTAGAGAGTAGATGACTAACTTAAGGGTGACATGTAGAGTTGGTGAATGAGGCAGGGGTGACAGGGAGATAGTGGGTGACTGAGGAAGGGTTGACAATTAGAGAGTAGATGACTGAGGCTAGGGTGACTGGTAGATAGTGGGTGACTGAGGCAGGGGTGACAGGGAGACAGTAGGTAACTGAAGCAGGTGATAAAGCCTAATATTTATCCTATATTAAACACTATAAAAGGTTAAGAGACACAGTACGCAATTGGCGTATGAGGTACCGTAAGGGTACGTATTTAGCGTAGCGTACGCTAGGCCATGATCGAGACGCACATGCGGCACGCTCGCTCACAGCTTAATGCGTGGTGTCGAGCACGCTATAGGCGAGCGACTACCGTAATGCTACACTATCAGCGTAGCGGACGTTCGAGACCACGAGGAGATCACGAGCGGCGCAGACGCTCACAAGATGACAATCAGTAAACCTTGAATGTAACACACAGAAAGGATACTCTTATACTGTAAACCTTGTACTGAAACACTGTAGCGATATAACGCTGCTTAACCTTGTTAACACTAAAGCTGTTTGAGCGATCGTGACGCTCCTATTACCCACTGCAATGTAATGAACACTCGATACCGTGCTAAGGATCCAACACCTTTACTAACAAGCTTTTAGTTATATCAAAAAGAGAAACAGTTAACAAGTCATACACTACAGGCTAACATATAATTCTAACAGGATATCTAGACAGAAATATACACAATAGTAAACAATCGCAAATACAAATACATAGACTAAGAATGTATGGCTAACATTACACGGGTAACAAAGTGGCAACAGAGAAACATACCATACGGGGAACACTCGCAGGCGCAACCGGAATCCAGTCCTCCAATTATCAGTGATAACTGTTGAAGAGAGAGTACTGGCCGGTCTGGGGACAGTGACCCTTATATACACAACATACAGTGTACTTCAAAGGGCCCTACAACCTTATTGTTCATTGGACACAGGAATGTCTCTCTGCACTATATCAAAAGGTCATAGGTTATTTTGAACAGGTGGGCTGTGACTATTTCAAACAGCTCAGGTGGGTGGGAATCTCCGGATTCCCGCCGCATGGATAATGAACTGCAAATATAGAATATGTCCAGAAACTACTAATGGTCATAACTACACACAGGAGCGATTAATCTTTACCTAACCAACACCGGATTATTGCTATTAAAATACTCTTCGGTTAGGTACCAGACACCACTGTTCAACCTTAAACAGACCCTTTGTATCACGCAAAGAGGGATTCCCAAGTCCGTGAACAAGTCACATTAAACAAACTTACAGTTATTACTAAAGGAAACATTACCTATAAAACATGCTATTTGGTTCTATCATTAAACGATTGAGTCGCCCGCTAGACGCACACAAAGTCTACCGTAAATGCACATACCACGCGCTCGAGCGCATGGCCGAGGCGCCATGGGCGGCTGCGAGTATCCGCACGCACGGGAGAGAATGTGCACGTGCAGCAGGCACGCGCATGAGGTGAATATATGGCAACGTGTAGCGTGATATTTTTCTGACTTTGACAGTCCACCCTTTGGCAGTCACCAATAACTGCCACTTCCTAAAACAGTTCAAAAAGAGAAAAATATATGTCATGTATAATACATTTCTATGATTGGGTAAGGGAGAAGAGAAGAAGGTGGAAAAAAGGTATGACCTAGTGAGATAGTAGAAGAATGTATATATGAGTCCATGTTTGAGGGGTCATGTATCATCGTGCCGTTCGTGTTTTAAATCAAGCTTCGAGGTATTGTGAAGTATACATTTGAATTCCTTCTTATCCCGTGGTACGGGTCTGTGGATGGGCTGTCAAACTTTACCGAGCTCTTTTCGGCTTTTGGTTGCAACAAAATGGTGGAGCACATTTTAGTTGATGATACATGAATGGGGGATTATGTGAGTGCTGATATCTGTGCCTATATTCCCTATCGACTATGTGTGTCATTACCTGAAGGTTGTAGAAATGAAGATAAGAAGCAATTATGTTAAATGCAGTCATAAACTATGTGAGTTTAATATACATTTGTTGATTTAGGTCTTGTCTTGTGTCTTGTCTCGATGTACATGTTGACTGTAGTCTCCCGATGCTTTTGCTATAATTGCTTGAGCAAAAAGCTTTCTCAATGTCCATAGACTTACAAAAGTGTTGGGCTATCGTAAAATTTTAAAATCGCTAGGGATATTGGGGGTCTATGGCATTGTCCATCAATGGTCTGTGTAAAAGGTTGTCAAATTCTTCTTCCAAGCGGATGTCTTTGTACCTTGGAGGAAAACAAAGGAGAAACGGGTGAAAGAAACGGACCGTGGAATCACATTTTCATCACAACATTGTCTCTATTGTTGGGTCATAAATCAAATTAGTCGTTGTTGTTGCAGTATCTTCACTTCTTAAACTCATCACTCGGGCATTACGTTTATACTTCGTTAAAACCCGAACGCATCTAAATATCAGACCGACCAATATGATGACACCCAGAATACACAAAAGAAATTTCCCTACATCCATGATAATACCTTGGGCCCATTCTCCTAAATCAGAGAACCAATTTCATGGGTTCAACCATGACACCCAACTGGTCAGCTCATTACCCACAGCAGCAAGGGTGAGATTGTGTTTCCTTCAGAACTCCCATTTTAGTTTCAAGATGTCATCCATCTTTTGGTCTATGACCTCGGCTGGGTCCTCAGTGCTGTTTGTAATATACGTGCAGCACTTTATTCCATACTGAGTCGCTAGGGTAACACAATACCCGCCTGTCACAGCCGTGAGATAATTGAGAATCATCCTATGCTGAACCAGTTCTGTTTTGTAGGCTTGTAACTCTTTCCCAGTGTACCTGAAGGTGTCGTCATACATTTCGGTGATATTGTCTAATAAATTTGCAAGCGCAGATATATATTTGTAATTTATCACTCCTCTGGCGGTACGAGTGATATCTAACGCGATTAGGAATTGAATCCCGGGGGATTCATGGATCAGGTCAGAGGCCGGATGCTCTGTTCTTTCTATCAGGTGCCGTTTAACGATGTGCTCATAATGAGTGTGAGTATAAGGAGCTGGGGCACTGCGGTGAATATCTTTCATTTTGGTATGTGATACAGTCATTACCTCAGGCAATAATTTTCCAATATAACACAATCCCTCTGAGTTTGGGGCAAGCCACTTATACGCCTTTCTCCCGCATATGAAATATGCATCATCGGGGAGAACATATGGGACTGAATATGTTAGAACCATGTTACACATCTTCCATGTGAACCCTCCTAACCCTAATTCTCCCATCTGTCTAGTACACGTATCCGGTTGTATGATATGTGCACAGTATCCTGGTGGTACTTCTCCAACTCTCATGGTCCTGCTTCCTAGGGTATACCTATATCGGAAATATTTTCCACTATCGGCTATGTGGCGTATAAGCTCTGTATCTGTAGGCATTCTATCGGCTCTATATGAAAAGGTCATGGTTTTGTTATTCCATGACACTTCCCAATTTCCCGGCTTTCGGGGATTGGAAATGTTAAAACACACTAAGGACCTATCCACATGGTATTGGTGGAGCTTCAAACTAGGAGGACTAGAGATGTTAAACCTCTTGTCCACCGGCCTCCCACCACTTAACTCAAGTACCTCCCCTATCGTTAAAGGAAATGGTACTAGTCCTGACTTGCTGTGACCTTGAGGTACTTGAGAGCATACCCAGCAGTCTGTTTGGTTTAACACCTTACCCACTAATGAGTGATAGTCACCCAATGGATGCCGGTCCATGTTAATGTTAAAACTGGACTGACATTTCTTGATGCAACCATCCTCAACTAAGTTATCACAATGCCTACAGATGCAATTTTCTTCAGCTAACAATCCTTCACAATTCCTTCTATGGTCAATGCTACCAGATCGTTTTCTGATACTCGCCTTTGCTTGGTGATTATGTTGTTCTTGGAAATCTACGCCTGCATCCTGGTCATCAGAACCCATTCCCGATCGTTTCTCGACCTCCATGGTACTCTCACCGAAACAGACTGCTCTAGTCAACATCATGGTCACCAGGAAAATCCGAATCACAGTCTCTTGGGGCAAGTCCATCTTTGAGGAGTAAAAGGAGAAAACTAAGAAGGGGGAAGGGAAATATGAGGGAGGTGGGAACTGGAGAAAATAACAAATGGGAAAAAGAAATCTGGCTCGACAAGCTTCTGGTCTTATTATCCTCAGCGCTCAGGTGTCGTCTCAATCCTCCCTGAACAGACACTCTAGTGATACAACCTCTACCGTCTGTTCTTTATCACGGGACCTCTCTGGGTCAGTGACCTTTTTACAATGAGACGAATGGACCCAAGTCTCTCTCTCGGCAACCTTCAATGCAGTTGTGCTGGTCAATAAGACTTGATATGGTCCTTCCCATCTGTCAATAAGGCAACCTGAGCGTAGAAAATTCTGTATCATTACATAATCCCCAGGTTCAATGTCATGACAATTACTGTCTGGCAAATCAGGAATCACCAACTTTAAATTATCATTCTGATTCCTCAATTGCTTACTCATCTTAACCAAGTACTTTACGGTTACTTCATTGTTACATTTCAAATCATCCTGGGGGTTAATCATAACATGGGGTTGTCGACCAAACAGAATTTCAAAAGGAGACAGATTAAGAGGGGACCTGGGAGTGGTTCTGATGCTGTATAGTACAATGGGTAAAGCTTCTGGCCATAACAGTCCTGTTTCAGTCATTACCTTGCTCAATTTATTTTTAATAGTGCTGTTAACTCTTTCCACCTTTGCACTCGCCTGGGGGCGATACGGAGTATGCAGCTTACTATTAATTCCCATCAATTTACTCATTGTTTGAAAGACTTCACCTGTAAAGTGGGTACCCCTATCACTTTCAATTATTCTAGGGATACCGTACCTACACAGAAATTCCTGCACAATTTTCTTTGCAGTAAATACAGCGGTATTTGTGGCCGCAGGAAATGCTTCGACCCAATTTGAAAACACATCAATACAGACCAAAACATACTTAAAATTTCTACAAGGTGGCAATTGTATGAAATCAATTTGTATCACCTGGAAAGGACCATCTGTCGGAGGGATATGGGATGGCTCTGTCGGTATTGCCTTTCCGATATTCTTCCTCAAGCAGGTGAGGCATGTCATCGCTCTCTTACCCGCATGGGAAGAAAATCCTGGGGCGCACCAATAAGCTCTTACTAGCTTACACATCCCTTCTTTGCCCAGATGAGTCAGCCCATGTGCTGCTTCCGCTAGACTTGGAAGGTATGCTGCTCTTGGTGCCACTGGTTTACCATGTCCATCTGTCCAGAGTCCTGAGGACTCCTGGCCATATCCTTTTGACCTCCAAACTGCCTTTTCCTGTGGGGAACACAAATTTTGCATTTCACACAATTTTTGTGTGTTTACAGTATTAAATACCATCAGTTGTGTGGTGTCTGTCTGTCTGGGGGTATCGGCTGCTAATTTAGCAGCTTCGTCTGCTCGGTTGTTACCAAGTGATACCGGGTCTTGGCTATATGTGTGAGCTTTACACTTGATAACAGCCACTCTGTCGGGTTCCTGTATCGCTGTTAGAAGTCTTTTGATGTGGGCTGCATGCGCTACGGGTGTGCCAGCTGCCGTCATGAAATTTCTGAGGCGCCATAGGGCTCCGAAATCATGGACTACCCCGAATGCGTACCTGGAATCTGTGTAGATATTGGCTGACTTGCCCTTAGCCAATTCACATGCTCTGGTTAGGGCGACCAGTTCAGCAACTTGTGCTGAGTGAGGTGGGCCTAGCGGTTCTGCTTCTATGGTACCTTGGTCATCTACGACTGCGTATCCAGTACACAAGTCTCCCGAGTCCGTCTGTCTGTGACAACTACCGTCAGTGTAGAAAGTAAAATCTACATCTTCCAGTGGGTTGTCACTGATGTCAGGCCTTGCCGTGAAATTTTGGGTCAAGTATTCCATACAATCATGTGTGTCATCCTCTGTATTAAATCCTCCTTCACCATTACTCTCATCCTCCACCCTTTGTGCCTGTCCAGGCACACCTGGGAGATACGTTGCAGGATTTAATGCGCTGCATCTCCTTATGGTAATGTTTACGGGGGCCATCAATGCCAATTCCCATCTTGTAAACCGCGCTGATGAGACGTGTCTGGTTTGGGCAGAATTTAGTAAGGCTGACACTGCATGTGGTGTATGAATTGTGAGGTTGTGTCCTAGCACTACATCTTCGCTTTTTGTTACAAGCAATGCTATCGCAGCAACACTTCGCAAGCATGTGGGGAGGGATCGCGCTACCGTGTCTAGCTGAGCGCTGTAGTATGCTACCGGCCTGCTGGCATCACCGTGCTTTTGGGTTAGGACGCCTGCCGCGCAACCAGCACTTTCTGTTCCGTACAGCTCAAATGGTTTCCCATAGTCTGGCATACCTAATGCTGGTGCCTGCGTTAGGCACTGTTTAAGTCTCTCAAATGCCATCTCAGATTCGTCTGTATGCGAAATCCGATCAGGTTTGTTTGATGAGACCATCTCCTGTAAAGGTAATGCTAGTATGGAAAAACCTGGGATCCAGTTACGGCAATACCCACACATTCCTAAAAACGTTCTGATCTGTTGCTGGGTTTGTGGCAGAGTCATGTCTCGAATTGCTTGAATTCTATCAGCGGTCAGGTGTCTCAGTCCTTGTGTCAGACAGTGTCCCAAATATTTTACCTTAGTCTGGCATAATTGCAACTTATCTTTTGAAACCTTGGGGTATATTTACTAAGCTCCCGATTTTGACCGAGATGCCGTTTTTTCTTCAAAGTGTCATCTCGGTTAATCTCGGTCATTTACTAAACACTAATCACGGCAGTGATGAGGGCATTCGTAATTTTTTGCTAGTTCAGGTAAAAAATTACGAATGAATACACCATCGGTCAAAACGCGGCTGTTTAAGTATGAATCTCGGTCATTTACTAAGAAGTGCAAAGCAAAAAAAGAACAAACACTGCCGTGAAAAATTACAACTCGTAAAAAAGTGCTAAAAAAAAACAGAACTTTTTTTTTTATTCGTGTTTGGATAGGCATGCACGGATCCATGAGATCCGTGCATGTATATCAGTGGGAAGGGGTGGGAAAGTGCTTATTTTTTAAAAAAAAATTGCGTGGGGTCCCCCCTCCTAAGCATAACCAGCCTCGGGCTCTTTGAGCCGATCCTGGTTGCAGAAATATGGTGAAAAAAATGACAGGGGTTCCCCCATATTTAAGCAACCAGCATCGGGCTCTGCGCCTGGTCCTGGTCCCAAAAATACGGGGGACAAAAAGAGTAGGGGTCCCCCGTATTTTTAAAACCAGCACCGGGCTCCACTAGCTGGACAGATAATGCCACAGCCGGGGGTCACTTTTATATAGTGCCCTGCGGCCGTGGCATCAAAAATCCAACTAGTCACCCCTGGCCGGGGTACCCTGGGGGAGTGGGAACCCCTTCAATCAAGGGGTCCCCCCCCCCCAGCCACCCAAGGGCCAGGGGTGAAGCCCGAGGCTGTCCCCCCCCATCCAATGGGCTGCGGATGGGAGGGCTGATAGCCTTTGTTGTAAAATAAAAGATATTGTTTTTAGTAGCAGTACTACAAGTCCCAGCAAGCCTCCCCCGCATGCTGGTACTTGGAGAACCACAAGTACCAGCATGCGGCGGAAAAACGGGCCCGCTGGTACCTGTAGTACTACCACTAAAAAAATACCCAAAAAAAAACAAGACACACACACCGTGAAAGTATAATTTTATTACATACATACACACATACATACATACTTACCTTATGTTCCCACGCAGGTCGGTCCTCTTCTCCAGTAGAATCCAAGGGGTACCTGTTGAATAAATTCTACTCACCAGATCCAGTGGTCCAGGCTCCTCGGCAAATCCAGGGATAATCCACGTACTTGAATAAAACAAAAAAACGGTTGCCCGACCACGAACTGAAAGGTGACCCATGTTTGCACATGGGTCACCTTCCCACGAATGCCAGAAACCCACTTTGCCTTCTGGCTAAGTGGGTTTCTTCAGCCAATCAGGGAGTGCCACGTTGTAGCACTCTCCTGATCAGCTGTGTGCTCCTGTCTTCACTGACAGGCAGCACACGGCAGTGTTACAATGTAGCGCCTATGCGCTACATTGTAACCAATGATGGGAACTTTCTGCCCTGCGGTTGACCTAAAGTGACGTCACCGCTGAGCAGAAAGTTCCCACCATTGGTTACAATGTAGCGCATAGGCGCTACATTGTAACACTGCCGTGTGCTGCCTGTCAGTGAGGACAGCAGCACACAGCTGATCAGGAGGGTGCTACAACGTGGCACTCCCTGATTGGCTGAAGAAACCCACTTAGCCAGAAGGCAAAGTGGGTTTCTGGCATTCGTGGGAAGGTGACCCATGTGCAAACATGGGTCACCTTTCAGTTCGTGGTCGGGCAACCGTTTTTTTGTTTTATTCAAGTACGTGGATTATCCCTGGATTTGCCGAGGAGCCTGGACCACTGGATCTGGTGAGTAGAATTTATTCAACAGGTACCCCTTGGATTCTACTGGAGAAGAGGACCGACCTGCGTGAGAACATAAGGTAAGTATGTATGTATGTATGTGTGTATGTATGTAATAAAATTATACTTTCACGGTGTGTGTGTCTTGTGTTTTTTTGGGTATTTTTTTAGTGGTAGTACTACAGGTACCAGCGGGCCCGTTTTTCCGCCGCATGCTGGTACTTGTGGTTCTCCAAGTACCAGCATGCGGGGGAGGCTTGCTGGGACTTGTAGTACTGCTACTAAAAACAATATCTTTTATTTTACAACAAAGGCTATCAGCCCTCCCATCCGCAGCCCATTGGATGGGGGGGGACAGCCTCGGGCTTCACCCCTGGCCCTTGGGTGGCTGGGGGGGGGGGACCCCTTGATTGAAGGGGTTCCCACTCCCCCAGGGTACCCCGGCCAGGGGTGACTAGTTGGATTTTTGATGCCACGGCCGCAGGGCGCTGTATAAAAGTGACCCCCGGCTGTGGCATTATCTGTCCAGCTAGTGGAGCCCGGTGCTGGTTTTAAAAATATGGGGGACCCCTACTCTTTTTGTCCCCCGTATTTTTGGGACCAGGACCAGGCGCAGAGCCCGATGCTGGTTGCTTAAATATGGGGGAACCCCTGTCATTTTTTTCACCATATTTCTGCAACCAGGATCGGCTCAAAGAGCCCGAGGCTGGTTATGCTTAGGAGGGGGGACCCCACGCATTTTTTTTGGGGATTTTACATTGTTTAATTAAAAATAAAAAAAAAAAAGAACCCCAGCACGGATCACACAGATCCGGCCGAGATTGATTGTAAAAAAAAACGGCAGTGTTTTGCTAATCACTGCCGTAAAATTAGGTAAAAAAAAACGAATGACATCGACATCGGAAGAAAAGAAAAACCCGAATACGACAGCTTAGTAAATCCATCGTAATAAATTCAAAAAGTTGCAGTTTTACACTGTCGATGTCATTCGTGATTGAACTTTGACCTATTTTCGGGAATTACGAATGTTAGTAAATGTACCCCCTTGTGTCCGGTTTCTGAGAGATGAATCAGGAGTTGTTTCGTATCTCTCAGGGACGATTCGAGTGAATCAGAACACAGAAGTAGATCGTCTACATACTGTATTAATATTGATCCACTCTCAGGTTGAAAAGACTGTAAACAATCATGTAAGGCTTGTGAGAAAATACTTGGACTGTCAATGAAACCTTGTGGTAAGCGAGTCCAGGTGTATTGAACTCCTCTGTATGTGAACGCAAACAAATATTGGCTGTCAGGGTGCAGAGGTACCGAGAAGAAGGCAGAGCAGAGGTCAATTACAGTGAAAAATTTTGCAGTGGGAGGGATTTGCATAAGGATGACAGCTGGATTTGGCACTACGGGGAACTGACTCTCAACTATTTTGTTAATCCCCCTTAGATCCTGCACTAGCCTGTAACCCCTCCCCCCACTCTTTTTAACAGGGAAGATGGGACTATTGGCAGTGCTGGATGTTCTTACCAGAATGCCCTGTTGTAGCAAGCGTTCTATTACGGGGTACACTCCTAACTCCACCTCTGGCTTCAGAGGGTATTGTGGGATTTTTGGAGCTATCCTACCATCTTTTACTTGCACAACTACTGGAGCTACGTTTGCCATTAATCCAGTGTCTTGTCCATCTTTAGTCCAAAGTGACTCTGGTATTTGGGATGTCATTTCTTCTACCTGGGATGGACTCATATTTATCATAACAGTATGTGACATTAATTTTGATGGGGAGTCTAGCATATCTTGTACTTCCTGAGCGTGGTTCTCAGGTATGTCTAAGAATACACCTTCAGGAGTACAATATATGACGCACCCCATTTTACACAATAAATCTCTTCCCAGGAGATTAGTCGGTGCCGATGCAGCCAGCAAAAAGGAATGCTTGGTATGCAACGGCTCTATTGTAATCTCTGCTGGTTTGCTAACAGGGTAGTGCTGTACTACTCCCGTTACTCCCATGGCTGGAATTGTTTTACCAGTGGTTCTCATGCCCACGGTCGAATTTATCACTGACTTGGCCGCCCCCGTATCTACAAGGAAATTTAGAGATTTACCAGCTACATCAATTGTAACCTCGGGTTCACTTCCAAGGCTCGCAATCAATTTCACTGGCTGCAGATTACAGGTGTGACCACACCCCTATGGTGCGTGATAACCTCCCTGCATTGCAGTGGCAGCTATTACCTGTGAAGGGGGTAAATGGGTATTATTAGAGACTTGCCAGTCTCTTTTTGGGGGATACCTTCTTGTTTCCCCTGCGTGTGGCTCATAACTCCGTCTCTGCGGTCCTTGATCCCAATTTCGTATGTCATGTCGTTGTCTAGGGTTTTTATGTGCATTATGTGAGTTATTTGTACAGTTACGTGCAAAATGTCCTTCCCTGTTACAATTGTAACATTTTACCACATGCGGCTTACCACCAGGGGTCTGTGATCGGGACTGAGGCGGCCTTGTTGTAAGGGCCTGGATACTTATTGCCATCAGTCTATCACTTTGTGACTCCCTGTGTCTTGTGATGTTCCTGTCATGCCCAACAGCAGTCTCTCTTAAGGCGGCCACCGACATACCTCTCCAGTTAGGTTGAGTAGTTTGTACTCTACTCCTTAATACTTCCTTTAAACCGTCCATCAAGACGGACACCGCTACCTCTCTATGGTGTATATTTGCCTCAATGTCCACGATCCCAGTGTATTTAGCCATTTCCTCCAATGCCCTGTGGAAATAGTCAGGGGCAGTTTCCCCTTCCATTTGTTTAATGGAGAATATTTTGTTCCATTTTACTACAGCTGGGAAGTATATTCCCAACTGCAGATTGATTCTGGTTACATTGTCTTGATTATACTCATCTGTAAGGGGTACTTCTTCATCTAATTTACAGTCGGCTATAAACTTTATGGGGTCAATACTAGAGGGCAGACATGCCCGCAGTAGTGTCCGCCAATCTTTGTTGTTAGGTTCAGTGGAGTTACCTAGGTCCTTAATGAACCTCTGACATGCGGCTAAATATTTTCTGGGATCCGGAAATTCAGACAAAATTGTTCTTAATTCTGCTCGGGACCAGGGACAGTGCATTGCAATATTCCTAATGGGTGTGGCTCCATTTGTGTCAGTCTTACCATTGGGGACCGCTATTACTCTAACAGGGTTAATATTAATTACTTCCCTCTGGTTTGATTCTTCAGTGTATGGTGCAATAGTTTCAGCATATTGTACAGTGCCGTACTTACCTGTAGACACAACCTCACCTGTCCCTGAGCTATGGGCTTTAGATGCCAATCTTACTGGTTGGGCGATGCCCACTGAAGTATCGCTTATGGTGGCCGCTAGAGAGAGAGCTGAAATCGTAGTGGGCTCATCTTCTTGGTCGTATTCCTGGGGGAAGTTTAACATAGGATACAACTTGCATGGGTTAGCGTTAGTATCAACATTTGCATTAACTTTTATCTTAACCTTATCACTACTACATTGATTAAGTGCACTCTTATCGTACACCCGCATGTCATTCTCTGTAGCCACTTTGTCCCCTACTATTTATGGTGGTGGTGCCGTTGCTACTAGATTTCTACCAGGATTTGGAATTGCTTTCTGAGCTAATTCCTGTTGTATTTCACTTTCCTGTTGCCATATCTGTAAACAATCATAATGTCTAATCCTCTGCTTTGCAGATTTTATTAGACCTATCCTTTTTCTTAGATTCTGCAATACATCAGGATTCAGACTGCCTACCCGGGGAAACTGTTCCCCATCATCCTCTGTCATACGTTCCCATTCTTTGCATAATACCTGTGTGTGATCCGTATTTTTCACACATTATATACCGTGCGGACCCTTTGGGCCAGTAACTACCAACGTGAACCCTTGTTGGACGTCCCTTCTTTGAACAACTGGCCCCCATCGTTTGCAGATATTGCTGTCTTAGCTAATTCTTACAAACAGACCAACTTGCGCTCGGTAAGGCGACGGTGAAAGTTCAACTAGTGCCTTCACTCACTTCCGTCCTGTAACCTCTATTTACTGGGGCGCGTGGGAGTATGCTACCCTCCCCAGTAAGTATTGGTTGTTAGAGATTTCCTGAGTGAACAGCGAAACTCCATTAAAATAACAAACACCTACACAAATCACGTTAGAATGTACAAATAGCGTTTATGATCCCACAGTAAATTGTTGATGGGTATCAAGGTAACAAACTAATGCACACAATTACGTGCGGTACAGTCGCACTGCGTATAAGTAACTATTACTTATCCGCCTTACGACCAGCGGAATCGGTTGTTTAGGCTGCGAAACCTTCAGCCGGAGCTTTAACTTGACTATATGGGTGCTACGCCAAACCCCCGGGGCTGCGCTTAAATACCTCGCAGTCCTTTTGTCTGCGGAAACTACTTGCTCCTTTTACCTTCTACAATGTTAACGCGGGTGAGCTAGTCCCACGCCACCAAGTGTCCACTCACCTGATGTGGTCTCCGACGGGATCCCGATTTGTGGGTTCACAAAAATAATACCTTAAGTTCCACACTCACTCCTACTCACTCATATACACACTGATCTTTTTCTGTACAGAAATTGCTTTCATACAGGTAGGGGTCTAATCCCTGGGTTTTGCAGTAGAAAAAGGTTTTCTTTTAACTAATACTTTTTTTTAAAACTGAACAACCGTGTGCTATTATCAGGTGGCTGTACTATACCGCCCACCCTAAACAAGGTTATTGTGTGATTTGAGTCTCAGTGGGCGTATCCATACGCTCCATTGCGTAAAACACGCCCCGTGCGTATGCCTTTGCGTCACGTACGTGATCTCGCACGTTGTCCGAGACACGTATGCACAAAGTGCAGATATGCCCACAGCGACACAATCAACACGCTTCTATCAATGTAAACGATATTCAACTATGATCGCTTACCATACACCACACAGTATTTGCTATGCTGTGTGCGTGTCCTTTACAATTATTCCCTTAAAAATTATCCTATTTAATCTCAACTATATAGCACCAGATTTCTTCAGCACGTGTCTAATAATCAATTCTAATGGCAACAAGAAAGTGAGCTGCAACAATGTAGATGTGTGCGTGCATGTGTGTGTGCGTATGCAAAAACAGAGAAAAAAAAACAAAAAACAGTTTTAAAAGATAATAGCGTATTGTTCTTACCTCCGGTTCCGGATTCCTTCAGCACTCCTTACTAAGCGAAGCAGACGCTTATCTGGTCAGCACTACGAGGGATACCACCTTCCCGCCCTTTGCTGACCGATAATGTCTGCTAAAGTTACCTAGTGCAGATATGTGAAGAGCGGAGGAGCCCCCAATTGATAAAGCCTAATATTTATCCTATATTAAACACTATAAAAGGTTAAGAGACACAGTACGCAATTGGCGTATGAGGTACCGTAAGGGTACGTATTTAGCGTAGCATACGCTATGCCGTGATCGAGACGCACATGCGGCACGCTCGCTCACAGCTTAATGCGTGGTGTCGAGCACACTATAGGCGAGCGACTACCGTAATGCTACGCTATCAGCGTAGCGGACGCTCGAGACCACGAGGAGATCACGAGCGGCGCAGACGCTCACAAGATGACAATCAGTAAACCTTGAATGTAACACACAGAAAGGATACTCTTATACTGTAAACCTTGTACTGAAACACTGTAGCGATATAACGCTGCTTAACCTTGTTAACACTAAAGCTGTTTGAGCGATCGTGATGCTCCTATTACCCACTGCAATGTAATGAACACTCGATACCGTGCTAAGGATCCAACACCTTTACTAACAAGCTTTTAGTTATATCAAAAAGAGAAACAGTTAACAAGTCATACACTACAGGCTAACATATAATTCTAACAGGATATCTAGACAGAAATATACACAATAGTAAACAATCGCAAATACAAATACATAGACTAAGAATGTATGGCTAACATTACACGGGTAACAAAGTGGCAACAGAGAAACATACCATACGGGGAACACTCGCAGGCGCAACCGAAATCCAGTCCTCCAATTATTAGCGATAACTGTTGAAGAGAGAGTACTGGCCGGTCTGGGGACAGTGACCCTTATATACACAACATACAGTGTACTTCAAAGGGCCCTACAACCTTATTGTTCATTGGACACAGGAATGTCTCTCTGCACTATATCAAAAGGTCATAGGTTAGTTTGAACAGGTGGGCTGTGACTATTTCAAACAGCTCAGGTGGGTGGGAATCTCCGGATTCCCGCCGCATGGATAATGAACTGCAAATATAGAATATGTCCAGAAACTACTAATGGTCATAACTACACGCAGGAGTGATTAATCTTTTCCTAACCAACACCGGATTATTGCTATTAAAATACTCTTCGGTTAGGTACCAGACACCACTGTTTAACCTTAAACAGACCCTTTGTATCACGCAAAGAGGGATTCCCAAGTCCGTGAACAAGTCACATTAAACAAACTTACAGTTATTACTAAAGGAAACATTACCTATAAAACATGCTATTTGGTTCTATCATTAAATGATTGAGTCGCCCGCTAGACGCACACAAAGTCTACCGTAAATGCACATACCACGCACTCGAGCGCATGGCCGAGGCGCCATGGGCGGCTGCGAATATCCGCACGCACGGGAGAGAATGTGCATGTGCAGCAGGCACGCGCATGAGGTGAATATATGGCAACGTGTAGCGTGATATTTTTCTGACTTTGACACAGGGGTGACAGGGAGATAGTGGGTGACTGAGGCAGGGGTGATAGGGAGATAGTGGATGACTGAAGCAGGGGTGACAAGTAGAGAGTAGATGACTAAGGCAGGGGTGACGTGTAGAGTTGGTGACTGAGGCAGGGGTGACAGAGAGATAGTGGGTGACTGTTGCAGGGGTGACAGGTAGAGTTGGTGACTGAGGCAGGTGTGACAAGTAGAGAGTAGATGACAGAGGCTGGGGCTACAGTGAGATAATGGGTGACTGTGGCAGGGGTGACAAGTAGAGAGTAGAGGACTAAGGCAGGGGTGACCGGTAGAGTTGGTGACTGAGGCAGGGGTGACCGGGAGATAGTGGGTGACTGTGGCAGGGTTGACAAGTAGAGAGAAGAAGACTGAGGCAGGGGTGACAGGGAGATAGTAGGTGACTGAGGACGGTGGGACTTGGAGATAGTGGGTGACTGAGGCAGGGGTGACAAATAGAGAGTAGATGACAGAGGCTGGGGCTACAGTGAGATAGTGGGTGACTGAGGCAGGAGAGACAAGTAGAGAGTAGATGACTAAGGCAGGGGTGACGTGTAGAGTTGGTTGAGTGAGGCAGGGGTAACAGGGAGATAGTGGATGACTGTGGCAGGGGTGACAGGTAGAATTGGTGACTGAGGCAGGGTTGACAAGTAGAGAGTAGATGACAGAGGCTGGGGCTACAGTGAGATAGTGGGTGACTGAGGAAGGGGTGACAAGTAGAGAGTAGATGACTGAGGCAGGGGTGACAGGTACACAGTAGGTGAATGAGGACGGGTGGACAGGGAGATAGTGGGTGACTGAGGCAGGGGTGACTGGGAGCTAGTGGTAGACTGAGGCAGGGAGACAGTGGGTAACTGAAGTAGGGGTGACAGGTAGATAGTTTTTTAACTAAGTCAGGGGTGACAAGTAGAGAGGAGATGACTGAGGCAGGGGTGAAAGTAAGACAGTGGGTGACTGAGGCAGGGGTGAAAGGGAGATAGTGGGTGACTGAGGCAGGGGAGACAAGGAGATAGTGTGACTGAGGCAGGGGTGACAAGTAGAGAGTAGATGACTAACGTAAGGGTGACATGTAGAGTTGGTGACTGAGGCAGGGGTGACAGGGAGATAGTGGGTGACTGAGGCAGGGGTGACAGTGATAGTGGGTGACTGAGGACGGGGTGACTGGGAGATAGTGGGTAACTGAGGCTGGGTTGACAGGTAAAGTTGATGACTGAGGCAGAGGTGACAGAGAGATATTGGGTGACTGAGGCAGGGATGACAGGTAGAGTTGGTGATTGAGACAGGGTGACAGAGTTGGTGACTGAGGCAGGTGTGACAAGTAGAGAGTAGATAACTAAGGCTGTAGGTGACATGTAGAGTTGGTTACTGAGGTAGGGGTGACAGGGAGATAGTGGGTGACTGAGGCAGGGGAGACAAGGAGAAAGTGGGTGACTGAGGCAGGGGTGACAGAGATAGTGGGTGACTGAGGACGGGGTGACTGGGAGATAGTGGGTGACTGAGGCAAGGGTGACAGGTAGAGTTGGTGACTGAGGCAGGGGTGACAAGTAGAGTTGGTGACTGAGGCAGGGGTGACAAGTAGAGAGTAGTTGACTAAGGCAGGGGCAACAGGGAGATAGTGGGTGACTGAGGCAGGGGTGACAAGTAGAGAGTAGATGACTGAGGCTGGAGTGAAAGGGAGATAGTGGGTGAATGAGGCAGGAGTGAAAGGGAGATAGTGGGTGACTGAGGCAAGGGAAACAAGGAGATAGTGGGTGACTGTGGCAAGTAGAGAGTAGATGACAGAGGTTGGGACTACAGGGAGATAGTGGGTGAGAGATGCAGGGGCGACAGGGAGATAGTGGGTGACTAAATAAGGGGTGACTGGTAGATAGTGGGTGACTGAGGCAGGGGTAACAGAGATAGTATGTGACTGAGGACGGTGGGACTGGCAGAAAGTGGGTTTCTGAGGCAGGTGTGACAAGTAGAGAGTAGATGACTGAGGCTGTAGGTGACATGTAGAGTTGGTTACTGAGGCAGGGGTGACAGGGAGATAGTGGGTGACTGAGGCAGGGGAGACAAGGAGAAAGTGGGTGACTGAGGCAGGGGTGACAGAGATAGTGGGTGACTGAGGACGGGGTGACTGGGAGATAGTGGGTGATTGAGGCAAGGGTGAGATGTAGAATTGGTGAATGAGGCAGGGGTTACAGGTAGAGTTGGTGACTGAGGCAGGGGTGACAAGTAGAGAGTAGTTGACTAAGGCAGGGGCAAAAGGGAGATAGTGGGTGACTGAGGCAGGGGTGACAAGTAGAGAGTAGATGACTAAGGCTGGATTGAAAGGGAGATAGTGGGTGAATGAGGCAGGGGTGAAATGGAGATAGTGGGTGACTGAGGTAAGGGAAACAAGGAGATAGTGGGTGACTGAGGAAGGGGTGACAGGGAGACAGTAGGTAACTGAAGCAGGGGTGACAGTGAAATATTGGGTGACTGAGGCAGGGGTGGTAGGGAGATAGTGGGTGACTAAATCATGGGGTGACAAGTAGAGAGTAGATGACTAAGGCATGGGTGACGTGTAGAGTTGGTGACTGAGGCAGGGTTGACAGAGAGATAGTGGGTAACTGAAGCAGGAGTGACAGGGAGATAGTGGGTGACTGAGACAGGTATGACAGGTAGAGTTGGTGACTGAGGCAGGGTGACAGAGTTGGTGACTGAGGCAGGGGTGACAAGTAGAGAGTAGATGACTGAGGCAGGGGAGACTGGGAGATAGTAGGTGACTGAGGACGGGGGGGACTGGGAGATAGTGGGAGACTGAGCAGGGGTGACAGGGAGGCAGTGGGTAACTGAATCAGGGGTGACAGGGAGACAGTGGGTGACTGAGAAAGGTATGACAGGTAGAGTTGGTGACTGAGGCAGGGTGACAGAGTTGGTGACTGAGGCAGGGGTGAAAAGTAGAGAGTAGACGACTAAGGCAGGGGCAACAGGGAGATAGTGGGTGACTGAGGCAGGGTCGACAAGGAGATAGTGGGTGAATGTGGCAGGGTTGAAAATTAGAGAGTAGATGACTGAGGCTGGGGTGAATGGGAGATAGTTGGTGACTGAGGCAGGGGTGAAAGGGAGAAAGTGGGTGACTGAGGCTGGGGTGACAGAGAGTGGGTGACTGAGGACAGGGTGACTGGGAGATAGTGGGTGACTGAGGCAAGGGTGACAGGTAAAATTGGTGACTGAGGCAGGGGTGACAGGTAGAGTTGGTGACTGAGGCAGGGGTGACAAGTAGTGAGTAGTTGACTAAGGCAGGGGCAACAGGGAGATAGTGGGTGACTGAGGAAGGGGTGACAAGTAGAGAGTAGTTGACTGAGGCTGGAGTGAATGGGAGATAGTGGGTGAATGAGGCAGGGGTGAAAGGGAGATAGTGGGTGACTGAGGCAAGGGAAACAAGGAGATAGTGGGTGACTGTGGCAGGGGTGACAAGTAGAGAGTAGATGACATAGGTTGGGACTACAGGGAGATAGTGGGTGACTGATGCAGGGTCGACAGGGAGATAGTGGGTGACTGTGGCAGGGTTGACAAGTAGAGAGTAGATGACAGAAGCTGGGGCTACAATGAGATAGTGGGTGACTGAGGCAGGAGTGACAAGTAGAGAGTAGATGACTAAGGCAGGGGTGACGTGTAGAGTTGGTGACTGAGGCAGGGGTGACAGGGAGATAGTGAATGACTTTGGCAGAGGTGACAGGTAGAGTTGGTGACTAAGGCAGGGGTGACAAGTAGAGAGTAGATGACAGAGGCTGGGGCTACAGTCAGATAGTGGGTGACTGAGGAAGGGTTGACAAGTAGAGAGTAGATGACAGAGGCTGGGGCTACAGTGAGATAGTGGGTGACTGAGGCAGGAGTGACAAGTAGAGAGTAGATGACTAAGGCAGGGGTGACGTGTAGAGTTGGTGACTGAGGCAGGGGTGACAGGGAGATAGTGGATGACTGTGGCAGAGGTGACAGGTAGAGTTGGTGACTAAGCTTGGAGTGACAAGTAGAGAGTAGATGACAGAGTCTGGGGCTACAGTAAGATAGTGGGTGACTTAGGCAGGGGTGACAAGTAGAGAGTAGAGGACTAAGGCAGGGGTGACGTGTAGAGTTGGTGACTGAGGCAGGGGTGACCGGTAGATAGTGGGTGACTGTGGCAGGGTTGACAAGTAGAGAGAAGATGACTGATGCAGGGGTGACAGGGAGATAGTGGGTGACTGAGGATGGTGGGACTGGGAGATAGTGGGTGACTGAGGCAGGGGTGACAAGCAAAGAGTAGATAACTAAGGCAGGGGTTACGTGTAGAGTTGGTGACTGAGGCAGGAGTGACAGAGAGATAGTGGGTAACTGTGGCAGGGGTGACAGGTAGAATTGGTGACTGAGGCAGGGTTGACAAGTAGAGAGTAGATGACAGAGGCTGGGGCTAAAGTGAGATAGTGGGTGACTGAGGCAGGGGTTACAAGTAGAGAGTAGATGACTGAGGCAGGGGTGACGTGTAGAGTTGGTGACTGAGGCAGGGGTGACAGGGAGATAGTGGATGACTGTGGCAGAGGTGACAGGTAGAGTTGGTGACTGAGGCAGGGGTGACAAGTAGAGAGTAGATGACAGAGTCTGGGTCTACAGTAAGATAGTGGGTGACTTAGGCAGGGGTGACAAGTAGAGAGTAGAGGACTAAGGCAGGGGTGACGTGTAGAGTTGGTGACTGAGGCAGGGGTGACCGGTAGATAGTGGGTGACTGTGGCAGGGTTGACAAGTAGAGAGAAGATGACTGAGGCAGGGGTGACAGGGAGATAGTGGGTGACTGAAGACATTGGGACTGGGAGATAGTGGGTGACTGAGGAAGGGGTGACAAGCAGAGAGTAGATAACTAAGGCAGTGGTTACGTGTAGAGTTGGTGACTGAGGCAGGAGTGACAGAGAGATAGTGTGTGACTGTGGCAGGGGTGACAGGTAGAATTGGTGACTGAGGCAGGGTTGACAAGTAGAGAGTAGATGACAGAGGCTGGGGCTAAAGTGAGATAGTGGGGGACTGAGGCAGGGGTTACAAGTAGAGAGTAGATGACTGAGGCAGGGGTGACAGGGACACAGTAGGTGACTGAGGACGGGGGGACTGGGAGATAGTGGGTGACTGAGGCAGGGGTGACTGGGAGCTAGTGGTAGACTGAGGCAGGGAGACAGTGGGTAACTGAAGTAGGGGTGACAGGGAGATAGTGTGTGACTAAGTCAAAGGTGACAAGTAGAGAGTAGATGACTGAGGCAGGGGTGACAGGGAGATAGTAGGTGACTGAGGACGGGGGGACTTTGAGATAGTGGGAGACTGAGGCAGGGGTGACAGGGAGACAGTAGGTAACTGAAGCAGGGGTGACAGGGAGACAGTGGGTGACTGAGACAGGTATGACAGGTAGAGTTGGTGACTGAGGCAGGGTGACAGAGTTGGTGACTGAGGCAGGGGTGACAAGTAGAGAGTAGATGACTAGGCAGGGGCAACAGGGAGAGAGTGGGTGACTGAGGAAGGGGCGACAGGGAGATAGTGGGTGAATGTGGCAGGGTTGACAATTAGAGAGTAGATGACTGAGGCTGGGGTGAATGGGAGATAGTTGGTGACTGAGGCAGGGGTGAAAGAGAGATAGTGGGAGACTGAGGACAGGGTGACTGGGAGATAGTGGGTGACTGAGGCAAGGGTGACAGGTAGAGTTGGTGACTGAGGCAGGGGTAACAGGTAGAGTTGGTGACTGAGGCAGGGTGACAGAGTTGGTGACTGAGGCAGGGGTGACAAGTAGAGAGTAGATGACTAGGCAGGGGCAACAGGGAGAGAGTGGGTGACTGAGGAAGGGGCGACAGGGAGATAGTGGGTGAATGTGGCAGGGTTGACAATTAGAGAGTAGATGACTGAGGCTGGGGTGAATGGGAGATAGTTGGTGACTGAGGCAGGGGTGAAAGAGAGATAGTGGGAGACTGAGGACAGGGTGACTGGGAGATAGTGGGTGACTGAGGCAAGGGTGACAGGTAGAGTTGGTGACTGAGGCAGGGGTAACAGGTAGAGTTGGTGACTGAGGCAGGGTGACAGAGTTGGTGACTGAGGCAGGGGTGACAAGTAGAGAGTAGTTGACTAAGGCAGGGGCAACAGGGAGATAGTGGGTGATTGAGGCAGGGGTGACAAGTAGAGAGTAGATGACTGAGGCTGGGGTGAAAGGGAGATAGTGGGTGACTGAGGCAGGGGTGAAAGGGAGATAGTGGGTGACTGAGGCAAGGGAAACAAGGAGATAGTGGGTGACTGTGGCAGGGGTGACAAGTAGAGAGTAGATGAAAGTGGTTGGGACTACAGGGAGATAGTGGATGACTGAGGCAGGGGCTACAGGGAGATAGTCGGTGACTGTGGCAGGGTTGACAATTAGAGAGGAGATGACTGAGGCTGGAGTCACTGGTAGATAGTGGGTGACTGAGGCAGGTGTGATAGAGAGATAGTGGATGACTGTGGCAGAGGTGACAGGTAGAGTTGGTGACTAAGGCAGGGGTGACAAGTAGAGAGTAGATGACAGAGGCTGGGGCTACAGTGAGATAGTGGGTGACTGAGGCAGGGGTGACAAGTAGAGAGTAGATGATTAAGGCAGTGGTGACGTGTAGAGTTGGTGACTGAGGCAGGGGTGACAGGGAGATAGTGGATGACTGTGGCAGAGGTGACAGGTAGAGTTGGTGACTGAGGCAGGGGTGACAAGTAGAGAGTAGATGACAGAGGCTGGGGCTACAGTGAGATAGTGGGTGACTGAGGCAGGGGTGACAAGTGAGAGTAGATGACAGAGGCTGGGGCTACAGTGAGATAGTGGGTGACTGAGGCAGGAGTGACAAGTAGAGAGTAGATGACTAAGGCAGGGGTGACGTGTAGAGTTGGTGACTGAGGCAGGGGTGACCGGTAGATAGTGTGTGACTGTGGCAGGGGTAAGAGGTAGAATTGGTGACTGAGGCAGGGTTGACAAGTAGAGAGTAGATGACAGAGGCTGGGGCTAAAGTGAGATAGTGGGTGACTGAGGCAGGGGTTACAAGTAGAGAATAGATGACTGAGGCAGGGGTGACAGGGACACAGTAGGTGACTGAGGACGGGGGGACTGGGAGATAGTGGGTGACTGAGGCAGTGGTGACTGGGAGCTAGTGGTAGACTGAGGCAGGGAGACAGTGGGTAACTGAAGTAGGGGTGACAGGGAGATAGTGTGTGACTAAGTCAAAGGTGACAAGTAGAGAGTAGATGACTGAGGCAGGGGTGACATGGAGATAGTAGGTGACTGAGGACGGGGGGACTTTGAGATAGTGGGAGACTGAGGCAGGGGTGACAGGGAGACAGTAGGTAACAGAAGCAGGGGTGACAGGGAGACAGTGGGTGACTGAGACAGGTATGACAGGTAGAGTTGGTGACTGAGGCAGGGTGACAAAGTTGGTGACTGAGGCAGGGGTGAAAAGTAGAGAGTAGATGACTAGGCAGGGGCAACAGGGAGATAGGGGTGACTGAGGCAGGGGCGACAGGGAGATAGTGGGTGAATGTGGCAGGGTTGACAAATAGAGAGTAGATGACTGAGGCTGGGGTGAATGGGAGATAGTTGGTGACTGAGGCAGGGGTGAAAGAGAGATAGTGGGTGACTGAGGCAGGGGAGACTAGGTGATAGTGGGTGACTGAAGCAGGGGTGATAGGGAGATAGTGGGTGACTGAAGCAGGGGTGACAAGTAGAGAGTAGATGACTAAGGCATGGGTGACGTGTAGAGTTGGTGACTGAGGCAGGGATGACAGAGAGATAGTGGATGACTGCTGCAGGGGTGACAAGTAGAGTTGGTGACTTAGGCAGGTGTGACAAGTAGAGAGTAGTGGACTAAGGCAGGGGTGACAGGTATAGTTGGTGACTGAGGCAGGGGTGACCGGGAGATAGTGGGTGACTGTGGCAGGGTTGACAAGTAGAGAGAAGATGACTGAGGCAGGGGTGACAGGGAGATAGTAGGTGACTGAGGATGGTGGGACTGGGAGATAGTGGGTGACTGAGGCAGGGGTGACAAGTAGAGAGTAGATGACTAAGGCAGGGGTTATGTGTAGAGTTGGCGACTGAAGTAGGGGTGACAGAGAAATAGTGCATGACTGAGGCAGGGTTGACAAGTAGAGAGTAGATGACAGAGGCTGGGGCTACAGTGAGATAGTGGGTGACTGAGGCAGGGGTGACAAGTAGAGAGTAGATGACTGAGGCAGGGGTGACAGGGATATAGTAGGTGACTGAGGACGGGGGGACTGGGAGATAGTGGGAAACTGAGGCAGGGGTGACAGGGAGACAGTGGGTAACTGAAGCAGGGGTGACAGGGAGACAGTGGGTGACTGAGACAGGTATGCCAGGTAGAGTTGGTGACTGAGGCAGGGTGACAGAGTTGGTGACTGAGGCAGGGGTGACAAGTAGAGAGTAGATGACTAAGGCAGGGGCAACAGGGAGATAGTGGGTGACTGAGGCAGGGGCGACAGGGAGATAGTGGGTGAATGTGGCAGGGTTGACAATTAGAGAGTAGATGACTGACTGAGGCTGGGGTGAATGGGAGATAGTTGGTGACTGAGGCAGGGGTGAAAGGGAGATAGTGGGTGACTGAGGCAGGGGAGACGAGGAGATAGTGGGTCACTGAAGCAGGGGTGACAGGGAGATAGTGGGTTTCTGAGGCAGGGGTGACAAGTAGAGAGTAGATGATTGAGGCTGTAGATGACATGTAGAGTTGGTTACTGAGGCAGAGGTGACAGGGAGATAGTGGGTGACTGAGGCAGGGTAGACAAGGAGAAAGTGGGTGACTGAGGCATGGGTGACAGAGATAGTGGGTGACAGAGGACGGGGTGACTGGGAGACAGTGGTCGACTGAGGCAGGGGTGACAGGTAGAGTTGGTGACTGAGGCAGGGGTGACAGGTAGAGTTGGTGACTGAGGCAGGGTAACAGAGTTGGTGACTGAGGCAGGGGTAACAAGTAGAGAGTAGTTGACTAAGGCAGGAGCAACAGGGAGATAGTGGGTGACTGAGGCAGGGGTGACAAGTAGAGAGTAGATGACTGAGGCTGGGGTGAAAGGTAGGTAATGGGTGACTGAGGCAGGGGTGAAAGGGAGATAGTTGGTGACTGAGGCAAGGGAAACAAGGAGATAGTGGGTGACTGTGGCAGAGGTGACAAGTAGAGAGTAGATGAAAGTGGTTGGGACTACAGGGAGATAGTGGATGACTGAGGCAGGGGCTACAGAGAGATAGTGGGTGACTGTGGCAGGGTTGACAATTAGAGAGGAGATGACTGAGGCTGGAGTCACTGGTAGATAGTGGGTGACTGAGGCAGGGGTGACAGGGATACAGTAGGTAACTGAAGCAGGGGTGACAGGGAGATAGTGGGTGACTGAGGCAGGGGTGACAGGGAGATAGTGGGTGACTGAGGCAGGGGTGACAGGTAGAGTTGGTGACTAAGGCAGGGGTGACAAGTAGAGAGTAGATGACAGAGGCTGGGGCTACAGTGAGATAGTGGGTGACTGAGGCAGGGGTGACAAGTAGAGAGTAGATGACTAAGGCAGGGGTGACGTGTAGAGTTGGTGACTGAGGCAGGGGTGACACGGAGATAGTGAATGACTGTGGCAGAGGTGACAGGTAGAGTTGGTGACTAAGGCAGGGGTGACAAGTAGAGAGTAGATGACAGAGGCTGGGGCTACAGTGACATAGTGGGTGACTGAGGCAGGGGTGACAAGTAGAGAGTTAATGACTAAGGCAGGGGTGGCGTGTAGAGTTGGTGACTGAGGCAGGGGTGACAGGGAGATAGTGGATGACTGTGACAGAGGTGACAGGTAGAGTTGGTGACTAAGGCAGGTGAGACAAGGAGATAGTGCGACTGAGGACGGGGTGACAAGTAGAGAGTAGATGACTAACGTAAGGGTGACATGTAGAGTTGGTGACTGATGCATGGGGTGACAGGGAGATAGTGGGTGACTGAGGTAGGGTTGACAATTAGAGAGTAGATGACTGAGGCTGGGGTGACTGGTAGATAGTGGGTGACTGAGGCAGGGGTGACAGGGAGACAGTAGGTAACTGAAGCAGGGGTGACAGTGAAATATTGGGTGACTGAGGCAGGGTGATAGGGAGATAGTGGATGACTGTTGCAGGGGTGACAGGTAGAGTTGGTGACTGAGGCAGGTGTGACAAGTAGAGAGTAGATGACAGAGGCTTGGGCTTCACTGAGATAGTGGGTGACTGAGGCAGGGGTGACAAGTAGAGAGTAGATGACTAAGGCAGGGGTGACGTGTAGAGTTGGTGACTGAGGCAGGGGTGACAGGGAGATAGTGGATGACTGTGGCAGAGGTGACAGGTAGAGTTGGTGACTAAGGCAGGGGTATCAAGTAGAGAGTAGATGACAGAGGCTGGGGCTACAGTGAGATAATGGGTGACTGAGGCAGGGGTGACAAGTAGAGAGTAGAGGACTAAGGCAGGGGTGACAGGTAGAGCTGGTGACTGAGGCAGGGGTGACCGGAAGATAGTTGGTGACTGTGGTAGGGTTGACAAGTAGAGAGAAGATGACTGAGGCAGGGGTGACAGGGAGATAGTAGGTGACTGAGAACGGTGGGACTGGGAGATAGTGGGTGACTAAGGCAGGGGTGACAAGAAGAGAGTAGATGACTAAGGCAGGGGTTATGTGTAGAGTTGGCGACTGAGGCAGGGGTGACAGAGAAATAGTGCGTGAGTGTGGCAGGGGTGACAGGTAGAGTTGGTGACTGAGGCAGGGTTGACAAGTAGAGAGTAGATGACAGAGGCTGGGGCTACAGTGAGATAGTGGGTGACTGAGGCAGGGGTGACTAGTAGAGAGTAGATGACTGAGGCAGGGGTGACAGGGAGATAGTAGGTGACTGAGGACGGGGGACTGGGAGATAGTGGGAAACTGAGGCAGGGGTGACAGGGAGACAGTGGGTAGCTGAAGCAGGGGTGACAGGGAGACAGTGGGTGACTGAGACAGGTATGACAGGTAGAGTTGGTGACTGAGGCAGGGGTGACAAGTAGAGAGTAGATGACTAAGGCAGGGGCAACAGGGAGATAGTGGGTGACTAAGGCAGGGGCAACAGGGAGATAGTGGGTGACTGAGGCAGTGGTGACAAGTAGAGAGTAGATGACTGAGGCTGGGGTGAAAGGGAGATAGTGGGTGACTGAGGCTGGGGTGAAAGGGAGATAGTGGGTGACTGAGGCAAGGGAAACAAGGAGATAGTGGGTGACTGTGGCAGGGGTGACAAGTAGAGAGTAGATGAAAGTGGTTGGGACTACAGGGAGATAGTGGATGACTGAGGCAAGGGCTACAGAGAGATAGTGGATGTCTGTGGCAGGGTTGATAATTAGAGAGGAGATGACTGAGGCTGGAGTCACTGGTAGATAGTGGGTGACTGAGGCAGGGGTGATAGAGAGATAGCGGATGACTGTGGCAGAGGTGACAGGTAGAGTTGGTGACTAAGGCAGGAGTGACAAGTAGATAGTAGATGACAGAGGCTGGGGCTACAGTGAGATAGTGGGTGACTGAGGCAGGGGTGACAAGTAGAGAGTAGATGACTAAGGCAGGAATGAATTGTAGAGTTGGTAACTGAGGCAGGGGTGACAGGGAGAGAGTGGATGACTGTGGCAGAGGTGACAGGTAGAGTTGGTGACTAAGGCAGGGGTGACAAGTAGAGAGTAGATGACAGAGGCTGGGGCTACAGTGAGATAGTGGGTGACTGAGGCAGGGGTGACAAGTAGAGAGTAGATGACTAAGGCAGGGGTGACGTGTAGAGTTGGTGACTGAGGCAGGGGTGACAGGGAGATAGTGGATGACTGTGGCACAGGTGACAGGTTGAGTTGGTGACTAAGGCAGGGGTATCAAGTAGAGAGTAGATGACAGAGGCTGGGGCTACAGTGAGATAGTGGGTGACTGAGGCAGGGGTTACAAATAGAGAGTAGATGACTGAGGCAGGGGTGACAGGGACACAGCAGGTGACTGAGGACGGGGGGTCTGGGAGATAGTGGGTGACTGAGGCAGGGGTGACTGGGAGCTAGTGGTAGACTGAGGCAGGGAGACAGTGGGTAACTGAAGTAGGGGTGACAGGGAGACAGTGGGTGACTGAGACAGGTATGACAGGTAGAGTTGTTGACTGAGGCAGGGTGACAAGTAGAGAGTAGATGACTAAGGCAGGGGCAACAGGGAGATAGTGGGTGACTGAGGCAGGGGCGACAGGGAGATAGTGGGTGAATGTTGTAGGGTTGACAATTAGAGAGTAGATGACTGAGGCTGGGGTGAATGGGAGATAGTTGGTGACTGAGGCAGGGGTGAAAGGGAGATAGTGGGTGACTGAGGCAGGGGAGGTGAGGAGATAGTGGGTGACTGAGGCTGGGGTGACAAGTAGAGAGTAGATGACTAAGGCAGGGGTGACGTGTAGAGTTGGTGGCTGAGGCAGGGGTGACAGGGAGATAGTGGATGACTGTGGCAGAGGTGACAGGTAGAGTTGGTGACTGAGCCAGGAGTGACAAGTAGAGAGTAGATGACAGAGTCTGGGGCTACAGTGAGATAGTGGGTGACTTAGGCAGGGGTGACAAGTAGAGAGTAGAGGACTAAGGCAGGGGTGACAGTTAGAGTTGGTGACTGAGGCAGGGGTGACCGGTAGATAGTTGGTGACTGTGGCAGGGTTGACAAGTAGAGAGAAGATGACTGAGGCAGGGGTGACAGGGAGATAGTGGGTGACTGAGGACAGTGGGACTGGGAGATAGTGGGTGACTGAGGAAGGGGTGACAAGCAGAGAGTAGATAACTAAGGCAGGGGTTACGTGTAGAGTTGGTGACTGAGGCAGGAGTGACAGAGAGATAGTGGGTGACTGTGGCAGGGGTGACTGGTAGAATTGGTCACTGAGGCAGGGTTGACAAGTAGAGAGTAGATGACAGAGGCTGGGGCTAAAGTGAGATAGTGGGTGACTGAGGTAGGGGTTACAAGTAGAGAGTAGAGGACTGAGGCAGGGGTGACAGGGACACAGTAGGTGACTGAGGACGGGGGGACTGGGAGATAGTGGGTGACTGAAGCAGGGGTGACTGGGAACTAGTGGTAGACTGAGGCAGGGAGACAGTGGGTAACTGAAGTAGGTGAACAGGGAGATAGTGTGTGACTAAGTCAGGGGTGACAAGTAGAGAGTAGATGACTAAGGCAGGGGTGACGTGTAGAGTTGGTGACTGAGGCAGGGGTGACAGGGAGATAGTGGATGACTGTGGCAGAGGTGACAGGTAGAGTTGGTGACTAAGGCAGGTGAGACAAGGAGATAGTGTGACTGAGGCAGGGGTGACAATTAGAGAGTAGATGACTGAGGCTGGGGTGACTGGTAGAGTTGGTGACTGAGGCAGGGGTGACAGGTAGAGTTGGTGACTGAGGCAGGGTGACAGAGTTGGTGACTGAGGCAGGGGTGACAAGTAGAGAGTAGTTGACTAAGGCAGGAGCAACAGGGAGATAGTGGGTGACTGAGGTAGGGGTGACAAGTAGAGAGTAGATGACTGAGGCTGGGGTGAAAGGGAGATAATGGGTGACTGAGGCAAGGGAAACAAGGAGATAGTGGGTGACTGTGGCAGGGGTGACAAGTAGAGAGAAGATGAAAGTGGTTGGGATTACAGGGAGATAGTGGATGACTGAGGCAGGGGCTACAGAGAGATAGTGGGTGACTGTGGCAGGGTTGACAATTAGAGAGGAGATGACTGAGGCTGGAGTCACTGGTAGATAGTGGCTGACTGAGGCAGGGGTGACAGGGAGACAGTGGGTAACTGAAGCAGGGGTGACAGGGAGATAGTGGGTGACTGAGGCAGGGGTGACAGGGAGATAGTGGGTGACTGAGGAAGGGGTGACAAGTAGAGAGTAGATGACTAAGGCAGGGGTGACGTGTAGAGTTTGTGACTGAGGCAGGGGTGACAGGTAGAGTTGGATGACTGTGGCAGAGGTGACAGAGTTGGTGACTAAGGCAGGGGTGACAAGTAGAGAGTAGATGACAGAGGCTGGGGCTACAGTGAGATAGTTGGTGACTGAGGCAGGGGTGACAAGTAGAGAGTAGTTGACTAAGGCAGGAGCAACAGGGAGATAGTGGGTGACTGAGGTAGGGGTGACAAGTAGAGAGTAGATGACTGAGGCTGGGGTGAAAGGGAGATAATGGGTGACTGAGGCAAGGAAACAAGGAGATAGTGGGTGACTGTGGCAGGGGTGACAAGTAGAGAGTAGATGAAAGTGGTTGGGATTACAGGGAGATAGTGGATGACTGAGGCAGGGGCTACAGAGAGATAGTGGGTGACTGTGGCAGGGTTGACAATTAGAGAGGAGATGACTGAGGCTGGAGTCACTGGTAGATAGTGGGTGACTGAGGCAGGGGTGACAGGGAGACAGTGGGTAACTGAAGCAGGGGTGACAGGGAGATAGTGGGTGACTGAGGCAGGGGTGACAGGGAGATAGTGGGTGACTGAGGAAGGGGTGACAAGTAGAGAGTAGATGACTAAGGCAGGGGTGACGTGTAGAGTTTTTGACTGAGGCAGGGGTGACAGGGAGATAGTGGATGACTGTGGCAGAGGTGACAGGTAGAGTTGGTGACTAAGGCAGGGGTGACAAGTAGAGAGTAGATGACAGAGGCTGGGGCTACAGTGAGATAGTGGGTGACTGAGGCAGGCGTGACAAGTAGAGAGTAGATGATTAAGGCAGGAGTGACGTGTAGAGTTGGTGACTGAGGCAGGGGTGACAGGGAGATAGTGAATGACTGTGGCAGAGGTGATAGGTAGAGTTGGTGACTAAGGCAGGGGTGACAAGTAAAAAGTAGATGACAGAGGCTGGGGCTACAGTGAGATAGTGGGTGACTGAGGCAGGGGTGACAAGTAGAGAGTAGATGACAGAGGCTGGGGCTACAGTGAGATAGTGGGTGACTGAGGCAGGAGTGACAAGTAGAGAGTAGATGACTAAGGCTGGGGTGACGTGTAAAGTTGGTGGCTGAGGCAGGGGTGACAGGGAGATAGTGGATGACTGTGCCAGAGGTGACAGGTAGAGTTGGTGACTAAGCCAGAAGTGACAAGTAGAGAGTAGATGACAGAGTCTGGGGCTACAGTGAGATAGTGGGTGACTTAGGCAAGGGTGACAAGTAGAGAGTAGAGGACTAAGGCAGGGGTGACAGGTAGACTTGGTGACTGAGGCAGGGGTGACCGGTAGATAGTTGGTGACTGTTGCAGGGTTGACAAGTAGAGAGAAGATGACTGAGGCAGGGGTGTCAGGGAGATAGTGGGTGATTGAGGACGGTGGGACTGGGAGATAGTGGGTGACTGAGGAAGGGGTGACAAGCAGAGAGTAGATAACTAAGGCAGGGGTTACGTGTAGAGTTGGTGACTGAGGCAGGGGTGACAGAGAGACAGTGGGTGACTGTGGCAGGGGTGACAGGTAGAATTGGTGACTGAGGCAGGGTTGACAAGTAGAGAGTAGATGACAGAGGCTGGGGCTAAAGTGAGATAGTGGGTGACTGAGGCAGGGGTTACAAGTAGAGAGTAGATGACTGAGGCAGGGGTGACAGGGACACAGTAGGTTACTGAGGACGGGGGGACTGGGAGATAGTGGGTGACTGAAGCAGGGGTAACTGGGAACTAGTGGTAGACTGAGGCAGGGAGACAGTGTGTAACTGAAGTAGGTGAACAGGGAGATAGTGTGTGACTAAGTCAGGGGTGACAAGTAGAGAGTAGATGACTAAGGCAGGGGTGATGTGTAGAGTTGGTGACTGAGGCAGGGGTGACAGGGAGATAGTGGATGACTGTGGCAGAGGTGACAGGTAGAGTTGGTGACTAAGGCAGGTGAGACAAGGAGATAGTGTGACTGAGGCAGGGGTGACAAGTAGAGAGTAGATGACTAACGTAAGGGTGACATGTAGAGTTGGTGACTGAGGCAGGGGTGACAGGGAGATAGTGGGTGACTGAGGAAGGGTTGACAATTAGAGAGTAGATGACTGAGGCAGGGGTGACAGGGAGACAGTAGGTAACTGAAGCAGGGGTGACAGTGAAATATTGGGTGACTGAGGCAGGGTGATAGGGAGATAGTGGGTGACTGAAGCAGGGGTGACAAGTAGAGAGTAGATGACTAAGGCATGGGTGACGTGTAGAGTTGGTGACTGAGGCAGGGATGACAGAGAGATAGTGGATGACTGCTGCAGGGGTGACAAGTAGAGTTGGTGACTTAGGCAGGTGTGACAAGTAGAGAGTAGTGGACTAAGGCAGGGGTGACAGGTATAGTTGGTGACTGAGGCAGGGGTGACCGGGAGATAGTGGGTGACTGTGGCAGGGTTGACAAGTAGAGAGAAGATGACTGAGGCAGGGGTGACAGGGAGATAGTAGGTGACTGAGGATGGTGGGACTGGGAGATAGTGGGTGACTGAGGCAGGGGTGACAAGTAGAGAGTAGATGACTAAGGCAGGGGTTATGTGTAGAGTTGGCGACTGAAGTAGGGGTGACAGAGAAATAGTGCATGACTGAGGCAGGGTTGACAAGTAGAGAGTAGATGACAGAGGCTGGGGCTACAGTGAGATAGTGGGTGACTGAGGCAGGGGTGACAAGTAGAGAGTAGATGACTGAGGCAGGGGTGACAGGGATATAGTAGGTGACTGAGGACGGGGGGACTGGGAGATAGTGGGAAACTGAGGCAGGGGTGACAGGGAGACAGTGCGTAACTGAAGCAGGGGTGACAGGGAGACAGTGGGTGACTGAGACAGGTATGCCAGGTAGAGTTGGTGACTGAGGCAGGGTGACAGAGTTGGTGACTGAGGCAGGGGTGACAAGTAGAGAGTAGATGACTAAGGCAGGGGCAACAGGGAGATAGTGGGTGACTGAGGCAGGGGCGACAGGGAGATAGTGGGTGAATGTGGCAGGGTTGACAATTAGAGAGTAGATGACTGACTGAGGCTGGGGTGAATGGGAGATAGTTGGTGACTGAGGCAGGGGTGAAAGGGAGATAGTGGGTGACTGAGGCAGGGGAGACGAGGAGATAGTGGGTCACTGAAGCAGGGGTGACAGGGAGATAGTGGGTTTCTGAGGCAGGGGTGACAAGTAGAGAGTAGATGACTGAGGCTGTAGATGACATGCAGAGTTGGCTACTGAGGCAGAGGTGACAGGGAGATAGTGGGTGACTGAGGCAGGGTAGACAAGGAGAAAGTGGGTGACTGAGGCATGGGTGGCAGAGATAGTGGGTGACTGATGACAGGGTGACTGGGAGATAGTGGGTGACTGAGGCAAGGGTGACAGGTAGAGTTGGTGACTGAGGCAGGGGTGACAGGTAGATTGGTGACTGAGGCAGGGTGACAGAGTTGGTGACTGAGGCAGGGGTGACAAGTAGAGAGTAGTTGACTAAGGCAGTTGCAACAGGGAGATAGTGGTTGACTGAGGCAGGGGTGACAAGTAGAGAGTAGATGACTGAGGCTGGGGTGAAAGGGAGATAGTGGATGACTAAGGCAGGGGTGAAAGGGAGATAGTGGGTGACTGAGGCAAGGGAAAGAAGGAGATAGTGGATGACTGTGGCAGGGGTGACAAGTAGAGAGTAGATGAAAGTGGTTGGGACTACAGGTAGATAGTGGATGACTGAGGCAGGGGCTACAGGGAGATAGTGGGTGACTGTGGCAGGGTTGACAATTAGAGAGGAGATGACTGAGGCTGGAGTCACTGGTAGATAGTGGGTGACTGAGGCAGGGGTGACAGAGAGATAGTGGGTAACTGTGGCAGAGGTGACAGGTAGAGTTGGTGACTAAGGCAGGGGTGACAAGTAGAGAGTAGATGACAGAGGCTGGGGCTACAGTGAGATAGTGGGTGACTGAGGCAGGGGTGACAAGTAGAGAGTAGATGACTAAGGCAGGGGTGACGTGTAGAGTTGGTGACTGAGGCAGGGGTGACAGGGAGATAGTGGATGACTGTGGCAGAGGTGACAGGTAGAGTTGGTGACTAAGGCAGGGGTTACAAGTAGAGAGTAGATGACAGAGGCTGGGGCTACAGTGAGATAGTGGGTGACTGAGGCAGGGGTGACAAGTAGAGAGTAGATGACAGAGGCTGGGGCTACAGTGAGATAGTGGGTGACTGAGGCTGGAGTGACAAGTAGAGAGTAGATGACTAAGGCAGGGGTGACGTGTAGAGTTGGTGACTGAGGCAGGGGTGACTGGTAGATAGTGGGTGACTGTGGCAGGGTTGACAAGTAGAGAGAAGATGACTGAGGCAGGGGTGACAGGGAGAAAGTGGGTGACTGAGGACGGTGGGACTGGGAGATAGTGGGTGACTGAGGAAGGGGTGACAAGTAGAGAGTAGATAACTAAGGCAGGGGTTACGTGTAGAGTTGGTGACTGAGGCAGGAGTGACAGAGATAGTGGGTGACTGAGGACGGGGTGACTGGGAGATAGTGGTCGACTGAGGCAAGGGTGACAGGTAGAGTTGGTGACTGAGGCAGGGTGACAGAGTTGGTGACTGAGGCAGGGGTGACAAGTAGAGAGAAGTTGACTAAGGCAGGAGCAACAGGGAGATAGTGGGTGACTGAGGCAGGGGTGACAAGTAGAGAGTAGATGACTGAGGCTGGGGTGAAAGGGAGATAATGGGTGACTGAGGCAGGGGTGAAAGGGAGATAGTGGGTGACTGAGGTAAGGGAAACAAGGAGTTAGTGGGTGACTGTGGCAGGGGTGACAAGTAGAGAGTAGATGAAAGTGGTTGGGACTACAGGGAGATAGTGCATGACTGAGGCAGGGGTGACAGGGAGATAGCGGGTGACTGAGGCAGGGGTGACAAGTAGAGAGTAGATGACTAAGGCAGGGGTGACGTGTAGAGTTTGTGACTGAGGCAGGGGTGACAGGGAGATAGTGGATGACTGTGGCAGAGGTGACAGGTAGAGTTGGTGACTAAGGCAGGGGTGACAAGTAGAGAGTAGATGACAGAGGCTGGGGCTACAGTGAGATAGTGGGTGACTGAGGCTGGGGTGACAAGTAGAGAGTAGATGACAGAGGCTGGGGCTACAGTGAGATAGTGGGTGACTGAGGCAGGAGTGACAAGTAGAGAGTAGATGACTAAGGCAGGGGTGACGTGTAGAGTTGGTGACTGAGGCAGGGGTAACAGGGAGATAGTGGATGACTGTGGCAGAGGTGACAGGTAGAGTTGGTGACTTAGCCAGGAGTGACAAGAGTCTGGGGCTACAGTGAGATAGTTGTGACTTAGGCAGGGGTGACAAGTATAGAGTAGAGGACTAAGGCAGGGGTGACAGGTAGAGTTGGTGACTTAGGCAGGGGTGACCGGTAGATAGTTGGTGACTGTGGCAGAGTTGACAAGTAGAGAGAAGATGACTGAGGCAGGGGTGACAGGGAGATAGTGGGTGATTGAGGACGGTGGGACTGGGAGATAGTGGGTGACTGAGGAAGGGGTGACAAGCAGAGAGTAGATAACTAAGGCAGGGGTTACGTGTAGAGTTGGTAACTGAGGCAGGAGTGACAGAGAGATAGTGGGTGACTGTGGCAGGGGTGACAGGTAGAATTGGTGACTGAGGCAGGGTTGACAAGTAGAGAGTAGATGACAGAGGCTGGGGCTAAAGTGAGATAGTGGGTGACTGAGGCAGGGGTTACAAGAAGAGAGTAGATGACTGAGGCAGGGGTGACAGGGACACAGTAGGTGACTGAGGACGGGGGGACTGGGAGATAGTGGGTGACTGAAGCAGGGGTGACTAGGAGCTAGTGGTAGACTGAGGCAGGGAGACAGTGGGTAACGGAAGTAGGTGAACAGGGAGATAGTGTGTGACTAAGTCAGGGGTGACAAGTAGAGAGTAGATGACTAAGGCAGGGGTGACGTGTAGAGTTGGTGACTGAGGCACGGGTGACAGGGTGATAGTGGATGACTGTGGCAGAGGTGACAGGTAGAGTTGGTGACTAAGGCAGGTGAGACAAGGAGATAGTGTGACTGAGGCAGGGGTGACAAGTAGAGAGTAGATGACTAACGTAAGGGTGACATGTTGAGTTGGTGACTGAGGCTGGGGTGACAGGGAGATAGTGGGTGACTGAGGAAGGGTTGACAATTAGAGAGTAGATGACTGAGGCAGGTGTGACAGGGAGACAGTAGGTAACTGAAGCAGGGGTGACAGTGAAATATTGGGTGACTGAGGCAGGGTGATAGGGAGATAGTGGGTGACTGAAGCAGGGGTGACAAGTAGAGAGTAGATGACTAAGGCATGGGTGACGTGTAGAGTTGGTGACTGAGGCAGGGATGACAGAGAGATAGTGGATGACTGTTGCAGGGGTGACAGGTAGAGTTGGTGACTGAGGCAGGTGTGACAAGTAGAGAGTAGAGGACTAAGGCAGGGGTGACAGGTAGAGTTGGTGACTGAGGCAGGGGTGACCGGGAGATAGTGGGTGACTGTGGCAGGGTTGACAAGTAGAGAGAAGATGACTGAGGCAGGGGTGACAGGGAGATAGTAGGTGACTGAGGATGGTGGGACTGGGAGATAGTGGGTGACTGAGGCAGGGGTGACAAGTAGAGAGTAGATGACTAAGGCAGGGGTTATGTGTAGAGTTGGCGACTGAGGTAGGGGTGACAGGAAATAGTGCGTGACTGTGGCAGGGGTGATAGGTAGAGTTGGTGACTGAGGCAGGGTTGACAAGTAGAGAGTAGATGACAGGCTGGGGCTACAGTGAGATAGTGGGTGACTGAGGCAGGGGTGACAAGTAGAGAGTAGATGACTGAGGCAGGGGTGACAGGGAGATAGTAGGTGACTGAGGACGGGGGGACTGGGAGATAGTGGGAAACTGATGCAGGGGTGACAGAGAGAAAGTGGGTAACTGAAGCAGGGGTGACTGGGAGATAGTGGGTGACTGAGGCAGGGGCGACAGGGAGACAGTGGGTGAATGTGGCAGGGTTGACAATTAGAGAGTAGATGACTGAGGCTGGGGTGAATGGGAGATAGTTTGTGACTGAGGCAGGGGTGAAAGGGAGATAGTGGGTGACTGAGGCAGGGGAGATGAGGAGATAGTGGGTGACTGAAGCAGGGGTGACAGGGAGATAGTGGGTTTCTGAGGCAGGGGTGACAAGTAGAGAGTAGATGACTGAGGCTGTAGATGACATGTAGAGTTGGTTACTGAGGCGGAGGTGACAGGGAGCTAGTGGGTGACTGAGGCAGGGTAGACAAGGAGAAAGTGGGTGACTGAGGCATGGGTGGCAGAGATAGTGGGTGACTGAGGACAGGGTGACTGGGAGATAGTGGGTGACTGAGGCAAGGGTGACAGGTAGAGTTGGTGACTGAGGCAGGGGTGACAGGTAGAGTTGGTGACTGAGGCAGGGTGACAGAGTTGGTGACTGAGGCAGGGGTGACAAGTAGAGAGTAGTTGACTAAGGCAGGGGCAACAGGGAGATAGTGGGTGACTGAGGCAGGGGTGACAAGTAGAGAGTAGATGACTGAGGCTGGGGTGAAAGGGAGATAGTGGATGACTGAGGCAGGGGTGAAAGGGAGATAGTGGGTGACTGAGGCAGGGGTGACGTGTAGAGTTGGTGACTGAGGCAGGGGTGACCGGTAGATAGTGGGTGACTGTGGCAGGGTTGACAAGTAGAGAGAAGATGACTGAGGCAGGGGTGACAGGGAGATAGTGGGTGACTGAAGACGGTGGGACTGGGAGATAGTGGGTGACTGAGGAAAGGGTGACAAGCAGAGAGTAGATAACTAAGGCAGGGGTTATGTGTAGAGTTGGTGACTGAGGCAGGAGTGACAGAGAGATAGTGTGTGACTGTGGCAGGGGTGACAGGTAGAATTGGTGACTGAGGAAGGGTTGACAAGTAGAGAGTAGATGACAGAGGCTGGGGCTAAATTGAGATAGTGGGTGACTGAGGCAGGCGTTACAAGAAGAGAGTAGATGACTGAGGCAGGGGTGACAGGGACACAGTAGGTGACTGAGGACGGGGGGACTGGGAGATAGTCGGTGACTGAGGCAGGGGTGACTGGGATCTAGTGGTAGACTGAGGCAGGGAGACAGTGGGTAACTGAAGTAGGGGTGACAGGGAGATAGTGTGTGACTAAGTCAAAGGTGACAAGTAGAGAGTAGATGACTGAGGCAGGGGTGACAGGGAGATAGTAGGTGACTGAGGACGGGGGTACTTTGAGATAGTGGGAGACTGAGGCAGGGGTGACAGGGAGACAGTAGGTAACTGAAGCAGGGGTGACAGGGAGACAGTGGGTGACTGAGACAGGTATGACAGGTAGAGTTGGTGACTGAGGCAGGGTGATAGAGTTGGTGACTGAGGCAGGGGTGACAAGTAGAGAGTAGATGACTAGGCAGGAGCAACAGGGAGATAGTCGGTGACTGAGGCAGGGGCGACAGGGAGATAGTGGGTGAATGTGACAGAGTTGACAATTAGAGAGTAGATGACTGAGGCTGGGGTGAATGGGAGATAGTTGGTGACTGAGGCAGGGGTGAAAGAGAGATAGTGGGTGACTGAGGACAGGGTGACTGGGAGAAAGTGGGTGACTGAGGCAAGGGTGACAGGTAGAGTTGGTGACTGAGGCAGGGGTGACAGGTAGAGTTGGTGACTGAGGCAGGGTGACAGAGTTGGTGACTGAGGCAGGGGTGACAAGTAGAGAGTAGATGACTGAGGCTGGGGTGAAAGGGAGATAGGGGGTGACTGAGGCAGGGGTGAAAGGGAGATAGTGGGTGACTGAGGCAAGGGAAACAAGGAGATAGTGGGTGACTGTGGCAGGGGTGACAAGTAGAGAGTAGATGAAAGTGGTTGGGACTACAGGGAGATAGTGAATGACTGAGGCAGGGTTGACAATTAGAGAGGAGATGACTGAGGCTGGAGTCACTGGTAGATAGTGGGTGACTGAGGCTGGTGTGATAGAGAGATAGTGGATGACTGTGGCAGAGGTGACAGGTAGAGTTGGTGACTAAGGCAGGGGTGACAAGTAGAGAGAAGATGACAGAGGCTGGGGCTACAGTGAGATAGTGGGTGACTGAGGCAGGGGTAACAAGTAGAGAGTAGATGACTAAGGCAGGGGTGACGTGTAGAGTTGGTGACTGAGGCAGGGGTGACAGGGAGATAGTGGATGACTGTGGCAGAGGTGACAGGTAGAGTTGGTGACTGAGGCAGGGGTGACAAGTAGAGAGTAGATGACAGAGGCTGGGGCTACAGTGAGATAGTGGGTGACTGAGGCAGGGGTGACAAGTAGAGAGTAGATGACAGAGGCTGGGGCTACAGTGAGATAGTGGGTGACTGAGGCAGGAGTGACAAGTAGAGAGTAGATGACTAAGGCAGGGGTGACGTGTAGAGTTGGTGACTGAGGCAGGGGTGACCGGTAGATAGTGGGTGACTGTGGCAAGGTTGACAAGTAGAGAGAAGATGACTGAGGCAGGGGTGACAGGGAGATAGTGGGTGACTGAAGACGGTGGGACTGGGAGATAGTGGGTGACTGATGAAGGGGTGACAAGCAGAGAGTAGATAACTAAGGCAGGGGTTACGTGTAGAGTTGGTGACTGAGGCAGGAGTGACAGAGAGATAGTATGTGACTGTGGCAGGGGTGACAGGTAGAATTGGTGACTAAGGTAGGGTTGACAAGTAGAGAGTAGATGACAGAGGCTGGGGCTAAAGTGAGATAGTGGGTGACTGAGGCAGGGGTTACAAGTAGAGAGTAGATGACTGAGGCAGGGGTGACAGGGACACAGTAGGTGACTGAGGACGGGGGTACTGGGAGATAGTGGGTGACTGAGGCAGGGGTGACTGGGAGCTAGTGGTAGACTGAGGCAGGGAGACAGTGGGTAACTGAAGTAGGGGTGACAGGGAGATAGTGTGTGACTAAGTCAAAGGTGACAAGTAGAGAGTAGATGACTGAGGCAGGGGTGACAGGGAGATAGTAGGTGACTGAGGATGGGGGGACTTTGAGATAGTGGGAGACTGAGGCAGGGGTGACAGGGAGACAGTAGGTAACTGAAGCAGGGGTGACAGGGAGACAGTGGGTGACTGAGACAGGTATGACAGGTAGAGTTGGTGACTGAGGCAGGGTGACAGAGTTGGTGACTGAGGCAGGGGTGACAAGTAGAGAGTAGATGACTAGGCAGGGGCAACACGGAGATAGTGGGTGACTGAGGCAGGGGTGACAGGGAGATAGTGGGTGAATGTGGCATGGTTGACAATTAGAGAGTAGATGACTGAGGCTGGGGTGAATGGGAGATAGTTGGTGACTGAGGCAGGGGTGAAAAAGAGATAGTGGGTGACTGAGGCAGTGGAGACTAGGAGATAGTGGGTGACTGAAGCAGGGGTGACAGGGAGATAGTGGGTTTCTGAGGCAGGGGTGACAAGTAGAGAGTAGATGATTGAGGCTGTAGATGACATGTAGAGTTGGTTAATGAGGCAGAGGTGACAGGGAGATAGTGGGTGACTGAGGCAGGGTAGACAAGGAGAAAGTGGGTGACTGCGGCATGGGTGACAGAGATAGTGGGTGACAGAGGACGGGGTGACTGGGAGATAGTGGTCGACTGAGGCAAGGGTGACAGGTAGAGTTGGTGACTGAGGCAGGGGTGACAGGTAGAGTTGGTGACTGAGGCAGGGTGACAGAGTTGGTGACTGAGGCAGGGGTAACAAGTAGAGAGTAGTTGACTAAGGCAGGAGCAACAGGGAGATAGTGGGTGACTGAGGCAGGGGTGACAAGTAGAGAGTAGATGACTAAGGTTGGGGTGAAAGGGAGATAATGCGTGACTGAGGCAGGGGTGAAAGGGAGATAGTGGGTGACTGAGGCAAGGGAAACAAGGAGATAGTGGGTGACTGTGGCAGGGGTTACAAGTAGAGAGTAGATGAAAGTGGTTGGGACTACAGGGAGATAGTGGATGACTGAGGCAGGGGCTACAGAGAGATAGTGGGTGACTGTGGCAGGGTTGACAATTAGAGAGGAGATGACTGAGGCTGGAGTCACTGGTAGATAGTGGGTGACTGAGTCAGGGGTGACAGGGAGACAGTAGGTAACTGAAGCAGGGGTGACAGGGAGATAGTGGGTGACTGAGGCAGGGGTGACAGGGAGATAGTGGGTGACTGAGGCAGGGGTGACAAGTAGAGAGTAGATGACAGAGGCTGGGGCTACAGTGAGATAGTGGGTGACTGAGGAAGGGTTGACAAGTAGAGAGTAGATGACAGAGGCTGGGGCTACAGTGAGATAGTGGGTGACTGAGGCAGGAGTGACAAGTAGAGAGTAGATGACTAAGGCAGGGGTGACGTGTAGAGTTGGTGACTGAGGCAGGGGTGACAGGGAGATAGTGGATGACTGTGGCAGAGGTGACAGGTAGAGTTGGTGACTAAGCCAGGGGTGACAAGTAGAGAGTAGATGACAGAGTCTGGGGCTACAGTGAGATAGTGGGTGACTTAGGCAGGGGTGACAAGTAGAGAGTAGAGGACTAAGGCAGGGGTTAAAGGTAGAGTTGGTGACTGAGGCTGGGGTGACCGGTAGATAGTGGGTGACTGTGGCAGGGTTGACAAGTAGAGAGAAGATGACTGAGGCAGGGGTGACATGGAGATAGTGGGTGACTGAAGACGGTGGGACTGGGAGATAGTGGGTGACTGAGGCAGGGGTGACAAGCAAAGAGTAGATAACTAAGGCAGGGGTTACGTGTAGAGTTGGTGACTGAGGCAGGAGTGACAGAGAGATAGTGGTTGACTGTGGCAGGGGTGACAGGTAGAATTGGTGACTGAGGCAGTGTTGACAAGTAGAGAGTAGATGACAGAGGCTGGGGCTAAAGTGAGATAGTGGGTGACTGAGGCAGGGGTTACAAGTAGAGAGTAGATGACTGAGGCAGGGGTGACAGGGACACAGTAGGTGACTGAGGACGGTGGGACTGGGAGAAAGTGGGTGACTGAGGCAGGGGTGACTGGGAGCTACTGGTAGACTGAGGCAGGGAGACAGTGGGCAACTGAAGTAGGGGTGACAGGGAGATAGTGTGTGACTAAGTCAGGGGTGACAAGTAGAGAGTAGATGACTAAGGCAGGAATGACGTGTAGAGTTGGTGACCGAGGCAGGGGTGACAGGGAGATAGTGGATGACTGTGGCAGAGGTGACAGGTACAGTTGGTGACTAAGGCAGGTGAGAAAAGGAGATAGTGTGACTGAGGCAGGGGTGACAAGTAGAGAGTAGATGACTAACGTAAGGGTGACATGTAGAGTTGGTGACTGTGGCAGGGGTGACAGGGAGATAGTGGGTGACTGAGGAAGGGTTGACAATTAGAGAGTAGATGACTGAGGCTGGGGTGACTGGTAGATAGTGGGTGACTGAGGCAGGGGTGACAGGGAGACAGTAGGTAACTGAAGCAGGGGTGACAGTGAAATATTGGGTGACTGAGGCAGGGTGATAGGGAGATAGTGGGTGACTGAAGCAGGGGTGACAAGTAGAGAGTAGATGACTAAGGTATGGGTGACGTGTAGAGTTGGTGACTGAGGCAGGGATGACAGAGAGATAGTGGATGACTGTTGCAGGGGTGACAGGTAGAGTTGGTGACTGAGGCAGGTGTGACAAGTAGAGAGTAGATGACAGAGGCTTGGGTTTCACTGAGATAGTGGGTGACTGAGGCAGGGGTGACAAGTAGAGAGTAGATGACTAAGGCAGGGGATGACAGGGACACAGTAGGTGACTGAGGACGGGGGGACTGGGAGATAGTGGGTGACTGAGGCAGGGGTGACTAGGAGCTAGTGGTAGACTGAGGCAGGGAGACAGTGGGTAACTGAAGTAGGGGTGACAGGGAGATAGTGTGTGACTAAGTCAGGGGTGACTAGTAGAGAGTAGATGACTGAGGCAGAGGTGACAGGGAGATAGTGGGTGACTGAGGTAGGGTAGACAAGGAGAAAGTGGGTGACTGAGGCATGGGTGGCAGAGATAGTGGGTGACTGAGGACAGGGTGACAGGTAGAGTTGGTGACTGAGGCAGGGGTGACGGGTAGAGTTGTTGACTGAGGCAGGGGTGACAAGTAGAGAGTAGTTGACTAAGGCAGGGGCAACAGGTAGATAGTGGGTGACTGAGGCAGGGGTGACAAGTAGAGAGTAGATGACTGAGGCTGGGGTGAAAGGGAGATAGTGGGTGACTGAGGCAGGGGTGAAAGCGAGATAGTGGGTGATTGAGGCAAGGGAAACAAGGAGATAGTGGGTGACTGTGGCAGGGGTGACAAGTAGAGAGTAGATAAAGTGGTTGGGACTACAGGGAGATAGTGGATGACTGACGCAAGGGCTACAGGGAGATAGTGGGTGTCTGTGGTAGGGTTGATCATTAGAGAGGAGATGACTGAGGCTGGAGTCACTGGTAGATAGTGGGTGACTGAGGCAGGGGTGATAGAGAGATAGTGGATGACTGTGGCAGAGGTGACAGGTAGAGTTGGTGACTAAGGCAGGGGTGACAAGTAGAGAGTAGATGACAGAGGCTGGGGCTACAGTGAGATAGTGGGTGACTGAAGCAGGGGTGACTGGGATCTAGTGGTAGACTGAGGCAGGGAGACAGTGGGTAACTGAAGTAGGTGAACAGGGAGATAGTGTGTGACTAAGTCAGGGGTGAAAAGTAGAGAGTAGATGACTAAGGCAGGGGTGACGTGTAGAGTTGGTGACTGAGGCAGGGGTGACAGGGAGATAGTGGATGACTGTGGCAGAGGTGACAGGTAGAGTTTGTGACTAAGGCAGGTGAGACAAGGAGATAGTGTGACTGAGGCAGGGGTTACAAGTAGAGAGTAGATGACTGAGGTGTTAGGCGCCGGGGTCCGCTCGTCGGTGCGGCCCGGCGCCTAGCAACCAGGGACGCCGTGCGCGTACAGCCGCCGGCTCCCTGGCAACGCTAGACGCCGGGCGCACGGAGCCGCACGGACCCTAGCAACGGGGACGCCACTTACGGACTGCGTTTCCCCGTTGCTGGGTTCAATTTAATTAATAGATATCTGTTTTCCTGGCCATGCAGCTTGGCAGCTGTATGGCATCTAATCCAATCAGCCTCCAAACAGCTGATTGGAGGTCTCCCTGTTAAATACACTTCCTGGGCTTCTCACAGACGCCGGTAATAGCTTCCTGCATGCTGAATCTGTTTGCTGTGAGTGTTTCCAGTCCTGCTGTATCCGGTCGTTCCTGTTCTCAGTTGTTCTGTACTCGGAAGTCGTCATCTGTTCCTGGAGTCCTGACTGAGCACCTTCTGAACATCCAGTGTTGTTCGTGAGTCACGGCGTAGCCGTGTGTTGCGGCTTGGGCCGCTTTATTATTTGTCATTTATTATTTGTGTTTCGGAGCTTTTGCGGAGGATTCCGCTCCCACAGATCCACTCTGGTATCCAGCGGTGCTGGGTAGGAGTACGGACTAGTGGATTTTGGTTGTCCTTTTCCCTGGCGGGTTACCGCACATACCTCAGGTTTAGTCAGTTAGCTTGTAGCCCCTGGCCTGGTTGTTTAGTCAGAGGGCCCCTTGTTATCACCCTGTCTCGGATTTCCCTTTGTCTCCCATTAAGACCTGAGGGGGCATCGGAGTTGGGCAGACATAATCCGCCCTTCAAACGCGGCTGCTATGGGCTCAAGCAACCATAGTCTCGCAGGGGATTTCTGACAACACGGGCGAGACAACGGAGTTAGGGCGCCAGGGGCTACTTTCTATTCCCGCTCCCTTCCCCAGCATTCCGTTCCAGTGCTCCGGTCCTAGCAATAGGACCACCTCAGACCAGAGTGCTGGAATCATAACATTATTACCGGCCAAAACCAAAACTTAAAATTAAACAGGGTTTGATTTTTTCCCTTATTCAGTTTTGTAAAAATTGTCGGCCCCATGAATCCCACTGGTTTAGGGCCAAATCCTGGCCAGCTTCTAGTTAGCCAGATTCAAGAACTTACTCAAATGGTTCAGGATCTTTCCCTTCGGGTGAAGTCGCAGGAAGATCTTTTACGAACTTCCCCGAGGGTAGTCCCTGAACCAAAAATGCACTTGCCTGACCGTTTTTCTGGTGATAGGAAGCAGTTTTTTAATTTTAAAGAGTCCTGTAAACTTTATTTTCGTTTAAGACCAATCTCCTCAGGTACTGAATCTCAGCGGGTCGGAATTATTATTTCTTTGCTCCAGGGGGATCCCCAGACCTGGGCTTTTGGTTTAAAAGCAGAGGATCCGGCATTGTTGTCAGTAGATGCCTTTCTGGGGTCTTTAGGGCTTTTGTATGATGACCCTGATAGGGAGGCATCCGCCGAGAGTCAGTTACGCGCTCTCAGACAAGGTAGAGATCCTGCAGAGGTTTATTGTACAGAGTTTCGCCGTTGGTCGAACGACTGTGGCTGGAATGACCCAGCTCTGCGCAGTCAGTTTCGCCTCGGCTTATCTGAGTCTATAAAAGACAGTCTCCTTCAGTATCCCGCTCCTGAGACGCTCGATAAACTCATGGAGCTTTCTATTAAGATTGATCGTCGTCTCAGAGAGCGGAGGGCTGAAAAAGGAGCACCTGTCAGGTCTACTCCTTGTGTATTTTCCATTCCTGAAGACATAGAGGAACCCATGCAGATGGGTCTCTCCAGGCTGTCTCCAGAAGAAAGAGCCAGAAGGCAAAACTCTGGTCTTTGTTTGTACTGTGGGGGTAAGGGACATTTTGCCCGTAATTGTCCGAACAAGTCGGGAAACGCCTCGACCAAGTGACTTGTGAGGGGGTTCACTTTGGTCTGCAGCTTATCTCCTCGAGTAACTCCCTGTTAGTCCCAGCTAAAGTTTCCTTTGGCAGCCTCAGTTCTTCGGTGTCGGCTTTTGTTGACAGTGGAGCTGCAGGGAACTTTATGGACTTAACGTGGGCCAAGGCCTTAGGTATTCCTCAGTTAACCTTGGGTAGGTGTATCACCATGCATGGTTTAGAGGGGAGTCCCTTGTCCAATGGGGTTATTTCCCTCTGTACACCCCCTGTACTACTTACGGTAGGAGCTCTTCATTCCGAAAAGATTGAGTTTTTCCTTACCCATTGCCCAGCAGTTCCAGTGGTTCTGGGTCACCCTTGGCTGGCCTTTCATAATCCCATCATTGATTGGCAGTCGGGGGAGATCTCACAATGGGGTACCATCTGTAATAAGGAATGTATTACGTTTCCCGTCAGAATAGCTGCTGCCATTCCTGAACCCATTCCCGTGGAATACCAGGACTTTGTTGATGTATTTTCCAAGGGCAATGCGGACATTCTGCCTCCCCATCGGCCTTATGATTGTGCTATTGAGCTAATTCCTGGTGCCACATTGCCAAAGGGAAGGTTATATGCATTGTCCGGACCAGAAACTGCGGCCATGAATGAGTATGTTAAGGAGAGCCTAGGGAAAGGATTTATCAGGCCATCTAAATCCCCTTTAAGTGCAGGCTTCTTCTTTGTGGAGAAGAAAGATGGATCACTCAGACCTTGCATGACTTTAGAGCTCTGAATAAGATCTCAATTAAAAATACTTACCCTCTGCCGCTGATTTCTGTCCTCTTTGATCAGCTGCGTTCGGCTGTGATTTTTTCTAAGATTGACCTGAGGGGAGCGTATAACCTCATCCGAATCAAGTCGGGAGATGAGTGGAAAACGGCGTTCAGTACTCAGTCGGGTCACTACGAGTATCTGGTGATGCCGTTCGGCTTGTCTAACGCTCCGGCAGTTTTCCAGGATCTCATTAACGATGTGCTCCGTGATTTTCTTGGAAGATTCGTGGTCGTTTACTTAGACGATATCCTGATCTATTCTGACTCTATAGAACAACATGTTACCCAGGTGCGTCAGGTTCTTCAGAAATTACGTGAAAATCACCTTTATGCCAAGCTGGAGAAGTGTGAGTTTCATGTCACGGAGGTATCCTTTTTAGGGTACATTATTTCCCCTCGGGGATTCTGTATGGAACCAAAGAAGCTCCAAGCTATCCTTAGTTGGGCGCAACCCACCAACTTAAAAGCAATTCAGCGCTTTTTAGGGTTTGCGAATTATTATAGAAGATTTATTCATTCTTTTTCCGACCTGGTTGCTCCCATTGTGGCACTGACTAGGAAGGGAGCGGATCCTACCAACTGGTCACGTGAAGCTGAGTTATCATTTCAGGCCTTGAAACAAGCTTTCGTCTCAGCCCCAGTCCTCAGACATCCCAACCCAGAATTGCCCTTCATTGTTGAGGTTGATGCCTCAGAGGTTGGAGTGGGGGCTATCCTATCTCAGAAGGATCCGGACTCTCTAGAATTACATCCTTGTGCCTTTATGTCCAGGAAATTCTCTTCCGCTGAATCCAACTACGATGTTGGTAACCGGGAGTTACTGGCTATTAAATGGGCTTTCGAGGAGTGGAGGCATTGGCTTGAGGGAGCAACACATACCATTTCAGTATTGACTGACCACAAAAATCTTCAGTACATCGAATCAGCTAAACGGCTGAATGCCCGGCAGGCTCGTTGGGCTTTATTTTTTACTCGTTTCAAGTTTATTATCACCTTCAGGCCAGGTTCCAAGAATACCAAGGCGGATGCCCTGTCACGCAGTTTTCTTCCAGTTCATAATAACAGTCCTGTTACTCCCATACTTCCGTCTTCAGTCATTTGGGCAGGCCTCACACAAGATTTATTTACCCAGTTAAAGCAGCTTCAACATCAAGCTCCTGGAAATACTCCTGCTGGTAGTCTTTATGTCCCTGAGTTTTTGAGAGCTACTGTTTTGACTGAGTTTCATGATAGCAAAGTTGCCGGGCATCCGGGGACCTCTAAGACTTTGGAATTAGTCTCCCGCTCAGTATGGTGGCCTGGTCTTTCTAAAGACATTAAGGAGTTTGTTTTTTCTTGTCAGGTCTGTGCACAGCATAAAGTTCCCCGTTCCTTACCCATCGGGCAACTTATGCCCTTAAATGTTCCTCTCAGGCCATGGCCTCATATTTCCATGGATTTTGTGGTAGACCTCCCTCTGTCAGCTGGATTCCGAGTCATATGGGTGGTAGTGGACCGTTTTAGCAAGATGGCCCATTTCATTGCTCTTCCCCGACTGCCATCTGCCCAGGAATTGGCAGTTTTGTTTCTCCGCCATGTTTTCAGACTTCATGGGTTACCCACTGATATTGTTTCTGATCGGGGTCCACAATTCATTGCACAATTTTGGAAGTCGTTTTGTGCCTCATTAAAGATGAAATTGTCTTTAACGTCCGGCTACCATCCCCAATCCAACGGGCAGACCGAGCGAGTTAATCAATCATTAAAACAGTATTTGCGTTTGTACTCAGCCAAACTCCAGAATGATTGATCCGAGTTTCTTCCTTTGGCGGAGTTTGCTTACAACAATTCTTGTCATTCCTCCACTAATGTGTCTCCATTCTTTTCAGTTTTTGGTTTTCACCCCAGAGCTAATTCTTTTTTTCAACATTCCTCTGTCTCCTCGCTAACCTTAACCTCTCATCTCAGACTCATTTGGAGAAAAGTGCACCTTGCTCTCTGAAAAGCGGCATTTCGAGAGAAAAATTTTTCTGACAGGCTCCGGCGGCCTTGCACTTTTAAGGTGGGAGATAGGGTATGGTTGTCGACTCGTAACATTAAACTTCGACAAACCTCAGCTAGATTGGGCCCCAAATTTATTGGACCATTTCATATTATTAAAAAAATCAATCCAGTTGCTTTCCGGTTACGTTTACCAAGAGCTCTCCGGATCGGAAATATGTTCCATTGCTCCTTGTTGAAACCATACGTTTCTTCCAGTAGATTTCCTCGGAAGATCTCTCAGGGGAAATCACCAGTAGATGTACAGGGTCATCAGGAGTTCTTGGTGGAGAAGGTTCTCGATTCCAAATTGTCCCGGGGTCGGCTTTATTTTCTGGTGCACTGGAGAGGCTATGGTCCAGAGGAAAGGTCTTGGGTCCTGGATAAGGATCTCCATGCCCCGAGGCTCAAGAGGGCATTTTTTCGGGAATTTCCTCGGAAACCTGGCTTTAGGGGTTCCTTGACCCCTCCTCAAGGGGGGGGGGGTACTGTTAGGCGCCGGGGTCCGCTCGTCGGTGCGGCCCGGCGCCTAGCAACCAGGGACGCCGTGCGCGTACAGCCGCCGGCTCCCTGGCAACGCTAGACGCCGGGCGCACGGAGCCGCACGGACCCTAGCAACGGGGACGCCACTTACGGACTGCGTTTCCCCGTTGCTGGGTTCAATTTAATTAATAGATATCTGTTTTCCTGGCCATGCAGCTTGGCAGCTGTATGGCATCTAATCCAATCAGCCTCCAAACAGCTGATTGGAGGTCTCCCTGTTAAATACACTTCCTGGGCTTCTCACAGACGCCGGTAATAGCTTCCTGCATGCTGAATCTGTTTGCTGTGAGTGTTTCCAGTCCTGCTGTATCCGGTCGTTCCTTTTCTCAGTTGTCCTGTACTCGGAAGTCGTCATCTGTTCCTGGAGTCCTGACTGAGCACCTTCTGAACATCCAGTGGTGTTCGTGAGTCACGGCGTAGCCGTGTGTTGCGGCTTGGGCCGCTTTATTATTTGTCATTTATTATTTGTGTTTCGGAGCTTTTGCGGAGGATTCCGCTCCCACAGATCCACTCTGGTATCCAGCGGTGCTGGGTAGGAGTACGGACTAGTGGATTTTGGTTGTCCTTTTCCCTGGCGGGTTACTGCACATACCTCAGGTTTAGTCAGTTAGCTTGTAGCCCCTGGCCTGGTTGTTTAGTCAGAGGGCCCCTTGTTATCACCCTGTCTCGGATTTCCCTTTGTCTCCCATTAAGACCTGAGGGGGCATCGGAGTTGGGCAGACATAATCCGCCCTTCAAACGCGGCTGCCATGGGCTCAAGCAACCATAGTCTCGCAGGGGATTTCTGACAACACGGGCAAGACAACGGAGTTAGGGCGCCAGGGGCTACTTTCTATTCCCGCTCCCTTCCCCAGCATTCCGTTCCAGTGCTCCGGTCCTAGCAATAGGACCACCTCAGACCAGAGTGCTGGAATCATAACATGAGGCAGGGGTGACAGGGACACAGCAGGTGACTGAGGACAGGGGGTCTGGGAGATAGTGGGTGACTGAGGCAGGGGTGACTGGGAGCTAGTGGTAGACTGAGGCAGGGAGACAGTGGGTGACTGAAGTAGGGGTGACAGGGAGATAGTGTGTGACTAAGTCAGGGGTGACAAGTAGAGAGTAGATGACTAAGGCAGGGGTGACGTGTAGAGTTGGTGACTGAGGCAGTGGTGACAGGGAGATAGTGGATGACTGTGGCAGAGGTGACAGGTAGAGTTGGTGACTAAGGCAGGTGAGACAAGGAGATAGTGTGACTGAGGCAGGGGTGACAAGTAGAGAGTAGATGACTAACGTAAGGGTGACATGTAGAGATGGTGACTGAGGCAGGGGTGACAGGGAGATAGTGGGTGACTGAGGAAGGGTTGACAATTAGAGAGTAGATGACTGAGGCTGGGGTGACTGGTAGATAGTGGGTGACTGAGGCAGGGGTGACAGGGAGACAGTAGGTAACTGAAGCAGGGGTGACAGTGAAATATTGGGTGACTGAGGCAGGGTGATAGGGAGATAGTGGGTGACTGAAGCAGGGGTGACAAGTAGAGAGTAGATGACTAAGGCATGGGTGACGTGTAGAGTTGGTGACTGAGGCAGGGGTGACAGAGAGATAGTGGATGACTGTTGCAGGGGTGACAGGTAGAGTTGGTGACTGAGGCAGGTGTGACAAGTAGAGAGTAGATGACAGAGGCTTGGGCTTCACTGAGATAGTGGGTGACTGAGGCAGGGGTGACAAGTAGAGAGTAGATGACTAAGGCAGGGGTGACGTGTAGAGTTGGTGACTGAGGCAGGGGTGACAGGGAGATAGTGGATGACTGTGGTAGAGGTGACAGGTAGAGTTAGTGACTAAGGCAGGGGTATCAAGTAGAGAGTAGATGACAGAGGATGGGGCTACAGTGAGATAATGGGTGACTGAGGCAGGGGTGACAAGTAGAGAGTAGAGGACTAAGGCAGGGGTGACAGGTAGAGCTGGTGACTGAGGCAGGGGTGACCGGGAGATAGTGGGTGACTGTGGCAGGGTTGACAAGTAGAGAGAAGATGACTGAGGCAGGGGTGACAGGGAGATAGTGGGTGACTGAGGAAGGGTTGACAATTAGAGAGTAGATGACTGAGGCTGGGGTGACTGGTAGATAGTGGGTGACTGAGGCAGGGGTGACAGGGAGACAGTAGGTAACTGAAGCAGGGGTGACAGTGAAATATTGGGTGACTGAGGCAGGGTGATAGGGAGATAGTGGGTGACTGAAGCAGGGGTGACAAGTAGAGAGTAGATGACTAAGGCATGGGTGACGTGTAGAGTTGGTGACTGAGGCAGGGGTGACAGAGAGATAGTGGATGACTGTTGCAGGGGTGACAGGTAGAGTTGGTGACTGAGACAGGTGTGACAAGTAGAGAGTAGATGACAGAGGCTTGGGCTTCACTGAGATAGTGGGTGACTGAGGCAGGGGTGACAAGTAGAGAGTAGATGACTAAGGCAGGGGTGATGTGTAGAGTTGGTGACTGAGGCAGGGGTGACAGGGAGATAGTGGATGACTGTGGTAGAGGTGACAGGTAGAGTTAGTGACTAAGGCAGGGGTATCAAGTAGAGAGTAGATGACAGAGGCCGGGGCTACAGTGAAATAATGGGTGACTGAGGCAGGGGTGACAAGTAGAGAGTAGATGACTAAGGCAGGGGTGACAGGTAGAGCTGGTGACTGAGGCAGGGGTGACCGGGAGATAGTGGGTTACTGTGGCAGGGTTGACAAGTAGAGAGAAGATGACTGAGGCAGGGGTGACAAGGAGATAGTAGGTGACTGAGGACGGTGGGACTGGGAGATAGTGGGTGACTGAGGCAGGGGTGACTAGAAGAGAGTAGATGACTAAGGCAGGGGTTATGTTTAGAGTTGGCGACTGAGGCAGGGGTGACAGAGAAATAGTGCGTGACTGTGGCAGGGGTGACAGGTAGAGTTGGTGACTGAGGCAGGGTTGACAAGTAGAGAGTAGATGACAGAGGCTGGGGCTACAGTGAGATAGTGGGTGACTGAGGCAGGGGTGACTAGTAGAGAGTAGATGACTGAGGCAGGGGTGACAGGGAGATAGTAGGTGACTGAGGACGGGGGGACTGGGAGATAGTGGGAAACTGAGGCAGGGGTGACAGGGAGACAGTGGGTAGCTGAAGCAGGGGTGACAGGGAGACAGTGGGTGACTGAGACAGGTATGACAGGTAGAGTTGGTGACTGAGGCAGGGTGATAGAGTTGGTGACTGAGGCAGGGGTGACAAGTAGAGAGTAGATGACTAAGGCAGGGGCAACAGGGATATAGTGGGTGACTGAGGCAGGGGCGACAGGGAGATAGTGGGTGAATGTTGTAGGGTTGAAAATTAGAGAGTAGATGACTGAGGCTGGGGTGAATAGGAGATAGTTGGTGACTGAGGCAGAGGTGAAAGGGAGATAGTGGGTAACTGAGGCAGGGGAGGCGAGGAGATAGTGGGTGACTGAGGCAGGGGTGACAAGTAGAGAGTAGATGACTAAGGCAGGGGTGACGTGTAGAATTGGTGGCTGAGGCAGGGGTGACAGGGAGATAGTGGATGACTGTGGCAGAGGTGACAGGTAGAGTTGGTGACTAAGCCAGGAGTGACAAGTAGAGAGTAGATGACAGAGTCTGGGGCTACAGTGAGATAGTGGGTGACTTAGGCAGGGGTGACAAGTAGAGAGTAGAGGACTAAGGCAGGGGTGACAGGTAGAGTTGGTGACTGAGGCAGGGGTGACCGGTAGATAGTTGGTGACTGTGGCAGGGTTGACAAGTAGAGAGAAGATGACTGAGGCAGGGGTGACAGGGAGATAGTGGGTGACTGAGGACAGTGGGACTGGGAGATAGTGGGTGACTGAGGAAGGGGTGACAAGCAGATAGTAGATAACTAAGGCAGGGGTTACGTGTAGAGTTGGTGACTGAGGCAGGAGTGACAGAGAGATAGTGGGTGACTGTGGCAGGGGTGAATGGTAGAATTGGTTACTGAGGCAGGGTTGACAAGTAGAGAGTAGATGACAGAGGCTGGGGCTAAAGTGAGATAGTGGGTGACTGAGGCAGGGGTTACAAGTAGAGAGTAGATGACTGAGGCAGGGGTGACAGGGACACAGTAGGTGACTGAGGACGGGGGGACTGGGAGATAGTGGGTGACTGAAGCAGGGGTGACTGGGAGCTAGTGGTAGACTAAGGCAGGGAGACAGTGGGTAACTGAAGTAGGGGTGACAAGGAGGTAGTGTGTGACTAAGTCAGGGGTGACAAGTAGAGAGTAGATGACTAAGGCAGGGGTGACGTGTAGAGTTGGTGACTGAGGCAGGGGTGACAGGGAGATAGTGGATTACTGTGGCAGAGGTGACAGGTAGAGTTGGTGACTAAGGCAGGTGAGACAAGGAGATAGTGTGACTGAGGCAGGGGTTACAAGTAGAGAGTAGATGACTGAGGCTCGGGTGACTGGTAGATAGTGGGTGACTGAGGCAGAGGTGACAGGGAGACAGTAGGTAGCTGAAGCAGGGGTGACAGTGAAATATTGGGTGATTGAGGCAGGGTGATAGGGAGATAGTGGGTGACTGAAGCAGGGGTGACAAGTAGAGAGTAGATGACTAAGGCATGGGTGACGTGTAGAGTTGGTGACTGAGGCAGGGGTGACAGAGAGATAGTGGATGACTGTTGCAGGGGTGACAGGTAGAGTTGGTGACTGAGGCAGGTGTGACAAGTAGAGAGTAGATGACAGAGGCTTGGGCTTCACTGAGATAGTGGGTGACTGAGGCAGGGGTGACAAGTAGAGAGTAGATGACTAAGGCAGGGGTGACGTGTAGAGTTGGTGACTGAGGCAGGGGTGACAGGGAGATAGTGGATGACTGTGGCAGAGTTGACAGGTAGAGTTGGTGACTAAGGTAGGGGTATCAAGTAGAGAGCAGATGACAGAGGCTGGGGCTACAGTGAGATAATGGGTGACTGAGGCAGGGGTGACAAGTAGAGAGTAGAGGACTAAGGCAGTGGTGACAGGTAGAGTTGGTGACTGAGGCAGGGGTGACCGGGAGATAGTGGGTGACTGTGGCAGGGTTGACAAGTAGAGAGAAGATGACTGAGGCAGGGGTGACAGGGAGATAGTAGGTGACTGAGGACGGTGGGACTGGGAGATAGTGGGTGACTGAGGCAGGGGTGACAGGTAGAGTTGGTGACTGAGGCAGGGGTGACAGGTAGAGTTGGTGACTGAGGCAGGGTGACAGAGTTGGTGACTGAGGCAGGGGTGACAAGTAGAGAGTAGTTGACTAAGGCAGGTGCAACAGGGAGATAGTGGTTGACTGAGGCAGGGGTGACAAGTAGAGAGTAGATGACTGAGGCTGGGGTGAAAGGGAGATAATGGGTGACTGAGGCAGGGGTGAAAGGGAGATAGTGGGTGACTGAGGCAAGGGACACAAGGAGATAGTGGGTGACTGTGGCAGGGGTGACAAGTAGAGAGTAGATGAAAGTGGTTGGGATTACAGGGAGATAGTGGATGACTGAGGCAGGGGCTACAGAGAGATAGTGGGTGACTGTGGCAGGGTTGACAATTAGAGAGGAGATGACGGAGGCTGGAGTCACTGGTAGATAGTGGGTGACTGAGGCAGGGGTGACAGGGAGACAGTGGGTAACTGAAGCAGGGGTGACAGGGAGATAGTGGGTGACTGAGGCAGGGGTGACAGGGAGATAGTGGGTGACTGAGGCAGGGGTGACAAGTAGAGAGTAGATGACTAAGGCAGGGGTGACGTGTAGAGTTGGTGACTGAGGCAGGGGTGAGAGGGAGATAGTGGATGACTGTGGCAAAGGTGACAGGTAGAGTTGGTGACTAAGGCAGGGGTGACAAGTAGAGAGTAGATGACAGAGGCTGGGGCTACAGTGAGATAGTGGGTGACTTAGGCAGGGGTGACAAGTAGAGAGTAGAGCACTAAGGCAGGGGTGACAGGTAGAGTTGGTGACTGAGGCAGGGGTGACCGGTAGATAGTTGGTGACTGTGGCAGGGTTGACAAGTAGAGAGAAGATGACTGAGGCAGGGGTGACAGGGAGATAGTAGATGACAGAGGCTTGGGCTACAGTGAGATAGTGGGTGACTGAGGCAGGCGTGACAAGTAGAGAGTAGATGACTAAGGCAGGGGTGACGTGTAGAGTTGGTGACTGAGGCAGGGGTGACAGGGAGATAGTAAATGACTGTGGCAGAGGTGATAGGTAGAGTTGGTGACTAAGGCAGGGGTGACAAGTAAAAAGTAGATGACAGAGGCTGGGGCTACAGTGAGATAGTGGGTGACTGAGGCAGGGGTGACAAGTAGAGAGTAGATGACAGAGGCTGGGGCTACAGTGAGATAGTGGGTGACTGAGGCAGGAGTGACAAGTAGAGAGTAGATGACTAAGGCTGGGGTGACGTGTAGAGTTGGTGGCTGAGGCAGGGGTGACAGGGAGATAGTGGATGACTGTGGCAGAGGTGACAGGTAGAGTTGGTGACTAAGCCAGGAGTGACAAGTAGAGAGTATATGACAGAGTCTGGGGCTACAGTGAGATAGTGGGTGACTTAGGCAGGGGTGACAAGTAGAGAGTAGAGGACTAAGGCAGGGGTGACAGGTAGAGTTGGTGACTGAGGCAGGGGTGACCGGTAGATAGTTGGTGACTGTGGCAGGGTTGACAAGTAGAGAGAAGATGACTGAGGCAGGGGTGACAGGGAGATAGTGGGTGATTGAGGATGGTGGGACTGGGAGATAGTGGGTGACTGAGGAAGGGGTGACAAGCAGAGAGTAGATAACTAAGGCAGGGGTTACGTGTAGAGTTGGTGACTGAGGCAGGAGTGACAGAGAGATAGTGGGTGACTGTGGCAGGGGTGACAGGTAGAATTGGTGACTGAGGCAGGGTTGACAAGTACAGAGTAGATGACAGAGGCTGGGGCTAAAGTGAGATAGTGGGTGACTGAGGCAGGGGTGAAAGGGAGATAGTGGGTGACTGAGGCAGGGGAGACGAGGAGATAGTGGGTGACTGAAGCAGGGGTGACAGGGAGATAGTGGGTTTCTGAGGCAGGGGTGACAAGTAGAGAGTAGATGACTGAGGCTTTAGATGAGATGTAGAGTTGGTTACTGAGGCCGAGGAGACAGGGAGATAGTGGGTGACTGAGGCATGGGTGGCAGAGATAGTGGGTGACTGATGACAGGGTGACTGGGAGATAGTGGGTGACTGAGGCAAGGGTGACAGGTAGAGTTGGTGACTGAGGCAGGGGTGACAGGTAGAGTTGGTGACTGAGGCAGGGTGACAGAGTTGGTGACTGAGGCAGGGGTGACAAGTAGAGAGTAGTTGACTAAGGCAGGGGCAACAGGGAGACAGTAGGTGACTGAGGCAGGGGTGACAAGTAGAGAGTAGATGACTGAGGCTGGGGTGAAAGGGAGATAGTGGATGACTGAGGCAGGGATGAAAGGGAGATAGTGGGTGACTGAGGCAAGGGAAACAAGGAGATAGTGGGTGACTGTGGCAGGGTTGACAATTAGAGAGGAGATGACTGAGGCTGGAGTCACTGGTAGATAGTGGGTGACTGAGGCAGGGGTGACAGGGAGATAGTGGGTAACTGAAGCTGGGGTGACAGGGAGATAGTGGGTGACTGAGGCAGGGGTGACAGGGAGATAGTGGGTGACTGAGGCAGGGGTGACAAGTAGAGAGTAGATGACTAAGGCAGGGGTGACGTGTAGAGTTGGTGACTGAGGCAGGGGTGAGAGGGAGATAGTGGATGACTGTGGCAAAGGTGACAGGTAGAGTTGGTGACTAAGGCAGGGGTGACAAGTAGAGAGTAGATGACAGAGGCTGGGGCTACAGTGAGATAGTGGGTGACTTAGGCAGGGGTGACAAGTAGAGAGTAGAGGACTAAGGCAGGGGTGACAGGTAGAGTTGGTGACTGAGGCAGGGGTGACCGGTAGATAGTTGGTGACTGTGGCAGGGTTGACAAGTAGAGAGAAGATGACTGAGGCAGGGGTGACAGGGAGATAGTAGATGACAGAGGCTTGGGCTACAGTGAGATAGTGGGTGACTGAGGCAGGGGTGACAGGGAGATAGTGGGTGACTGAGGCAGGCGTGACAGGGAGATAGTGGGTGACTGAGGCAGGGGTGACAGGGAGATAGTGGGTGACTGAGGCAGGCGTGACAAGTAGAGAGTAGATGACTAAGGCAGGGGTGACGTGTAGAGTTGGTGACTGAGGCAGGGGTGACAGGGAGATAGTAAATGACTGTGGCAGAGGTGATAGGTAGAGTTGGTGACTAAGGCAGGGGTGATAAGTAAAAAGTAGATGACAGAGGCTGGGGCTACAGTGAGATAGTGGGTGACGGAGGCAGGGGTGACAAGTAGAGAGTAGATGACAGAGGCTGGGGCTACAGTGAGATAGTGGGTGACTGAGGCAGGAGTGACAAGTAGAGAGTAGATGACTAAGGCTGGGGTGACGTGTAGAGTTGGTGGCTGAGGCAGGGGTGACAGGGAGATAGTGGATGACTGTGGCAGAGGTGACAGGTAGAGTTGGTGACTAAGCCAGGAGTGACAAGTAGAGAGTATATGACAGAGTCTGGGGCTACAGTGAGATAGTGGGTGACTTAGGCAGGGGTGACAAGTAGAGAGTAGAGGACTAAGGCAGGGGTGACAGGTAGAGTTGGTGACTGAGGCAGGGGTGACCGGTAGATAGTTGGTGACTGTGGCAGGGTTGACAAGTAGAGAGAAGATGACTGAGGCAGGGGTGACAGGGAGATAGTAGGTGATTGAGGATGGTGGGACTGGGAGATAGTGGGTGACTGAGGAAGGGGTGACAAGCAGAGAGTAGATAACTAAGGCAGGGGTTACGTGTAGAGTTGGTGACTGAGGCAGGAGTGACAGAGAGATAGTGGGTGACTGTGGCAGGGGTGACAGGTAGAATTGGTGACTGAGGCAGGGTTGACAAGTACAGAGTAGATGACAGAGGCTGGGGCTAAAGTGAGATAGTGGGTGACTGAGGCAGGGGTTACAAGTAGAGAGTAGATGACTGAGGCAGGGGTGACAGGGACACAGTAGGTGACTGAGGACGGGGGGACTGGGAGATAGTGGGTGACTGAAGCAGGGGTGACTGGGAACTAGTGGTAGACTGAGGCAGGGAGACAGTGGGTAACTGAAGTAGGTGAAGAGGGAGATAGTGTGTGACTAAGTCAGGGGTGACAAGTAGAGAGTAGATGACTAAGGCAGGGGTGATGTGTAGAGTTGGTGACTGAGGCAGGGGTGACTGGTCGATAGTGGATGACTGTGGCAGAGGTGACAGGTAGAGTTGGTGACTAAGGCAGGTGAGTCAAGGAGATAGTGTGACTGAGGCAGGGGTGACAAGTAGAGAGTAGATGACTAACGTAAGGGTGACATGTAGAGTTGGTGACTGAGGCAGGGGTGACAGGGAGATAGTGGGTGACTGAGGAAGGGTTGACAATTAGAGAGTAGATGACTGAGGCAGGTGTGACAGGGAGACAGTAGGTAACTGAAGCAGGGGTGACAGTGAAATATTGGGTGACTGAGGCAGGGTGATAGGGAGATAGTGGGTGACTGAAGCAGGGGTGACAAGTAGAGAGTAGATGACTAAGGCATGGGTGACGTGTAGAGTTGGTGACTGAGGCAGGGATGACAGAGAGATAGTGGATGACTGTTGCAGGGGTGACAGGTAGAGTTGGTGACTTAGGCAGGTGTGACAAGTAGAGAGTAGTGGACTAAGGCAGGGGTGACAGGTAGAGTTGGTGACTGAGGCAGGGGTGACCGGGAGATAATGGGTGACTGTGGCAGGGTTGACAAGTAGAGAGAAGATGACTGAGGCAGGGGTGACAGGGAGATAGTAGGTGACTGAGGATGGTGGGACTGGGAGATAGTAGGTGACTGAGGCAGGGGTGACAAGTAGAGAGTAGATGACTAAGGCAGGGGTAATGTGTAGAGTTGGCGACTGAGGTAGGGGTGACAGAGAAATAGTGCGTGACTGAGGCAGGGTTGACAAGTAGAGAGTAGATGACAGAGGCTGGGGCTACAGTGAGATAGTGGGTGACTGAGGCAGGGGTGACAAGTAGAGAGTAGATGACTGAGGCAGGGTTGACAGGGAGATAGTAGGTGACTGAGGACGGGGGGACTGGGAGATAGTGGGAAACTGAGGCAGGGGTGACAGGGAGACAGTGGGTAACTGAAGCAGGGGTGACAGGGAGACAGTGGGTGACTGAGACAGGTATGACAGGTAGAGTTGGTGACTGAGGCAGGGTGACAGAGTTGTTGACTGAGGCAGGGGTGGCAAGTAGAGAGTAGATGACTAAGGCAGGGGCAACAGGGAGATAGTGGGTGACTAAGGCAGGGGCGACAGGGAGATAGTGGGTGAATGTGGCAGGGTTGACAATTAGAGAGTAGATGACTGAGGCTGGGGTGAATGGGAGATAGTTGGTGACTGAGGCAGGGGTGAAAGGGAGATAGTGGGTGACTGAGGCAGGGGAGACGAGGAGATAGTGGGTGACTGAAGCAGGGGTGACAGGGAGATAGTGGGTTTCTGAGGCAGGGGTGACAAGTAGAGAGTAGATGACTGAGGCTTTAGATGAGATGTAGAGTTGGTTACTGAGGCCGAGGAGACAGGGAGATAGTGGGTGACTGAGGCAGGGTAGACAAGGAGAAAGTGGGTGACTGAGGCATGGGTGGCAGAGATAGTGGGTGACTGATGACAGGGTGATTGGGAGATAGTGGGTGACTGAGGCAAGGGTGACAGGTAGAGTTGGTGACTGAGGCAGGGGTGACAGGTAGAGTTGGTGACTGAGGCAGGGTGACAGAGTTGGTGACTGAGGCAGGGGTGACAAGTAGAGAGTAGTTGACTAAGGCAGGGGCAACAGGGAGACAGTGGGTGACTGAGGCAGGGGTGACAAGTAGAGAGTAGATGACTGAGGCTGGGGTGAAAGGGAGATAGTGGATGACTGAGGCAGGGGTGAAAGGGAGATAGTGGGTGACTGAGGCAAGGGAAACAAGGAGATAGTGGGTGACTGTGGCAGGGTTGACAATTAGAGAGGAGATGACTGAGGCTGGAGTCACTGGTAGATAGTGGGTGACTGAGGCAGGGGTGACAGGGAGACAGTGGGTAACTGAAGCAGGGGTGACAGGGAGATAGTGGGTGACTGAGGCAGGGGTGACAGGGAGATAGTGAGTGACTGAGGCAGGGGTGACAAGTAGAGAGTAGATGACTAAGGCAGGGGTGACGTGTAGAGTTGGTGACTGAGGCAGGGGTGACAGGGAGATAGTGGATGACTGTGGCAAAGGTGACAGGTAGAGTTGGTGACTAAGGCAGGGGTGACAAGTAGAGAGTAGATGACAGAGGCTGGGGCTACAGTGAGATAGTGGGTGACTGAGGCAGGCGTGACAAGTAGAGAGTAGATGACTAAGGCAGGGGTGACGTGTAGAGTTGGTGACTGAGGCAGGGGTGACAGGGAGATAGTAAATGACTGTGGCAGAGGTGATAGGTAGAGTTGGTGACTAAGGCAGGGGTGACAAGTAAAAAGTAGATGACAGAGGCTGGGGCTACAGTGAGATAGTGGGTGACTGAGGCAGGGGTGACAAGTAGAGAGTAGATGACAGAGGCTGGGGCTACAGTGAGATAGTGGGTGACTGAGGCAGGAGTGACAAGTAGAGAGTAGATGACTAAGGCTGGGGTGACGTGTAGAGTTGGTGGCTGAGGCAGGGGTGACAGGGAGATAGTGGATGACTGTGGCAGAGGTGACAGGTAGAGTTGGTGACTAAGCCAGGAGTGACAAGTAGAGAGTATATGACAGAGTCTAGGGCTACAGTGAGATAGTGGGTGACTTAGGCAGGGGTGACAAGTAGAGAGTAGAGGACTAAGGCAGGGGTGACAGGTAGAGTTGGTGACTGAGGCAGGGGTGACCGGTAGATAGTTGGTGACTGTGGCAGGGTTGACAAGTAGAGAGAAGATGACTTAGGCAGGGGTGACAGGGAGATAGTGGGTGATTGAGGACGGTGGGACTGGGAGATAGTGGGTGACTGAGGAAGGGGTGACAAGCAGAGAGTAGATAACTAAGGCAGGGGTTACGTGTAGAGTTGGTGACTGAGGCAGGAGTGACAGAGAGATAGTGGGTGACTGTGGCAGGGGTGACAGGTAGAATTGGTGACTGAGGCAGGGTTGACAAGTACAGAGTAGATGACAGAGGCTGGGGCTAAAGTGAGATAGTGGGTGACTGAGGCAGGGGTTACAAGTAGAGAGTAGATGACTGAGGCAGGGGTGACAGGGACACAGTAGGTGACTGAGGACGGGGGGACTGGGAGATAGTGGGTGACTGAAGCAGGGGTGACTGGGAACTAGTGGTAGACTGAGGCAGGGAGACAGTGGGTAACTGAAGTAGGTGAACAGGGATATAGTGTGTGACTAAGTCAGGGGTGACAAGTAGAGAGTAGATGACTAAGGCAGGGGTGATGTGTAGAGTTGGTGACTGAGGCAGGGGTGACAGGGAGATAGTGGATGACTGTGGCAGAGGTGACAGGTAGAGTTGGTAACTAAGGCAGGTGAGACAAGGAGATAGTGTGACTGAGGCAGGGGTGACAAGTAGAGAGTAGATGACTAACGTAAGGGTGACATGTAGAGTTGGTGACTGAGGCAGGGGTGACAGGGAGATAGTGGGTGACTGAGGAAGGGTTGACAATTAGAGAGTAGATGACTGAGGCAGGTGTGACAGGGAGACAGTAGGTAACTGAAGCAGGGGTGACAGTGAAATATTGGGTGACTGAGGCAGGGTGATAGGGAGATAGTGGGTGACTGAAGCAGGGGTGACAAGTAGAGAGTAGATGACTAAGGCATGGGTGACGTGTAGAGTTGGTGACTGAGGCAGGGATGACAGAGAGATAGTGGATGACTGTTGCAGGGGTGACAGGTAGAGTTGGTGACTGAGGCAGGTGTGACAAGTAGAGAGTAGATGACAGAGGCTTGGGCTTCACTGAGATAGTGGGTGACTGAGGCAGGGGTGACAAGTAGAGAGTAGATGACTAAGGCAGTGGTGACGTGTAGAGTTGGTGACTGAGGCAGGGGGGACAGGGAGATACTGTGTGACTGAGGAAGGGTTGACAATTAGAGAGTAGATGACTGAGGCTGGGGTGACTGGTAGATAGTGGGTGACTGAGGCAGAGGTGACAGGGAGACAGTAGGTAGCTGAAGCAGGGGTGACAGTGAAATATTGGGTGATTGAGGCAGGGTGATAGGGAGATAGTGGGTGACTAAAGCAGGGGTGACAAGTAGAGAGTAGATGACTAAGGCATGGGTGACGTGTAGAGTTGGTGACTGAGGCAGGGGTGACAGAGAGATAGTGGATGACTGTTGCAGGGGTGACAGGTAGAGTTGGTGACTGAGGCAGGTGTGACAAGTAGAGAGTGGATGACAGAGGCTTGGGCTTCACTGAGATAGTGGGTGACTGAGGCAGGGGTGACAAGTAGAGAGTAGATGACTAAGGCAGGGGTGACGTGTAGAGTTGGTGACTGAGGCAGGGGTGACAGGGAGATAGTGGATGACTGTGGCAGAGGTGACAGGTAGAGTTGGTGACTAAGGTAGGGGTATCAAGTAGAGAGTAGATGACAGAGGCTGGGGCTACAGTGAGATAATGGGTGACTGAGGCAGGGGTGACAAGTAGAGAGTAGAGGACTAAGGCAGGGGTGACAGGTAGAGTTGGTGACTGAGGCAGGGGTGACCGGGAGATAGTGGGTGACTGTGGCAGGGTTGACAAGTAGAGAGAAGATGACTGAGGCAGGGGTGACAGGGAGATAGTAGGTGACTGAGGACGGTGGGACTGGGAGATAGTGGGTGACTGAGGCAGGGGTGACAGGTAGAGTTGGTGACTGAGGCAGGGGGGACAGGTAGAGTTGGTGACTGAGGCAGGGTGACAGAGTTGGTGACTGAGGCAGGGGTGACAAGTAGAGAGTAGTTGACTAAGGCAGGTGCAACAGGGAGATAGTGGGTGACTGAGGCAGGGGTGACAAGTAGAGAGTAGATGACTGAGGCTGGGGTGAAAGGGAGATAATGGGTGACTGAGGCAGGGGTGAAAGGGAGATAGTGGGTGACTGAGGCAAGGGACACAAGGAGATAGTGGGTGACTGTGGCAGGGGTGACAAGTAGAGAGTAGATGAAAGTGGTTGGGATTACAGGGAGATAGTGGATGACTGAGGCAGGGGCTACAGAGAGATAGTGGGTGACTGTGGCAGGGTTGACAATTAGAGAGGAGATGACTGAGGCTGGAGTCACTGGTAGATAGTGGGTGACTGAGGCAGGGGAGACAGGGAGACAGTGGGTAACTGAAGCAGGGGTGACAGGGAGATAGTGGGTGACTGAGGCAGGGGTGACAGGGAGATAGTGGGTGACTGAGGCAGGGGTGACAAGTAGAGAGTAGATGACTAAGGCAGGGGTGACGTGTAGAGTTGGTGACTGAGGCAGGGGTGAGAGGGAGATAGTGGATGACTGTGGCAAAGGTGACAGGTAGAGTTGGTGACTAAGGCAGGGGTGACAAGTAGAGAGTAGATGACAGAGGCTGGGGCTACAGTGAGATAGTGGGTGACTGAGGCAGGCGTGACAAGTAGAGAGTAGATGACTAAGGCAGGGGTGACGTGTAGAGTTGGTGACTGAGGCAGGGGTGACAGGGAGATAGTAAATGACTGTGGCAGAGGTGATAGGTAGAGTTGGTGACTAAGGCAGGGGTGACAAGTAAAAAGTAGATGACAGAGGCTGGGGCTACAGTGAGATAGTGGGTGACTGAGGCAGGGGTGACAAGTAGAGAGTAGATGACAGAGGCTGGGGCTACAGTGAGATAGTGGGTGACTGAGGCAGGAGTGACAAGTAGAGAGTAGATGACTAAGGCTGGGGTGACGTGTAGAGTTGGTGGCTGAGGCAGGGGTGACAGGGAGATAGTGGATGACTGTGGCAGAGGTGACAGGTAGAGTTGGTGACTAAGCCAGGAGTGACAAGTAGAGAGTATATGACAGAGTCTGGGGCTACAGTGAGATAGTGGGTGACTTAGGCAGGGGTGACAAGTAGAGAGTAGAGGACTAAGGCAGGGGTGACAGGTAGAGTTGGTGACTGAGGCAGGGGTGACCGGTAGATAGTTGGTGACTGTGGCAGGGTTGACAAGTAGAGAGAAGATGACTGAGGCAGGGGTGACAGGGAGATAGTGGGTGATTGAGGACGGTGGGACTGGGAGATAGTGGGTGACTGAGGAAGGGGTGACAAGCAGAGAGTAGATAACTAAGGCAGGGGTTACGTGTAGAGTTGGTGACTGAGGCAGGAGTGACAGAGAGATAGTGGGTGACTGTGGCAGGGGTGACAGGTAGAATTGGTGATTGAGGCAGGGTTGACAAGTACAGAGTAGATGACAGAGGCTGGGGCTAAAGTGAGATAGTGGGTGACTGAGGCAGGGGTTACAAGTAGAGAGTAGATGACTGAGGCAGGGGTGACAGGGACACAGAAGGTGACTGAGGACGGGGGGACTGGGAGATAATAGGTGACTGAAGCAGGGGTGACTGGGAACTAGTGGTAGACTGAGGCAGGGAGACAGTGGGTAACTGAAGTAGGTGAACAGGGAGATAGTGTGTGACTAAGTCAGGGGTGACAAGTAGAGAGTAGATGACTAAGGCAGGGGTGATGTGTAGAGTTGGTGACTGAGGCAGGGGTGACTGGTCGATAGTGGATGACTGTGGCAGAGGTGACAGGTAGAGTTGGTGACTAAGGCAGGTGAGACAAGGAGATAGTGTGACTGAGGCAGGGGTGACAAGTAGAGAGTAGATGACTAACGTAAGGGTGACATGTAGAGTTGGTGACTGAGGCAGGGGTGACAGGGAGATAGTGGGTGACTGAGGAAGGGTTGACAATTAGAGAGTAGATGACTGAGGCAGGTGTGACAGGGAGACAGTAGGTAACTGAAGCAGGGGTGACAGTGAAATATTGGGTGACTGAGGCAGGGTGATAGGGAGATAGTGGGTGACTGAAGCAAGGGTGACAAGTAGAGAGTAGATGACTAAGGCATGGGTGACGTGTAGAGTTGGTGACTGAGGCAGGGATGACAGAGAGATAGTGGATGACTGTTGCAGGGGTGACAGGTAGAGTTGGTGACTTAGGCAGGTGTGACAAGTAGAGAGTAGATGACTAAGGCAGGGGTGACAGGTAGAGTTGGTGACTGAGGCAGGGGTGACCGGGAGATAGTGGGTGACTGTGGCAGGGTTGACAAGTAGAGAGAAGATGACTGAGGCAGGGGTGACAGGGAGATAGTAGGTGACTGAGGATGGTGGGACTGGGAGATAGTAGGTGACTGAGGCAGGGGTGACAAGTAGAGAGTAGATGACTAAGGCAGGGGTTATGTGTAGAGTTGGCGACTGAGGTAGGGGCTACAGTGAGATAGTGGGTGACTGAGGCAGGGGTGACAAGTAGAGAGTAGATGACTGAGGCAGGGCTGACAGGGAGATAGTAGGTGACTGAGGACGGGGGGACTGGGAGATAGTGGGAAACTGAGGCAGGGGTGACAGGGAGACAGTGGGTAACTGAAGCAGGGGTGACAGGGAGACAGTGGGTGACTGAGACAGGTATGACAGGTAGAGTTGGTGACTGAGGCAGGGTGACAGAGTTGTTGACTGAGGCAGGGGTGGCAAGTAGAGAGTAGATGACTAAGGCAGGGGCAACAGGGAGATAGTGGGTGACTGAGGCAGGGGCGACAGGGAGATAGTGGGTGAATGTGGCAGGGTTGACAATTAGAGAGTAGATGACTGAGGCTGGGGTGAATGGGAGATAGTTGGTGACTGAGGCAGGGGTGAAAGGGAGATAGTGGGTGACTGAGGCAGGGGAGACGAGGAGATAGTGGGTGACTGAAGCAGGGGTGACAGGGAGATAGTGGGTTTCTGAGGCAGGGGTGACAAGTAGAGAGTAGATGATTGAGGCTTTAGATGAGATGTAGAGTTGGTTACTGAGGCCGAGGTGACAGGGAGATAGTGGGTGACTGAGGCAGGGTAGACAAGGAGAAAGTGGGTGACTGAGGCATGGGTGGCAGAGATAGTGGGTGACTGATGACAGGGTGACTGGGAGATAGTGGGTGACTGAGGCAAGGGTGACAGGTAGAGTTGGTGACTGAGGCAGGGGTGACAGGTAGAGTTGGTGACTGAGGCAGGGTGACAGAGTTGGTGACTGAGGCAGGGGTGACAAGTAGAGAGTAGTTGACTAAGCAGGGGCAACAGGGAGACAGTGGGTGACTGAGGCAGGGGTGACAAGTAGAGAGTAGATGACTGAGGCTGGGGTGAAAGGGAGATAGTGAATGACTGAGGCAGGGGTGAAAGGGAGATAGTGGGTGACTGAGGCAAGGGAAACAAGGAGATAGTGGGTGACTGTGGCAGGGTTGACAATTAGAGAGGAGATGACTGAGGCTGGAGTCACTGGTAGATAGTGGATGACTGAGGCAGGGGTGACAGGGAGACAGTGGGTAACTGAAGCAGGGGTGACAGGGAGATAGTGGGTGACTGAGGCAGGGGTGACAGGGAGATAGTGGGTGACTGAGGCAGGGGTGACAAGTAGAGAGTAGATGACTAAGGCAGGGGTGACGTGTAGAGTTGGTGACTGAGGCAGGGGTGACAGGGAGATAGTGGATGACTGTGGCAAAGGTGACAGGTAGAGTTGGTGACTAAGGCAGGGGTGACAAGTAGAGAGTAGATGACAGAGGCTGGGGCTACAGTGAGATAGTGGGTGACTGAGGCAGGCGTGACAAGTAGAGAGTAGATGACTAAGGCAGGGGTGACGTGTAGAGTTGGTGACTGAGGCAGGGGTGACAGGGAGATAGTAAATGACTGTGGCAGAGGTGATAGGTAGAGTTGGTGACTAAGGCAGGGGTGACAAGTAAAAAGTAGATGACAGAGGCTGGGGCTACAGTGAGATAGTGGGTGACTGAGGCAGGGGTGACAAGTAGAGAGTAGATGACAGAGGCTGGGGCTACAGTGAGATAGTGGGTGACTGAGGCAGGAGTGACAAGTAGAGAGTAGATGACTAAGGCTGGGGTGACGTGTAGAGTTGGTGGCTGAGGCAGGGGTGACAGGGAGATAGTGGATGACTGTGGCAGAGGTGACAGGTAGAGTTGGTGACTAAGCCAGGAGTGACAAGTAGAGAGTATATGACAGAGTCTGGGGCTACAGTGAGATAGTGGGTGACTTAGGCAGGGGTGACAAGTAGAGAGTAGAGGACTAAGGCAGGGGTGACAGGTAGAGTTGGTGACTGAGGCAGGGGTGACCGGTAGATAGTTGGTGACTGTGGCAGGGTTGACAAGTAGAGAGAAGATGACTGAGGCAGGGGTGACAGGGAGATAGTGGGTGATTGAGGACGGTGGGACTGGGAGATAGTGGGTGACTGAGGAAGGGGTGACAAGCAGAGAGTAGATAACTAAGGCAGGGGTTACGTGTAGAGTTGGTGACTGAGGCAGGAGTGACAGAGAGATAGTGGGTGACTGTGGCAGGGGTGACAGGTAGAATTGGTGACTGAGGCAGGGTTGACAAGTACAGAGTAGATGACAGAGGCTGGGGCTAAAGTGAGATAGTGGGTGACTGAGGCAGGGGTTACAAGTAGAGAGTAGATGACTGAGGCAGGGGTGACAGGGACACAGTAGGTGACTGAGGACGGGGGGACTGGGAGATAGTGGGTGACTGAAGCAGGGGTGACTGGGAACTAGTGGTAGACTGAGGCAGGGAGACAGTGGGTAACTGAAGTAGGTGAACAGGGAGATAGTGTGTGACTAAGTCAGGGGTGACAAGTAGAGAGTAGATGACTAAGGCAGGGGTGATGTGTAGAGTTGGTGACTGAGGCAGGGGTGACGGAGATAGTGGATGACTGTGGCAGAGGTGACAGGTAGAGTTGGTAACTAAGGCAGGTGAGACAAGGAGATAGTGTGACTGAGGCAGGGGTGACAAGTAGAGAGTAGATGACTAACGTAAGGGTGACATGTAGAGTTGGTGACTGAGGCAGGGGTGACAGGGAGATAGTGGGTGACTGAGGAAGGGTTGACAATTAGAGAGTAGATGACTGAGGCAGGTGTGACAGGGAGACAGTAGGTAACTGAAGCAGGGGTGACAGTGAAATATTGGGTGACTGAGGCAGGGTGATAGGGAGATAGTGGGTGACTGAAGCAGGGGTGACAAGTAGAGAGTAGATGACTAAGGCATGGGTGACGTGTAGAGTTGGTGACTGAGGCAGGGATGACAGAGAGATAGTGGATGACTGTTGCAGGGGTGACAGGTAGAGTTGGTGACTGAGGCAGGTGTGACAAGTAGAGAGTAGATGACAGAGGCTTGGGGTTCACTGAGATAGTGGGTGACTGAGGCAGGGGTGACAAGTAGAGAGTAGATGACTAAGGCAGGGGTGACGTGTAGAGTTGGTGACTGAGGCAGGGGGGACAGGGAGATACTGTGTGACTGAGGAAGGGTTGACAATTAGAGAGTAGATGACTGAGGCTGGGGTGACTGGTAGATAGTGGGTGACTGAGGCAGAGGTGACAGGGAGACAGTAGGTAGCTGAAGCAGGGGTGACAGTGAAATATTGGGTGATTGAGGCAGGGTGATAGGGAGATAGTGGGTGACTGAAGCAGGGGTGACAAGTAGAGAGTAGATGACTAAGGCATGGGTGACGTGTAGAGTTGGTGACTGAGGCAGGGGTGACAGAGAGATAGTGGATGACTGTTGCAGGGGTGACAGGTAGAGTTGGTGACTGAGGCAGGTGTGACAAGTAGAGAGTAGATGACAGAGGCTTGGGCTTCACTGAGATAGTGGGTGACTGAGGCAGGGGTGACAAGTAGAGAGTAGATGACTAAGGCAGGGGTGACGTGTAGAGTTGGTGACTGAGGCAGGGGTGACCGGGAGATAGTGGATGACTGTGGCAGAGGTGACAGGTAGAGTTGGTGACTAAGGTAGGGGTATCAAGTAGAGAGTAGATGACAGAGGCTGGGGCTACAGTGAGATAATGGGTGACTGAGGCAGGGGTGACAAGTAGAGAGTAGAGGACTAAGGCAGGGGTGACAGGTAGAGTTGGTGACTGAGGCAGGGGTGACCGGGAGATAGTGGGTGACTGTGGCAGGGTTGACAAGTAGAGAGAAGATGACTGAGGCAGGGGTGACAGGGAGATAGTAGGTGACTGAGGACGGTGGGACTGGGAGATAGTGGGTGACTGAGGCAGGGGTGACAGGTAGAGTTGGTGACTGAGGCAGGGGGGACAGGTAGAGTTGGTGACTGAGGCAGGGTGACAGAGTTGGTGACTGAGGCAGGGGTGACAAGTAGAGAGTAGTTGACTAAGGCAAGTGCAACAGGGAGATAGTGGGTGACTGAGGCAGGGGTGACAAGTAGAGAGTAGATGACTGAGGCTGGAGTGAAAGGGAGATAATGGGTGACTGAGGCAGGGGTGAAAGGGAGATAGTGGGTGACTGAGGCAAGGGACACAAGGAGATAGTGGGTGACTGTGGCAGGGGAGACAAGTAGAGAGTAGATGAAAGTGGTTGGGATTACAGGGAGATAGTGGATGACTGAGGCAGGGGCTACAGAGAGATAGTGGGTGACTGTGGCAGGGTTGACAATTAGAGAGGAGATGACTGAGGCTGGAGTCACTGGTAGATAGTGGGTGACTGAGGCAGGGGTGACAGGGAGACAGTGGGTAACTGAAGCAGGGGTGACAGGGAGATAGTGGGTGACTGAGGCAGGGGTGACAGGGAGATAGTGGGTGACTAAGGCAGGGGTGACAAGTAGAGAGTAGATGACAGAGGCTGGGGCTACAGTGAGATAGTGGGTGACTGAGGCAGGCGTGACAAGTAGAGAGTAGATGACTAAGGCAGGGGTGACGTGTAGAGTTGGTGACTGAGGCAGGGGTGACAGGGAGATAGTAAATGACTGTGGCAGAGGTGATAGGTAGAGTTGGTGACAAGTAAAAAGAAGATGACAGAGGCTGGGGCTACAGTGAGATAGTGGGTGACTGAGGCAGGGGTGACAAGTAGAGAGTAGATGACAGAGGCTGGGGCTACAGTGAGATAGTGGGTGACTGAGGCAGGAGTGACAAGTAGAGAGTAGATGACTAAGGCAGGGGTGACGTGTAGAGTTGGTGACTGAGGCAGGGGTGACAGGGAGATAGTGGATGACTGTGGCAGAGGTGACAGGTAGAGTTGGTGACTAAGGTAGGGGTATCAAGTAGAGAGTAGATGACAGAGGCTGGGGCTACAGTGAGATAATGGGTGACTGAGGCAGGGGTGACAAGTAGAGAGTAGAGGACTAAGGCAGGGGTGACAGGTAGAGTTGGTGACTGAGGCAGGGGTGACCGGGAGATAGTGGGTGACTGTGGCAGGGTTGACAAGTAGAGAGAAGATGACTGAGGCAGGGGTGACAGGGAGATAGTAGGTGACTGAGGACGGTGGGACTGGGAGATAGTGGGTGACTGAGGCAGGGGTGACAGGTAGAGTTGGTGACTGAGGCAGGGGGGACAGGTAGAGTTGGTGACTGAGGCAGGGTGACAGAGTTGGTGACTGAGGCAGGGGTGACAAGTAGAGAGTAGTTGACTAAGGCAGGTGCAACAGGGAGATAGTGGGTGACTGAGGCAGGGGTGACAAGTAGAGAGTAGATGACTGAGGCTGGGGTGAAAGGGAGATAATGGGTGACTGAGGCAGGGGTGAAAGGGAGATAGTGGGTGACTGAGGCAAGGGACACAAGGAGATAGTGGGTGACTGTGGCAGGGGTGACAAGTAGAGAGTAGATGAAAGTGGTTGGGATTACAGGGAGATAGTGGATGACTGAGGCAGGGGCTACAGAGAGATAGTGGGTGACTGTGGCAGGGTTGACAATTAGAGAGGAGATGACTGAGGCTGGAGTCACTGGTAGATAGTGGGTGACTGAGGCAGGGGAGACAGGGAGACAGTGGGTAACTGAAGCAGGGGTGACAGGGAGATAGTGGGTGACTGAGGCAGGGGTGACAGGGAGATAGTGGGTGACTGAGGCAGGGGTGACAAGTAGAGAGTAGATGACTAAGGCAGGGGTGACGTGTAGAGTTGGTGACTGAGGCAGGGGTGAGAGGGAGATAGTGGATGACTGTGGCAAAGGTGACAGGTAGAGTTGGTGACTAAGGCAGGGGTGACAAGTAGAGAGTAGATGACAGAGGCTGGGGCTACAGTGAGATAGTGGGTGACTGAGGCAGGCGTGACAAGTAGAGAGTAGATGACTAAGGCAGGGGTGACGTGTAGAGTTGGTGACTGAGGCAGGGGTGACAGGGAGATAGTAAATGACTGTGGCAGAGGTGATAGGTAGAGTTGGTGACTAAGGCAGGGGTGACAAGTAAAAAGTAGATGACAGAGGCTGGGGCTACAGTGAGATAGTGGGTGACTGAGGCAGGGGTGACAAGTAGAGAGTAGATGACAGAGGCTGGGGCTACAGTGAGATAGTGGGTGACTGAGGCAGGAGTGACAAGTAGAGAGTAGATGACTAAGGCTGGGGTGACGTGTAGAGTTGGTGGCTGAGGCAGGGGTGACAGGGAGATAGTGGATGACTGTGGCAGAGGTGACAGGTAGAGTTGGTGACTAAGCCAGGAGTGACAAGTAGAGAGTATATGACAGAGTCTGGGGCTACAGTGAGATAGTGGGTGACTTAGGCAGGGGTGACAAGTAGAGAGTAGAGGACTAAGGCAGGGGTGACAGGTAGAGTTGGTGACTGAGGCAGGGGTGACCGGTAGATAGTTGGTGACTGTGGCAGGGTTGACAAGTAGAGAGAAGATGACTGAGGCAGGGGTGACAGGGAGATAGTGGGTGATTGAGGACGGTGGGACTGGGAGATAGTGGGTGACTGAGGAAGGGGTGACAAGCAGAGAGTAGATAACTAAGGCAGGGGTTACGTGTAGAGTTGGTGACTGAGGCAGGAGTGACAGAGAGATAGTGGGTGACTGTGGCAGGGGTGACAGGTAGAATTGGTGATTGAGGCAGGGTTGACAAGTACAGAGTAGATGACAGAGGCTGGGGCTAAAGTGAGATAGTGGGTGACTGAGGCAGGGGTTACAAGTAGAGAGTAGATGACTGAGGCAGGGGTGACAGGGACACAGAAGGTGACTGAGGACGGGGGGACTGGGAGATAATAGGTGACTGAAGCAGGGGTGACTGGGAACTAGTGGTAGACTGAGGCAGGGAGACAGTGGGTAACTGAAGTAGGTGAACAGGGAGATAGTGTGTGACTAAGTCAGGGGTGACAAGTAGAGAGTAGATGACTAAGGCAGGGGTGATGTGTAGAGTTGGTGACTGAGGCAGGGGTGACTGGTCGATAGTGGATGACTGTGGCAGAGGTGACAGGTAGAGTTGGTGACTAAGGCAGGTGAGACAAGGAGATAGTGTGACTGAGGCAGGGGTGACAAGTAGAGAGTAGATGACTAACGTAAGGGTGACATGTAGAGTTGGTGACTGAGGCAGGGGTGACAGGGAGATAGTGGGTGACTGAGGAAGGGTTGACAATTAGAGAGTAGATGACTGAGGCAGGTGTGACAGGGAGACAGTAGGTAACTGAAGCAGGGGTGACAGTGAAATATTGGGTGACTGAGGCAGGGTGATAGGGAGATAGTGGGTGACTGAAGCAAGGGTGACAAGTAGAGAGTAGATGACTAAGGCATGGGTGACGTGTAGAGTTGGTGACTGAGGCAGGGATGACAGAGAGATAGTGGATGACTGTTGCAGGGGTGACAGGTAGAGTTGGTGACTTAGGCAGGTGTGACAAGTAGAGAGTAGATGACTAAGGCAGGGGTGACAGGTAGAGTTGGTGACTGAGGCAGGGGTGACCGGGAGATAATGGGTGACTGTGGCAGGGTTGACAAGTAGAGAGAAGATGACTGAGGCAGGGGTGACAGGGAGATAGTAGGTGACTGAGGATGGTGGGACTGGGAGATAGTAGGTGACTGAGGCAGGGGTGACAAGTAGAGAGTAGATGACTAAGGCAGGGGTTATGTGTAGAGTTGGCGACTGAGGTAGGGGCTACAGTGAGATAGTGGGTGACTGAGGCAGGGGTGACAAGTAGAGAGTAGATGACTGAGGCAGGGCTGACAGGGAGATAGTAGGTGACTGAGGACGGGGGGACTGGGAGATAGTGGGAAACTGAGGCAGGGGTGACAGGGAGACAGTGGGTAACTGAAGCAGGGGTGACAGGGAGACAGTGGGTGACTGAGACAGGTATGACAGGTAGAGTTGGTGACTGAGGCAGGGTGACAGAGTTGTTGACTGAGGCAGGGGTGGCAAGTAGAGAGTAGATGACTAAGGCAGGGGCAACAGGGAGATAGTGGGTGACTGAGGCAGGGGCGACAGGGAGATAGTGGGTGAATGTGGCAGGGTTGACAATTAGAGAGTAGATGACTGAGGCTGGGGTGAATGGGAGATAGTTGGTGACTGAGGCAGGGGTGAAAGGGAGATAGTGGGTGACTGAGGCAGGGGAGACGAGGAGATAGTGGGTGACTGAAGCAGGGGTGACAGGGAGATAGTGGGTTTCTGAGGCAGGGGTGACAAGTAGAGAGTAGATGATTGAGGCTTTAGATGAGATGTAGAGTTGGTTACTGAGGCCGAGGTGACAGGGAGATAGTGGGTGACTGAGGCAGGGTAGACAAGGAGAAAGTGGGTGACTGAGGCATGGGTGGCAGAGATAGTGGGTGACTGATGACAGGGTGACTGGGAGATAGTGGGTGACTGAGGCAAGGGTGACAGGTAGAGTTGGTGACTGAGGCAGGGGTGACAGGTAGAGTTGGTGACTGAGGCAGGGTGACAGAGTTGGTGACTGAGGCAGGGGTGACAAGTAGAGAGTAGTTGACTAAGCAGGGGCAACAGGGAGACAGTGGGTGACTGAGGCAGGGGTGACAAGTAGAGAGTAGATGACTGAGGCTGGGGTGAAAGGGAGATAGTGAATGACTGAGGCAGGGGTGAAAGGGAGATAGTGGGTGACTGAGGCAAGGGAAACAAGGAGATAGTGGGTGACTGTGGCAGGGTTGACAATTAGAGAGGAGATGACTGAGGCTGGAGTCACTGGTAGATAGTGGATGACTGAGGCAGGGGTGACAGGGAGACAGTGGGTAACTGAAGCAGGGGTGACAGGGAGATAGTGGGTGACTGAGGCAGGGGTGACAGGGAGATAGTGGGTGACTGAGGCAGGGGTGACAAGTAGAGAGTAGATGACTAAGGCAGGGGTGACGTGTAGAGTTGGTGACTGAGGCAGGGGTGACAGGGAGATAGTGGATGACTGTGGCAAAGGTGACAGGTAGAGTTGGTGACTAAGGCAGGGGTGACAAGTAGAGAGTAGATGACAGAGGCTGGGGCTACAGTGAGATAGTGGGTGACTGAGGCAGGCGTGACAAGTAGAGAGTAGATGACTAAGGCAGGGGTGACGTGTAGAGTTGGTGACTGAGGCAGGGGTGACAGGGAGATAGTAAATGACTGTGGCAGAGGTGATAGGTAGAGTTGGTGACTAAGGCAGGGGTGACAAGTAAAAAGTAGATGACAGAGGCTGGGGCTACAGTGAGATAGTGGGTGACTGAGGCAGGGGTGACAAGTAGAGAGTAGATGACAGAGGCTGGGGCTACAGTGAGATAGTGGGTGACTGAGGCAGGAGTGACAAGTAGAGAGTAGATGACTAAGGCTGGGGTGACGTGTAGAGTTGGTGGCTGAGGCAGGGGTGACAGGGAGATAGTGGATGACTGTGGCAGAGGTGACAGGTAGAGTTGGTGACTAAGCCAGGAGTGACAAGTAGAGAGTATATGACAGAGTCTGGGGCTACAGTGAGATAGTGGGTGACTTAGGCAGGGGTGACAAGTAGAGAGTAGAGGACTAAGGCAGGGGTGACAGGTAGAGTTGGTGACTGAGGCAGGGGTGACCGGTAGATAGTTGGTGACTGTGGCAGGGTTGACAAGTAGAGAGAAGATGACTGAGGCAGGGGTGACAGGGAGATAGTGGGTGATTGAGGACGGTGGGACTGGGAGATAGTGGGTGACTGAGGAAGGGGTGACAAGCAGAGAGTAGATAACTAAGGCAGGGGTTACGTGTAGAGTTGGTGACTGAGGCAGGAGTGACAGAGAGATAGTGGGTGACTGTGGCAGGGGTGACAGGTAGAATTGGTGACTGAGGCAGGGTTGACAAGTACAGAGTAGATGACAGAGGCTGGGGCTAAAGTGAGATAGTGGGTGACTGAGGCAGGGGTTACAAGTAGAGAGTAGATGACTGAGGCAGGGGTGACAGGGACACAGTAGGTGACTGAGGACGGGGGGACTGGGAGATAGTGGGTGACTGAAGCAGGGGTGACTGGGAACTAGTGGTAGACTGAGGCAGGGAGACAGTGGGTAACTGAAGTAGGTGAACAGGGAGATAGTGTGTGACTAAGTCAGGGGTGACAAGTAGAGAGTAGATGACTAAGGCAGGGGTGATGTGTAGAGTTGGTGACTGAGGCAGGGGTGACGGAGATAGTGGATGACTGTGGCAGAGGTGACAGGTAGAGTTGGTAACTAAGGCAGGTGAGACAAGGAGATAGTGTGACTGAGGCAGGGGTGACAAGTAGAGAGTAGATGACTAACGTAAGGGTGACATGTAGAGTTGGTGACTGAGGCAGGGGTGACAGGGAGATAGTGGGTGACTGAGGAAGGGTTGACAATTAGAGAGTAGATGACTGAGGCAGGTGTGACAGGGAGACAGTAGGTAACTGAAGCAGGGGTGACAGTGAAATATTGGGTGACTGAGGCAGGGTGATAGGGAGATAGTGGGTGACTGAAGCAGGGGTGACAAGTAGAGAGTAGATGACTAAGGCATGGGTGACGTGTAGAGTTGGTGACTGAGGCAGGGATGACAGAGAGATAGTGGATGACTGTTGCAGGGGTGACAGGTAGAGTTGGTGACTGAGGCAGGTGTGACAAGTAGAGAGTAGATGACAGAGGCTTGGGGTTCACTGAGATAGTGGGTGACTGAGGCAGGGGTGACAAGTAGAGAGTAGATGACTAAGGCAGGGGTGACGTGTAGAGTTGGTGACTGAGGCAGGGGGGACAGGGAGATACTGTGTGACTGAGGAAGGGTTGACAATTAGAGAGTAGATGACTGAGGCTGGGGTGACTGGTAGATAGTGGGTGACTGAGGCAGAGGTGACAGGGAGACAGTAGGTAGCTGAAGCAGGGGTGACAGTGAAATATTGGGTGATTGAGGCAGGGTGATAGGGAGATAGTGGGTGACTGAAGCAGGGGTGACAAGTAGAGAGTAGATGACTAAGGCATGGGTGACGTGTAGAGTTGGTGACTGAGGCAGGGGTGACAGAGAGATAGTGGATGACTGTTGCAGGGGTGACAGGTAGAGTTGGTGACTGAGGCAGGTGTGACAAGTAGAGAGTAGATGACAGAGGCTTGGGCTTCACTGAGATAGTGGGTGACTGAGGCAGGGGTGACAAGTAGAGAGTAGATGACTAAGGCAGGGGTGACGTGTAGAGTTGGTGACTGAGGCAGGGGTGACCGGGAGATAGTGGATGACTGTGGCAGAGGTGACAGGTAGAGTTGGTGACTAAGGTAGGGGTATCAAGTAGAGAGTAGATGACAGAGGCTGGGGCTACAGTGAGATAATGGGTGACTGAGGCAGGGGTGACAAGTAGAGAGTAGAGGACTAAGGCAGGGGTGACAGGTAGAGTTGGTGACTGAGGCAGGGGTGACCGGGAGATAGTGGGTGACTGTGGCAGGGTTGACAAGTAGAGAGAAGATGACTGAGGCAGGGGTGACAGGGAGATAGTAGGTGACTGAGGACGGTGGGACTGGGAGATAGTGGGTGACTGAGGCAGGGGTGACAGGTAGAGTTGGTGACTGAGGCAGGGGGGACAGGTAGAGTTGGTGACTGAGGCAGGGTGACAGAGTTGGTGACTGAGGCAGGGGTGACAAGTAGAGAGTAGTTGACTAAGGCAAGTGCAACAGGGAGATAGTGGGTGACTGAGGCAGGGGTGACAAGTAGAGAGTAGATGACTGAGGCTGGAGTGAAAGGGAGATAATGGGTGACTGAGGCAGGGGTGAAAGGGAGATAGTGGGTGACTGAGGCAAGGGACACAAGGAGATAGTGGGTGACTGTGGCAGGGGAGACAAGTAGAGAGTAGATGAAAGTGGTTGGGATTACAGGGAGATAGTGGATGACTGAGGCAGGGGCTACAGAGAGATAGTGGGTGACTGTGGCAGGGTTGACAATTAGAGAGGAGATGACTGAGGCTGGAGTCACTGGTAGATAGTGGGTGACTGAGGCAGGGGTGACAGGGAGACAGTGGGTAACTGAAGCAGGGGTGACAGGGAGATAGTGGGTGACTGAGGCAGGGGTGACAGGGAGATAGTGGGTGACTAAGGCAGGGGTGACAAGTAGAGAGTAGATGACAGAGGCTGGGGCTACAGTGAGATAGTGGGTGACTGAGGCAGGCGTGACAAGTAGAGAGTAGATGACTAAGGCAGGGGTGACGTGTAGAGTTGGTGACTGAGGCAGGGGTGACAGGGAGATAGTAAATGACTGTGGCAGAGGTGATAGGTAGAGTTGGTGACAAGTAAAAAGAAGATGACAGAGGCTGGGGCTACAGTGAGATAGTGGGTGACTGAGGCAGGGGTGACAAGTAGAGAGTAGATGACAGAGGCTGGGGCTACAGTGAGATAGTGGGTGACTGAGGCAGGAGTGACAAGTAGAGAGTAGATGACTAAGGCAGGGGTGACGTGTAGAGTTGGTGACTGAGGCAGGGGTGACAGGGAGATAGTGGATGACTGTGGCAGAGGTGACAGGTAGAGTTGGTGACTAAGGCAGGGGTGACAAGTAGAGAGTAGATGACAGAGGCTGGGGCTACAGTGAGATAGTGGGTGACTGAGGCAGGCGTGACAAGTAGAGAGTAGATGACTAAGGCAGGGGTGACGTGTAGAGTTGGTGACTGAGGCAAGGGTGACAGGGAGATAGTAAATGACTGTGGCAGAGGTGATAGGTAGAGTTGGTGACTAAGGCAGGGGTGACAAGTAAAAAGTAGATGACAGAGGCTGGGGCTACAGTGAGATAGTGGGTGACTGAGGCAGGGGTGACAAGTAGAGAGTAGATGACAGAGGCTGGGGCTACAGTGAGATAGTGCGTGACTGAGGCAGGAGTGACAAGTAGAGAGTAGATGACTAAGGCTGGGGTGACGTGTAGAGTTGGTGGCTGAGGCAGGGGTGACAGGGAGATAGTGGATGACTGTGGCAGAGGTGACAGGTAGAGTTGGTGACTAAGCCAGGAGTGACAAGTAGAGAGTATATGACAGAGTCTGGGGCTACAGTGAGATAGTGGGTGACTTAGGCAGGGGTGACAAGTAGAGAGTAGAGGACTAAGGCAGGGGTTACAGGTAGAGTTGGTGACTGAGGCAGGGGTGACTGGTAGATAGTTGGTGACTGTGGCAGGGTTGACAAGTAGAGAGAAGATGACTGAGGCAGGGGTGACAGTGAGATAGTGGGTGATTGAGGACGGTGGGACTGGGAGATAGTGGGTGACTGAGGAAGGGGTGACAAGCAGAGAGTAGATAACTAAGGCAGGGGTTACGTGTAGAGTTGGTGACTGAGGCAGGAGTGACAGAGAGATAGTGGGTGACTGTGGCAGGGGTGACAGGTAGAATTGGTGACTGAGGCAGGGTTGACAAGTACAGAGTAGATGACAGAGGCTGGGGCTAAAGTGAGATAGTGGGTGACTGAGGCAGGGGTTACAAGTAGAGAGTAGATGACTGAGGCAGGGGTGACAGGGACACAGTAGGTGACTGAGGACGGGGGGACTGGGAGATAGTGGGTGACTGAAGCAGGGGTGACTGGGAACTAGTGGTAGACTGAGGCAGGGAGACAGTGGGTAACTGAAGTAGGTGAACAGGGAGATAGTGTGTGACTAAGTCAGGGGTGACAAATAGAGAGTAGATGACTAAGGCATGGGTGACGTGTAGAGTTGGTGACTGAGGCAGGGATGACAGAGAGATAGTGGATGACTGTTGCAGGGGTGACAGGTAGAGTTGGTGACTGAGGCAGGTGTGACAAGTAGAGAGTAGATGACAGAGGCTTGGGCTTCACTGAGATAGTGGGTGACTGAGGCAGGGGTGACAAGTAGAGAGTAGATGACTAAGGCAGGGGTGACGTGTAGAGTTGGTGACTGAGGCAGGGAAGATAGGGAGATAGTGTGTGACTGAGGAAGGGTTGACAATTAGAGAGTAGATGACTGAGGCTGGGGTGACTGGTAGATAGTGGGTGACTGAGGCTGAGGTGACAGGGAGACAGTAGGTAGCTGAAGCAGGGGTGACGGTGAAATATTGGGTGATTGAGGCAGGGTGATAGGGAGATAGTGGGTGACTGAAGCAGGGGTGACAAGTAGAGAGTAGATGACTAAGGCATGGGTGACGTGTAGAGTTGGTGACTGAGGCAGGGGTGACAGAGAGATAGTGGATGACTGTTGCAGGGGTGACAGGTAGAGTTGGTGACTGAGGCAGGTGTGACAAGTAGAGAGTAGATGACAGAGGCTTGGGCTTCACTGAGATAGTGGGTGACTGAGGCAGGGGTGACAAGTAGAGAGTAGATGACTAAGGCAGGGGTGACGTGTAGAGTTGGTGACTGAGGCAGGGGTGACAGGGAGATAGTGGATGACTGTGGCAGAGGTGACAGGTAGAGTTGGTGACTAAGGTAGGGGTATCAAATAGAGAGTAGATGACAGAGGCTGGGGCTACAGTGAGATAATGGGTGACTGAGGCAGGGGTGACAAGTAGAGAGTAGAGGACTAAGGCAGGGGTGACAGGTAGAGTTGGTGACTGAGGCAGGGGTGACCGGGAGATAGTGGGTGACTGTGGCAGGGTTGACAAGTAGAGAGAAGATGACTGAGGAAGGGGTGACGGGGAGATAGTAGGTGACTGAGGACGGTGGGACTGGGAGATAGTGGGTGACTGAGGCAGGGGTGACAGGTAGAGTTGGTGACTGAGGCAGGGGTGACAGGTAGAGTTGGTGACTGAGGCAGGGTGACAGAGTTGGTGACTGAGGCAGGGGTGACAAGTAGAGAGTAGTTGACTAAGGCAGGTGCAACAGGGAGATAGTGGGTGACTGAGGCAGGGGTGACAAGTAGAGAGTAGATGACTGAGGCTAGGGTGAAAGGGAGATAATGGGTGACTGAGGCAGGGGTGAAAGGGAGATAGTGGGTGACTGAGGCAAGGGACACAAGGAGATAGTGGGTGACTGAGGCAGGGGCTACAGAGAGATAGTGGGTGACTGTGGCAGGGTTGACAATTAGAGAGGAGATGACTGAGGCTGGAGTCACTGGTAGATAGTGGGTGACTGAGGCAGGGTTGACAGGGAGACAGTGGGTAACTGAAGCAGGGGTGACAGGGAGATAGTGGGTGACTGAGGCAGGGGTGACAGGGAGATAGTGGGTGACTGAGGCAGGGGTGACAAGTAGAGAGTAGATGACTAAGGCAGGGGTGACGTGTAGAGTTGGTGACTGAGGCAGGGGTGACAGGGAGATAGTGGATGACTGTGGCAGAGGTGACAGGTAGAGTTGGTGACTAAGGTAGGGGTGACAAGTAGAGAGTAGATGACAGAGGCTGGGGCTACAGTGAGATAGTGGGTGACTGAGGCAGGCGTGACAAGTAGAGAGTAGTTGACTAAGGCAGGGGTGACGTGTGGAGTTGGTGACTGAGGCAGGGGTGACAGGGAGATAGTAAATGACTGTGGCAGAGGTGATAGGTAGAGTTGGTGACAAAGGCAGGGGTGACAAGTAAAAAGTAGATGACAGAGGCTGGGGCTACAGTGAGATAGTGGGTGACTGAGGCAGGGGTGACAGGTAGAGAGTAGATGACAGAGGCTGGGGCTACAGTGAGATAGTGGGTGACTGAGGCAGGAGTGACAAGTAGAGAGTAGATGACTAAGGCTGGGGTGACGTGTAGAGTTGGTGGCTGAGGCAGGGGTGAAAGGAGATAGTGGATGACTGTGGCAGAGGTGACAGGTAGAGTTGGTGACTAAGCCAGGAGTGACAAGTAGAGAGTATATGACAGAGTCTGGGGCTACAGTGAGATAGTGGGTGACTTAGGCAGGGGTGACAAGTAGAGAGTAGAGGACTAAGGCAGGGGTGACAGGTAGAGTTGGTGACTGAGGCAGGGGTGACCGGTAGATAGTTGGTGACTGTGGCAGGGTTGACAAGTAGAGAGAAGATGACTGAGGCAGGGGTGACAGGGAGATAGTGGGTGATTGAGGACGGTGGGACTGGGAGATAGTGGGTGACTGAGGAAGGGGTGACAAGCAGAGAGTAGATAACTAAGGCAGGGGTTACGTGTAGAGTTGGTGACTTAGGCAGGAGTGACAGAGAGATAGTGGGTGACTGTGGCAGGGGTGACAGGTAGAATTGGTGACTGAGGCAGGGTTGACAAGTACAGAGTAGATGACAGAGGCTGGGGCTAAAGTGAGATAGTGGGTGACTGAGGCAGGGGTTACAAGTAGAGAGTAGATGACTGAGGCAGGGGTGACAGGGACACAGTAGGTGACTGAGGACGGGGGGACTGGGAGATAGTGGGTGACTGAAGCAGGGGTGACTGGGAACTAGTGGTAGACTGAGGCAGGGAGACAGTGGGTAACTGAAGTAGGTGAAAAGGGAGATAGTGTGTGACTAAGTCAGGGGTGACAAATAGAGAGTAGATGACTAAGGCAGGGGTGATGTGTAGAGTTGGTGACTGAGGCAGGGGTGACAGGGAGATAGTGGATGACTGTGGCAGAGGTGACAGGTAGAGTTGGTGACTAAGGCAGGTGAGACAAGGAGATAGTGTGACTGAGGCAGGGGTGACAAGTAGAGAGTAGATGACTAACGTAAGGGTGACATGTAGAGTTGGTGACTGAGGCAGGGGTGACAGGGAGATAGTGGGTGACTGAGGAAGGGTTGACAATTAGAGAGTAGATGACTGAGGCAGGTGTGACAGGGAGACAGTAGGTAACTGAAGCAGCGGTGACAGTGAAATATTGGGTGACTGAGGCAGGGTGATAGGGAGATAGTGGGTGACTGAAGCAGGGGTGACAAGTAGAGAGTAGATGACTAAGGCATGGGTGACGTGTAGAGTTGGTGACTGAGGCAGGGATGACAGAGAGATAGTGGATGACTGTTGCAGGGGTGACAGGTAGAGTTGGTGACTTAGGCAGGTGTGACAAGTAGAGAGTAGTGGACTAAGGCAGGGGTGACAGGTAGAATTGGTGACTGAGGCAGGGGTGACCGGGAGATAGTGGGTGACTGTGGCAGGGTTGACAAGTAGAGAGAAGATGACTGAGGCAGGGGTGACAGGGAGATAGTAGGTGACTGAGGATGGTGGGACTGGGAGATAGTAGGTGACTGAGGCAGGGGTGACAAGTAGAGAGTAGATGACTAAGGCAGGGGTTATGTGTAGAGTTGGCGACTGAGGTAGGGGTGACAGAGAAATAGTGCGTGACTGAGGCAAGGTTGACAAGTAGAGATTAGATGACAGAGGCTGGGGCTACAGTGAGATAGTGGGTGACTGAGGCAGGGGTGACAAGTAGAGAGTAGATGACTGAGGCAGGGGTGACAGGGAGATAGTAGGTGACTGAGGACGGGGGGACTTGGAGATAGTGGGAAACTGAGGCAGGGGTGACAGGGAGACAGTGGGTAACTGAAGCAGGGGTGACAGGGAGACAGTGGGTGACTGAGACAGGTATGACAGGTAGAGTTGGTGACTGAGGCAGGGTGACAGAGTGTTAGGCGCCGGGGTCCGCTCGTCGGTGCGGCCCGGCGCCTAGCAACCAGGGACGCCGTGCGCGTACAGCCGCCGGCTCCCTGGCAACGCTAGACGCCGGGTGCACGGAGCCGCTCTGACCCTAGCAACGGGGACGCCACGTTCGGGCCGCGTTCCCCGTTGCTAGGTCTGCTCTAATTGTATTATGGTGTGCTGGCCGTGCAGCATGCAAGCTGCACGGCATTAATTGTGATGACCCAGTCTGGCTCCTGATTGGGGAGCTCACACTTATAAGCACCCTTTGGACTTCTCACAGACGCCGGTGATAGCTTCCTGTTTGCCTGTGTCAGTTGCAGAGAGTTTCCAGTCCTGCTCAATCCGGTTGTTCCTGTCCTCAGTGGTCCTGTACTCGGAAAATTGTCATCTATTCCTGGAGTCTGACCGAGCACCTTTAACATCCTGTGGTGTTCGTGAGTCGCGGCGCAGCCGTGTGTTGCAGCTTGTCCGCTTACTGTTTATTATTTAGTATATTTGTGTTCTGGAGCTTTTGCGGAGGATTCCGCTCCCACAGATCCACTCTGGTATCCAGCGGTGCTGGATAGGAGTAACGGATCAGTGGATCTTTGGTTGTCCTTTTCCCTGGCGGCTAGTCCGCACATACCTTGGTTTAAGTTAGTTAGCTTGTAACCCCTGGCCTGGTTGCTTAGTCAGAGGGCCCCTTGTTATCACCCTGTCTCGGATTTCCCTTTGTCTCCCATTAAGACCTGAGGGGGCATCGGGGTTGGGCAGACATAATCCGCCCTTCGAACGCGGCTGCCATGGGCTCAAGCAACCATAGTCTCGCAGGGGATTTCTGATAACACGGGCGAGACAATGGAGTTAGGGCGCCAGGGGTTACTAGGCTCTCCTGCTCCCACAACCAGCAAATCTTCCCAGTACTCAGACCTCTGCCATTAGATCTCCTCTGGTCTGGAGTACGGGAATCATAACATTATCACCGGCCAGACAAAAAAAAATTAAAATTAACAGGAGTTAATTTTTTTTCACTTATTCAGTTGGGAGATTTTTGTCGGCCTCATGAATCCCACCGGTGTTGGGCCAAATCCTGGCCAGCTTCTAGTTAGTCAGATTCAAGAACTTACTCAGATGGTTCAGGATCTGTCCCTCCGGGTGAGGTCACAGGAAGATCTGTTACGGACTTCCCCGAGGGTCATCCCTGAACCAAAAATGCATCTGCCTGACCGTTTTTCTGGGGATAGAAAACAGTTTTTTAATTTTAAAGAGTCTTGTAAACTTTATTTTCGTTTAAGACCAGTCTCCTCAGGTACGGAGGCTCAGCGGGTTGGAATTATTATTTCTCTGCTTCAGGGGGATCCTCAGACCTGGGCTTTTGGTTTAAAGACAGACGATCCGGCCTTATTGTCTGTAGACGCCTTTTTAAAATCTTTAGGGCTATTGTATGACGACCCTGATAGAGAGGCGTCCGCTGAGAGTCAGTTGCGTGCTCTCAGACAGGGTAGGAATCCCGCAGAGATTTATTGTACGGAGTTTCGCCGTTGATCGAACGACTGTGGATGGAATGACCCAGCCCTGCGCAGTCAGTTTCGCCTCGGCTTATCTGAATCTATAAAAGACAGTCTCCTTCAGTATCCCGCTCCTGAGACTCTCGATAAACTCATGGAGCTCTCTATTAAGATAGATCGTCGGCTCAGAGAGCGGAGGGCTGAAAAAGGAGCGTCTGTCGGGTCTACTCCTTGTGTTTTTTCCATTCCTGTGGACATGGAGGAGCCTATGCAGATAGGTCTCTCCAAATTGTCTCCTGAAGAAAGAACCAGGAGGCAAAATTCTGGTCTTTGTTTATACTGTGGAGGTAAGGGACATTTTGCCCGTAGTTGTCCGAACAAGTCGGGAAACTTCCCGACCAAGTGAGTTGTGAGGGGGTTCACTTTGGTCTGCAGCTTATCTCCTCAAATAATTCACTGTTAGTTCCTGCTAAAGTTTCCTTTGGCAGCCTCTGTTCCTCGGTCTCTGCTTTTGTGGACAGTGGAGCTGCAGAGAACTTTATGGATTTAACATGGGCCAAGGCCTTAGGTATTCCTCAGTTAACCTTGGGTAGGTGTGTCACCATGCATGGTTTAGATGGGAGTCCCTTGTCCAATGGGGTTATTTCTCTCTGTACACCTCCTGTTTTACTTTCGGTAGGAGCTCTGCATTCTGAAAAGATTGAGTTTTTCCTTACCCATTGTCCAGCAGTTCCTTTGGTTCTGGGTCACCCTTGGCTGGCCTTTCATAATCCCATCATTGATTGGCAGTCGGGGGAGATCTTACAATGGGGTATCATCTGTAATAAAGAATGTATTACGCTTCCTATCCGAGTAGCTGCCGCCGTTCCCGCACCCATTCCTGTGGAATACCAGGATTTTGTTGATGTATTTTCCAAGGGCAATGCGGATATTCTGCCTCCCCATAGGCCTTATGATTGTGCCATTGAGCTAATTCCTGGTGCCACGTTGCCTAAAGGAAGGTTATATGCATTGTCTGGTCCTGAAACTGTGGCCATGAATGAGTATGTGAAAGAAAGCCTTGGGAAAGGATTTATCAGGCCATCCAAATCCCCTTTAAGTGCAGGTTTCTTCTTCGTAGAGAAGAAGGATGGTTCTCTCAGACCCTGCATTGACTTTAGAGCTTTGAATAAAATCTCAGTAAAGAATACTTACCCTCTGCCGCTGATCTCTGTCCTCTTTGATCAGCTACATTCGGCTGTGATTTTTTCTAAGATTGACCTGAGAGGAGCATATAACCTCATCAGAATCAAGTCAGGGGATGAGTGGAAAACGGCATTCAGTACTCAGTCAGGCCACTATGAGTATCTGGTTATGCCATTCGGCCTGTCTAACGCTCCGGCAGTTTTCCAGGATCTCATTAACGATGTGCTCCGTGAATTTCTTGGAAGGTTCGTTGTAGTCTACTTAGACGATATTTTGATATTTTCTGACTCTGTAGAACAACATGTTACCCAGGTGCGTCAGGTTCTAAAAAAATTACGTGAAAATCACCTATATGCCAAGCTGGAGAAGTGTGAATTTCATGTCACGGAGGTATCCTTTTTAGGGTACATTATTTCCCCTCCGGGATTCTGTATGGAACCAAAGAAGCTCCAAGCCATCCTTAGTTGGGCGCAACCCACCAACCTAAAAGCAATTCAGCGCTTTTTAGGGTTTGCGAACTACTATAGAAGATTTATTCACTCTTTCTCTGACCTAGTTGCTCCCATTGTGGCACTAACTAAGAAGGGAGCAGATCCTACCAATTGGTCACGTGAAGCTGAGTTATCTTTTCAGGCCTTGAAACAAGCCTTTGTCTCAGCCCCTGTCCTCAGACATCCCAACCCAGAATTGCCTTTCATTGTTGAGGTTGATGCCTCGGAGGTTGGAGTAGGGGCTATCCTATCTCAGAAGGATCCGGATTCCCTTGAATTACATCCTTGTGCCTTTATGTCCAGGAAATTCTCATCTGCAGAATCCAACTACGATGTTGGTAACCGGGAATTGCTGGCTATTAAATGGGCTTTCGAGGAGTGGAGGCATTGGCTTGAAGGAGCGACTCATACCATTTCAGTTTTGACTGATCCTAAAAATCTTCAATACATTGAATCAGCTAAACGACTGAATGCCCGGCAGGCTCGTTGGGCTTTATTTTTTACTCGTTTCAAATTCATTATCACCTTCAGGCCAGGTTCCAAGAATACTAAGGCAGATGCCCTGTCACGCAGTTTTCTTCCAGTTCAAGACAACAGTCCTGTTACTCCCATACTTCCGTCTTCAGCCATTCGGGCAGGCCTCACACAGGATGTATTTACCCAGTTAAAGCTGCTTCAACATCAAGCTCCTGGAAATACTCCTGCTGGTCGTCTTTTTGTCCCTGAGTTTTTGAGAGCAACTGTTTTGACGGAGTTTCATGATAGCAAAGTTGCCGGGCATCCGGGAATCGCTAAGACTTTGGAATTAGTCTCCCGCTCAGTATGGTGGCCTGGTCTTTCCAAAGACATTAAAGAGTTTGTTTTTTCGTGTCAGGTCTGTGCACAGCATAAAGTTCCCCGTTCTTTGCCCATCGGTCAACTTATGCCCTTGAATGTTCCTCTTAGGCCATGGTCGCATATCTCCATGGATTTTGTGGTGGACCTCCCTCTGTCAGCCGGATGCCGAGTCATATGGGTGGTAGTGGACCGTTTTAGCAAAATGGCCCATTTCATTGCTCTTCCCCGATTGCCATCTGCCCAGGGATTGGCAGTCTTGTTCCTCCGCCATGTTTTCAGACTCCATGGCTTACCCACTGATATTGTTTCTGATCGGGGTCCACAATTCATTGCACAATTTTGGAAGTCTTTTTGTGCTTCATTAAAGATGAAATTATCTTTAACGTCCGGCTATCATCCCCAATCCAATGGGCAGACTGAGCGAGTTAATCAATCTCTAAAACAATATTTGCGTTTGTACTCGGCCAAACTCCAAAATGACTGGTCTGAGTTTCTTCCATTGGCGGAGTTTGCTTATAATAATGCCTGTCATTCTTCCACCAATGTGTCTCCATTTTTTGCAGTTTTTGGTTTTCACCCCAGAGCTAATTCATTTTTTCAACATTCCTCTGTCTCCTCACTGGCCCTGACCTCTCATCTTAAACTTATTTGGAGAAAAGTGCACCTGGCTCTCAGAAAAGCGGCATTCCGGGAAAAAAGATTTTCTGACAGGCTCCGGCGGCCGTGCACTTTTAAAGTAGGAGATAGGGTGTGGTTGTCGACTCGCAACATTAAACTTCGACAAACCTCAGCCAGATTGGGTCCTAAATTTATTGGACCATTTCACATTATCAAAAAAGTCAATCCAGTTGCTTTCCGGTTACGTTTACCAAAAACTTTACGGATCGGAAATACCTTCCATTGCTCATTGCTGAAACCATATGTTTCGTCCAGTAGATTTCCTCGTAAAATATCTCAGGGGAGATCACCTATAAATGTACAGGGTCAGCAGGAGTTCTTGGTGGAGAAGGTTCTCGATTCCAAGTTGTCCCGGGGTCGGCTTTATTTTTTGGTACATTGGAGAGGTTATGGGCCAGAGGAAAGGTCTTGGGTCCTGGATGAGGATCTTCATGCCCCGAGACTCAAAAGGGCATTTTTTCGAGAATTTCCTCAGAAACCTGGCTTTAGGGGTTCCTTGACCCCTCCTCAAGGGGGGGGTACTGTTAGGCGCCGGGGTCCGCTCGTCGGTGCGGCCCGGCGCCTAGCAACCAGGGACGCCGTGCGCGTACAGCCGCCGGCTCCCTGGCAACGCTAGACGCCGGGCGCACGGAGCCGCTCTGACCCTAGCAACGGGGACGCCACGTTCGGGCCGCGTTCCCCGTTGCTGGGTCTGCTCTAATTGTATTATGGTGTGCTGGCCGTGCAGCATGCAAGCTGCACGGCATTAATTGTGATGACCCAGTCTGGCTCCTGATTGGGGAGCTCACACTTATAAGCACCCTTTGGACTTCTCACTGACGCCGGTGATAGCTTCCTGTTTGCCTGTGTCAGTTGCAGAGAATTTCCAGTCCTGCTCAATCCGGTTGTTCCTGTCCTCAGTGGTCCTGTACTCGGAAATTTGTCATCTATTCCTGGAGTCTGACCGAGCACCTTTAACATCCTGTGGTGTTCGTGAGTCGCGGCGCAGCCGTGTGTTGCGGCTTGTCCGCTTACTGTTTATTATTTAGTATATTTGTGTTCTGGAGCTTTTGCGGAGGATTCCGCTCCCACAGATCCACTCTGGTATCCAGCGGTGCTGGATAGGAGTAACGGATCAGTGGATCTTTGGTTGTCCTTTTCCCTGGCGGCTAGTCCGCACATACCTTGGTTTAAGTTAGTTAGCTTGTAACCCCTGGCCTGGTTGCTTAGTCAGAGGGCCCCTTGTTATCACCCTGTCTCGGATTTCCCTTTGTCTCCCATTAAGACCTGAGGGGGCATCGGGGTTGGGCAGACATAATCCGCCCTTCGAACGCGGCTGCCATGGGCTCAAGCAACCATAGTCTCGCAGGGGATTTCTGATAACACGGGCGAGACAACGGAGTTAGGGCGCCAGGGGTTACTAGGCTCTCCTGCTCCCACAACCAGCAAATCTTCCCAGTACTCAGACCTCTGCCATTAGATCTCCTCTGGTCTGGAGTATGGGAATCATAACACAGAGTTGTTGACTGAGACAGGGGTGTCAAGTAGAGAGTAGATGACTAAGGCAGGGGCAACAGGGAGATAGTGGGTGACTGAGGCAGGGGCGACAGGGAGATAGTGGGTGAATGTGGCAGGGTTGACAATTAGAGAGTAGATGACTGAGGCTGGGGTGAATGGGAGATAGTTGGTGACTGAGGCAGGGGTGAAAGGGAGATAGTGGGTGACTGAGGCAGGGGAGACGAGGAGATAGTGGGTGACTGAAGCAGGGGTGACAGGGAGATTGTGGGTTTCTGAGGCAGGGGTGACAAGTAGAGAGTAGATGACTGAGGCTTTAGATGAGATGTAGAGTTGGTTACTGAGGCCGAGGTGACAGGGAGATAGTGGGTGACTGAGGCAGGGTAGACAAGGAGAAAGTAGGTGACTGAGGCATGGGTGGCAGAGATAGTGGGTGACTGATGACAGGGTGACTGGGAGATAGTGGGTGACTGAGGCAAGGGTGACAGGTAGAGTTGGTGACTGAGGCAGGGGTGACAGAAAGAGTTGGTGACTGAGGCAGGGTGACAAGTAGAGAGTAGTTGACTAAGGCAGGGGCAACAGGGAGACAGTGGGTGACTGAGGCAGGGGTGACAAGTAGAGAGTAGATGACTGAGGCTGGGGTGAAAGGGAGATAGTGGATGACTGAGGCAGGGGTGAAAAGGAGATAGTGGGTGACTGAGGCAAGGGAAACAAGGAGATAGTGGGTGACTGTGGCAGGGGTGACAAGTAGAGAGTAGATGAAAGTGGTTGGGACTACAGGGAGATAGTGGATGACTGAGGCAGGGGCTACAGGGAGATAGTGGGTGACTGTGGCAGGGTTGACAATTAGAGAGGAGATGACTGAGGCTGGAGTCACTGGTAGATAGTGGGTGACTGAGGCAGGGGTGACAGAGAGATAGTGGATGACTGTGGCAGAGGTGACAGGTAGAGTTGGTGACTAAGGCAGGGGTGACAAGTAGAGAGTAGATGACAGAGGCTGGGGCTACAGTGAGATAGTGGGTGACTGAGGCAGGAGTGACAAGTAGAGAGTAGATGACTAAGGCAGGGGTGTCGTGTAGAGTTGGTGACTGAGGCAGGGGTGACTGGTAGATAGTGGGTGACTGTGGCAGGGTTGACAAGTAGAGAGAAGATGACTGAGGCAGGGGTGACAGGGAGATAGTGGGTGACTGAGGACGGTGGGACAGGGAGATAGTGGGTGACTGAGGAAGGGGTGACAAACAGAGAGTAGATAATTAAGGCAGGGGTTACGTGTAGAGTTGGTGACTGAGGCAGGAGTGACAAAGATAGTGGGTGACTGAGGACGGGGTGACTGGGAGATAGTGGTCGACTGAGGCAAGGGTGACAGGTAGAGTTGGTGACTGAGGCAGGGTGACAGAGTTGGTGACTGAGGCAGGGGTGACAAGTAGAGAGTAGTTGACTAAGGCAGGAGCAACAGGGATATAGTGGGTGACTGAGGCAGGGGTGACAAGTAGAGAGTAGATGACTGAGGCTGGGGTGAAAGGGAGATAATGGGTGACTGAGGCAGGGGTGAAAGGGAGATAGTGGGTGACTGAGGTAAGGGAAACAAGGAGTTGGTGGGTGACTGTGGCAGGGGTGACAAGTAGAGAGTAGATGAAAGTGGTTGGGACTACAGGGAGATAGTGGATGACTGAGGCAGGGGTGACAGGGAGATAGTGGGTGACTGAGGCAGGGGTGACAAGTAGAGAGTAGATGACTACGGCAGGGGTGACGTGTTGAGTTTGTGACTGAGGCAGGGGTGACAGGGAGATAGTGGATGACTGTGGCAGAGGTGACAGGTAGAGTTGGTGACTAAGGCAGGGGTGACAAGTAGAGAGTAGATGACAGAGGCTGGGGCTACAGTGAGATAGTGGGTGACTGAGGCAGGCGTGACAAGTAGAGAGTAGATGACTAAGGCAGGGGTGACGTGTAGAGTTGGTGACTGAGGCAGGGGTGACAGGGAGATAGTGAATGACTGTGGCAGAGGTGATAGGTAGAGTTGGTGACTAAGGCAGGGGTGGCAAGTAGAAAGTAGATGACAGAGGCTGGGGCTACAGTGAGATAGTGGATGACTGAGGCAGGGGTGACAAGTAGAGAGTAGATGACAGAGGCTGGGGCTACAGTGAGATAGTGGGTGACTGAGGCAGGAGTGACAAGAAGAGAGTAGATGACTAAGGCAGGGGTGACGTGTAGAGTTGGTGGCTGAGGCAGGGGTGACAGGGAGATAGTGGATGACTGTGGCAGAGGTGACAGGTAGAGTTGGTGACTAAGGCAGGTGAGACAAGGAGATAGTGTGACTGAGGCAGGGGTTACAAGTAGAGAGTAGATGACTGAGGCTGGGGTGACTGGTAGATAGTGGGTGACTGAGGCAGAGGTGACAGGGAGACAGTAGGTAGCTGAAGCAGGGGTGACAGTGAAATATTGGGTGATTGAGGAAGGGTGATAGGGAGATAGTGGGTGACTGAAGCAGGGGTGACAAGTAGAGAGTAGATGACTAAGGCATGGGTGACGTGTAGAGTTGGTGACTGAGGCAGGGGTGACAGAGAGATAGTGGATGACTGTTGCAGGGGTGACAGGTAGAGTTGGTGACTGAGGCAGGTGTGACAAGTAGAGAGTAGATGACAGAGGCTTGGGCTTCACTAAGATAGTGGGTGACTGAGGCAGGGGTGACAAGTAGAGAGTAGATGACTAAGGCAGGGGTGACGTGTAGAGTTGGTGACTAAGGCAGGGGTGACAGGGAGATAGTGGATGACTGTGGCAGAGGTGACAGGTAGAGTTGGTGACTAAGGCAGGTGAGACAAGGAGATAGTGTGACTGAGGCAGGGGTTACAAGTAGAGAGTAGATGACTGAGGCTGGGGTGACTGGTAGATAGTGGGTGACTGAGGCAGAGGTGACAGGGAGACAGTAGGTAGCTGAAGCAGGGGTGACAGTGAAATATTGGGTGATTGAGGCAGGGTGATAGGGAGATAGTGGGTGACTGAAGCAGGGGTGACAAGTAGAGAGTAGATGACTAAGGCATGGGTGACGTGTAGAGTTGGTGACTGAGGCAGGGGTGATAGAGAGATAGTGGATGACTGTTGCAGGGGTGACAGGTAGAGTTGGTGACTGAGGCAGGTGTGACAAGTAGAGAGTAGATGACAGAGGCTTGGGCTTCACTGAGATAGTGGGTGACTGAGGCAGGGGTGACAAGTAGAGAGTAGATGACTAAGGCAGGGGTGACGTGTAGAGTTGGTGACTGAGGCAGGGGTGACAGGGAGATAGTGGATGACTATGGCAGAGGTGACAGGTAGAGTTGGTGACTAAGGTAGGGGTATCAAGTAGAGAGTAGATGACAGAGGCTGGGGCTACAGTGAGATAATGGGTGACTGAGGCAGGGGTGACAAGTAGAGAGTAGAGGACTAAGGCAGGGGAGACAGGTAGAGTTGGTGACTGAGGCAGGGGTGACCGGGAGATAGTGGGTGACTGTGGCAGGGTTGACAAGTAGAGAGAAGATGACTGAGGCAGGGGTGACAGGGAGATAGTAGGTGACTGAGGGCGGTGGGACTGGGAGATAGTGGGTGACTGAGGCAGGGGTGACAGGTAGAGTTGGTGACTGAGGCAGGGGTGACAGGTAGAGTTGGTGACTGAGGCAGGGTGACAGAGTTGGTGACTGAGGCAGGGGTGACAAGTAGAGAGTAGTTGACTAAGGCAGGTGCAACAGGGAGATAGTGGGTGACTGAGGCAGGGGTGACAAGTAGAGAGTAGATGACTGAGGCTGGGGTGAAAGGGAGATAATGGGTGACTGAGGCAGGGGTGAAAGGGAGATAGTGGGTGACTGAGGCAATGGACACAAGGAGATAGTGGGTGACTGTGGCAGGGGTGACAAGTAGAGAGTAGATGAAAGTGGTTGGGATTACAGGGAGATAGTGGATGACTGAGGCAGGGGCTACAGAGAGATAGTGGGTGACTGTGGCAGGGTTGACAATTAGAGAGGAGATGACTGAGGCTGGAGTCACTGGTAGATAGTGGGTGACTGAGGCAGGGGTGACAGGGAGACAGTGGGTAACTGAAGCAGGGGTGACAGGGAGATAGTGGGTGACTGAGGCAGGGGTGACAGGGAGATAGTGGGTGACTGAGGCAGGGGTGACAAGTAGAGAGTAGATGACTAAGGCAGGGGTGACGTGTAGAGTTGGTGACTGAGGCAGGGGTGACAGGGAGATAGTGGATGACTGTGGCAAAGGTGACAGGTAGAGTTGGTGACTAAGGCAGGGGTGACAAATAGAGAGTAGATGACAGAGGCTGGGGCTACAGTGAGATAGTGGGTGACTGAGGCAGGCGTGACAAGTAGAGAGTAGATGACTAAGGCAGGGGTGACGTGTAGAGTTGGTGACTGAGGCAGGGGTGACAGGGAGATAGTAAATGACTGTGGCAGAGGTGATAGGTAGAGTTGGTGACTAAGGCAGGGGTGACAAGTAAAAAGTAGATGACAGAGGCTGGGGCTACAGTGAGATAGTTGGTGACTGAGGCAGGGGTGACAAGTAGAGAGTAGATGACAGAGGCTGGGGCTACAGTGAGATAGTGGGTGACTGAGGCAGGAGTGACAAGAAGAGAGTAGATGACTAAGGCTGGGGTGACGTGTAGAGTTGGTGGCTGAGGCAGGGGTGACAGGGAGATAGTGGATGACTGTGGCAGAGGTGACAGGTAGAGTTGGTGACTAAGGCAGGTGAGACAAGGAGATAGTGTGACTGAGGCAGGGGTTACAAGTAGAGAGTAGATGACTGAGGCTGGGGTGACTGGTAGATAGTGGGTGACTGAGGCAGAGGTGACAGGGAGACAGTAGGTAGCTGAAGCAGGGGTGACAGTGAAATATTGGGTGATTGAGGCAGGGTGATAGGGAGATAGTGGGTGACTGAAGCAGGGGTGACAAGTAGAGAGTAGATGACTAAGGCATGGGTGACGTGTAGAGTTGGTGACTGAGGCAGGGGTGACAGAGAGATAGTGGATGACTGTTGCAGGGGTGACAGGTAGAGTTGGTGACTGAGGCAGGTGTGACAAGTAGAGAGTAGATGACAGAGGCTTGGGCTTCACTAAGATAGTGGGTGACTGAGGCAGGGGTGACAAGTAGAGAGTAGATGACTAAGGCAGGGGTGACGTGTAGAGTTGGTGACTAAGGCAGGGGTGACAGGGAGATAGTGGATGACTGTGGCAGAGGTGACAGGTAGAGTTGGTGACTAAGGCAGGTGAGACAAGGAGATAGTGTGACTGAGGCAGGGGTTACAAGTAGAGAGTAGATGACTGAGGCTGGGGTGACTGGTAGATAGTGGGTGACTGAGGCAGAGGTGACAGGGAGACAGTAGGTAGCTGAAGCAGGGGTGACAGTGAAATATTGGGTGATTGAGGCAGGGTGATAGGGAGATAGTGGGTGACTGAAGCAGGGGTGACAAGTAGAGAGTAGATGACTAAGGCATGGGTGACGTGTAGAGTTGGTGACTGAGGCAGGGGTGACAGAGAGATAGTGGATGACTGTTGCAGGGGTGACAGGTAGAGTTGGTGACTGAGGCAGGTGTGACAAGTAGAGAGTATATGACAGAGGCTTGGGCTTCACTGAGATAGTGGGTGACTGAGGCAGGGGTGACAAGTAGAGAGTAGATGACTAAGGCAGGGGTGACGTGTAGAGTTGGTGACTGAGGCAGGGGTGACAGGGAGATAGTGGATGACTATGGCAGAGGTGACAGGTAGAGTTGGTGACTAAGGTAGGGGTATCAAGTAGAGAGTAGATGACAGAGGCTGGGGCTACAGTGAGATAATGGGTGACTGAGGCAGGGGTGACAAGTAGAGAGTAGAGGACTAAGGCAGGGGAGACAGGTAGAGTTGGTGACTGAGGCAGGGGTGACCGGGAGATAGTGGGTGACTGTGGCAGGGTTGACAAGTAGAGAGAAGATGACTGAGGCAGGGGTGACAGGGAGATAGTAGGTGACTGAGGGCGGAGGGACTGGGAGATAGTGGGTGACTGAGGCAGGGGTGACAGGTAGAGTTGGTGACTGAGGCAGGGGTGACAGGTAGAGTTGGTGACTGAGGCAGGGTGACAGAGTTGGTGACTGAGGCAGGGGTGACAAGTAGAGAGTAGTTGACTAAGGCAGGTGCAACAGGGAGATAGTGGGTGACTGAGGCAGGGGTGACAAGTAGAGAGTAGATGACTGAGGCTGGGGTGAAAGTGAGATAATGGGTGACTGAGGCAGGGGTGAAAGGGAGATAGTGGGTGACTGAGGCAAGGGACACAAGGAGATAGTGGGTGACTGTGGCAGGGGTGACAAGTAGAGAGTAGATGAAAGTGGTTGGGATTACAGGGAGATAGTGGATGACTGAGGCAGGGGCTACAGAGAGATAGGGGGTGACTGTGGCAGGGTTGACAATTAGAGAGGAGATGACTGAGGCTGGAGTCACTGGTAGATAGTGGGTGACTGAGGCAGGGGTGACAGGGAGACAGTGGGTAACTGAAGCAGGGGTGACAGGGAGATAGTGGGTGACTGAGGCAGGGGTGACAGGGAGATAGTGGGTGACTGAGGCAGGGGTGACAAGTAGAGAGTAGATGACTAAGGCAGGGGTGACGTGTAGAGTTGGTGACTGAGGCAGGGGTGACAGGGAGATAGTGGATGACTGTGGCAAAGGTGACAGGTAGAGTTGGTGACTAAGGCAGGGGTGACAAGTAGAGAGTAGATGACAGAGGCTGGGGCTACAGTGAGATAGTGGGTGACTGAGGCAGGCGTGACAAGTAGAGAGTAGATGACTAAGGCAGGGGTGACGTGTAGAGTTGGTGACTGAGGCAGGGGTGACAGGGAGATAGTAAATGACTGTGGCAGAGGTGATAGGTAGAGTTGGTGACTAAGGCAGGGGTGACAAGTAAAAAGTAGATGACAGAGGCTGGGGCTACAGTGAGATAGTGGGTGACTGAGGCAGGGGTGACAAGTAGAGAGTAGATGACAGAGGCTGGGGCTACAGTGAGATAGTGGGTGACTGAGGCAGGAGTGACAAGTAGAGAGTAGATGACTAAGGCTGGGGTGACGTGTAGAGTTGGTGGCTGAGGTAGGGGTGACAGGGAGATAGTGGATGACTGTGGCAGAGGTGACAGGTAGAGTTGGTGACTAAGCCAGGAGTGACAAGTAGAGAGTATATGACAGAGTCTGGGGCTACAGTGAGATAGTGGGTGACTTAGGCAGGGGTGACAAGTAGAGAGTAGAGGACTAAGGCAGGGGTGACAGGTAGAGTTGGTGACTGAGGCAGGGGTGACCGGTAGATAGTTGGTGACTGTGGCAGGGTTGACAAGTAGAGAGATGATGACTGAGGCAGGGGTGACAGGGAGATAGTGGGTGATTGAGGACGGTGGGACTGGGAGATAGAGGGTGACTGAGGAAGGGGTGACAAGCAGAGAGTAGATAACTAAGGCAGGGGTTACGTGTAGAGTTGGTGACTGAGGCAGGAGTGACAGAGAGATAGTGGGTGACTGTGGCAGGGGTGACAGGTAGAATTGGTGACTGAGGCAGGGTTGACAAGTACAGAGTAGATGACAGAGGCTGGGGCTAAAGTGAGATAGTGGGTGACTGAGGCAGGGGTTACAAGTAGAGAGTAGATGACTGAGGCAGGGGTGACAGGGACACAGTAGGTGACTGAGGACGGGGGGACTGGGAGATAGTGGGTGACTGAAGCAGGGGTGACTGGGAACTAGTGGTAGACTGAGGCAGGGAGACAGTGGGTAACTGAAGTAGGTGAAGAGGGAGATAGTGTGTGACTAAGTCAGGGGTGACAAGTAGAGAGTAGATGACTAAGGCAGGGGTGATGTGTAGAGTTGGTGACTGAGGCAGGGGTGACAGGGAGATAGTGGGTGACTGAGGAAGGGTTGACAATTAGAGAGTAGATGACTGAGGCAGGTGTGACAGGGAGACAGTAGGTAACTGAAGCAGGGGTGACAGTGAAATATAGGGTGACTGAGGCAGGGTGATAGGGAGATAGTGGGTGACTGAAGCAGGGGTGACAAGTAGAGAGTAGATGACTAAGGCATGGGTGACGTGTAGAGTTGGTGACTGAGGCAGTGGGGACAGGGAGATAGTGTGTGACTGAGGAAGGGTTGACAATTAGAGAGTAGATGACTGAGGCTGGGGTGACTGGTAGATAGTGGGTGACTGAGGCAGAGGAGACAGGGAGACAGTAGGTAGCTGAAGCAGGGGTGACAGTGAAATATTGGGTGATTGAGGCAGGGTGATAGGGAGATAGTGGGTGACTGAAGCAGGGGTGACAAGTAGAGAGTAGATGACTAAGGCATGGGTGACGTGTAGAGTTGGTGACTGAGGCAGGTGTGACAGAGAGATAGTGGATGACTGTTGCAGGGGTGACAGGTAGAGTTGGTGACTGAGGCAGGTGTGACAAGTAGAGAGTAGATGACAGAGGCTTGGGCTTCACTGAGATAGTGGGTGACTGAGGCAGGGGTGACAAGTAGAGAGTAGATGACTAAGGCAGGGGTGACGTGTAGAGTTGGTGACTGAGGCAGGGGTGACAGGGAGATAGTGGATGACTGTGGCAGAGGTGACAGGTAGAGTTGGTGACTAAGGTAGGGGTATCAAGTAGAGAGTAGATGACAGAGGCTGGGGCTACAGTGAGATAATGGGTGACTGAGGCAGGGGTGACAAGTAGAGAGTAGAGGACTAAGGCAGGGGTGACAGGTAGAGTTGGTGACTGAGGCAGGGGTGACCGGGAGATAGTGGGTGACTGTGGCAGGGTTGACAAGTAGAGAGAAGATGACTGAGGCAGGGGTGACAGGGAGATAGTAGGTGACTGAGGACGGTGGGACTGGGAGATAGTGGGTGACTGAGGCAGGGGTGACAGGTAGAGTTGGTGACTGAGGCAGGGGTGACAGGTAGAGTTGGTGACTGAGGCAGGGTGACAGAGTTGGTGACTGAGGCAGGGGTGACAAGTAGAGAGTAGTTGACTAAGGCAGGTGCAACAGGGAGATAGTGGGTGACTGAGGCAGGGGTGACAAGTAGAGAGTAGATGACTGAGGCTGGGGTGAAAGGGAGATAATGGGTGACTGAGGCAGGGGTGAAAGGGAGATAGTGGGTGACTGAGGCAAGGGACACAAGGAGATAGTGGGTGACTGTGGCAGGGGTGACAAGTAGAGAGTAGATGAAAGTGGTTGGGATTACAGGGAGATAGTGGATAACTGAGGCAGGGGCTACAGAGAGATAGTGGGTGACTGTGGCAGGGTTGACAATTAGAAAGGAGATGACTGAGGCTGGAGTCACTGGTAGATAGTGGGTGACTGAGGCAGGGGTGACAGGGAGACAGTGGGTAACTGAAGCAGGGGTGACAGGGAGATAGTGGGTGACTGAGGCAGGGGTGACAGGGAGATAGTGGGTGACTGAGGCAGGGGTGACAAGTAGAGAGTAGATGACTAAGGCAGGGGTGACGTGTAGAGTTAGTGACTTAGGCAGGGGTGACAGGGAGATAGTGGATGACTGTGGCAGAGGTGACAGGTAGAGTTGGTGACTAAGGCAGGGGTGACAAGTAGAGAGTAGATGACAGAGGCTGGGGCTACAGTGAGATAGTGGGTGACTGAGGCAGGCATGACAAGTAGAGAGTAGATGACTAAGGCAGGGGTGACGTGTAGAGTTAGTGACTGAGGCAGGGGTGACAGGGAGATAGTAAATGACTGTGGCAGAGGTGATAGGTAGAGTTGGTGACTAAGGCAGGGGTGACAAGTAAAAAGTAGATGACAGAGGCTGGGGCTACAGTGAGATAGTGGGTGACTGAGGCAGGGGTGACAAGTAGAGAGTAGATGACTAAGGCTGGGGTGACGTGTAGAGTTGGTGACTGAGGCAGGGGTGACAGGGAGATAGTAAATGACTGTGGCAGAGGTGATAGGTAGAGTTGGTGACTAAGGCAGGGGTGACAAGTAAAAAGTAGATGACAGAGGCTGGGGCTACAGTGAGATAGTGGGTGACTTAGGCAGGGGTGACAAGTAGAGAGTAGAGGACTAAGGCAGGGGTGACAGGTAGAGTTGGTGACTGAGGCAGGGGTGACCGGTAGATAGTTGGTGACTGTGGCAGGGTTGACAAGTAGAGAGAAGATGACTGAGGCAGGGGTGACAGGGATATAGTGGGTGATTGAGGACGGTGGGACTGGGAGATAGTGGGTGACTGAGGAAGTGGGTGACAAGCAGAGAGTAGATAACTAAGGCAGGGGTTACGTGTAGAGTTGGTGACTGAGGCAGGAGTGACAGAGAGATAGTGGGTGACTGTGGCAGGGGTGACAGGTAGAATTGGTGACTGAGGCAGGGTTGACAAGTACAGAGTAGATGACAGAGGCTGGGGCTAAAGTGAGATAGTGGGTGACTGAGGCAGGGGTTACAAGTAGAGAGTAGATGACTGAGGCAGGGGTGACAGGGACACAGTAGGTGACTGAGGACGGGGGGACTGGGAGATAGTGGGTGACTGAAGCAGGGGTGACTGGGAACTAGTGGTAGACTGAGGCAGGGAGATAGTGGGTAACTGAAGTAGGTGAACAGGGAGATAGTGTGTGACTAAGTCAGGGGTGACAAGGAGATAGTGGATGACTGTGGCAGAGGTGACAGGTAGAGTTGGTGACTAAGGCAGGTGAGACAAGGAGATAGTGTGACTGAGGCAGGGGTGACAAGTAGAGAGTAGATGACTAACGTAAGGGTGACATGTAGAGTTGGTGACTGAGGCAGGGGTGACAGGGAGATAGTGGGTGACTGAGGAAGGGTTGACAATTAGAGAGTAGATGACTGAGGCAGGTGTGACAGGGAGACAGTAGGTAACTGAAGCAGGGGTGACAGTGAAATATTGGGTGACTGAGGCAGGGTGATAGGGAGATAGTGGGTGACTGAAGCAGGGGTGACAAGTAGAGAGTAGATGACTAAGGCATGGGTGACGTGTAGAGTTGGTGACTGAGGCAGGGATGACAGAGAGATAGTGGATGACTGTTGCAGGGGTGACAGGTAGAGTTGGTGACTGAGGCAGGTGTGACAAGTAGAGAATAGATGACAGAGGCTTGGGCTTCACTGAGATAGTGGGTGACTGAGGCAGGGGTGACAAGTAGAGAGTAGATGACTAAGGCAGGGGTGACGTGTAGAGTTGGTGACTGAGGCAGGGGGGACAGGGAGATAGTGTGTGACTGAGGAAGGGTTGACAATTAGAGAGTAGATGACTGAGGCTGGGGTGACTGGTAGATAGTGGGTGACTGAGGCAGAGGTGACAGGGAGACAGTAGGTAGCAGGGGTGACAGTGAAATATTGGGTGATTGAGGCAGGGTGATAGGGAGATAGTGGGTGACTGAAGCAGGGGTGACAAGTAGAGAGTAGATGACTAAGGCATGGGTGACGTGTAGAGTTGGTGACTGAGGCAGGGGTGACAGAGAGATAGTGGATGACTGTTGCAGGGGTGACAGGTAGAGTTGGTGACTGAGGCAGGTGTGACAAGTAGAGAGTAGATGACAGAGGCTTGGGCTTCACTGAGATAGTGGGTGACTGAGGCAGGGGTGACAAGTAGAGAGTAGATGACTAAGGCAGGGGTGACGTGTAAAGTTGGTGACTGAGGCAGGGGTGACAGGGAGATAGTGGATGACTGTGGCAGAGGTGACAGGTAGAGTTGGTGACTAAGTTAGGGGTATCAAATAGAGAGTAGATGACAGAGGCTGGGGCTACAGTGAGATAATGGGTGACTGAGGCAGGGGTGACAAGTAGAGAGTAGAGGACTAAGGCAGGGGTGACAGGTAGAGTTGGTGACTGAGGCAGGGGTGACCGGGAGATAGTGGGTGACTGTGGCAGGGTTGACAAGTAGAGAGAAGATGACTGAGGCAGGGGTGACAGGGAGATAGTAGGTGACTGAGGACGGTGGGACTGGGAGATAGTGGGTGACTGAGGCAGGGGTGACAGGTAGAGTTGGTGACTGAGGCAGGGGTGACAGGTAGAGTTGGTAACTGAGGCAGGGTGACAGAGTTGGTGACTGAGGCAGGGGTGACAAGTAGAGAGTAGTTGACTAAGGCAGGTGCAACAGGGAGATAGTGGGTGACTGAGGCAGGGGTGACAAGTAGAGAGTAGATGACTGAGGCTGGGGTGAAAGGGAGATTGTGACAGGACGATACCGTACGGAAGCACTCGCAGCTTCCGCGTCCCGTTGACTGCGCACAGAATGGAAGGTCAAGCCGCACGAGGCCTGACCACATAGGGGATTCCCGCTTACCGTCAGTAACCGCCTGTTACTGACTCCACCCACTGCGCTGTGGGCGGGTTCTCGCTGCCACCACCAAACTCCTAACCTGCCGTGGCGTTTGGAACCACGGTTCTGCTCTGTATGTGCCGACGCACTGCTTTACCACACCTGTGTGGTGTCGACGAATCCCCACTAGCCACTTGCTAGGCCTCTACCGGTAGCTGGCGGAAGGCGGAGCTTGGAGACGTCAGGTGCTTCCCTGGACAGCCGGAGAACGGGGCTAGGTTTGGCCTAACCCTGTTGGTCACAAGATGAAGCAGTCTTCTTGAGGCAAAGGTGTTTATTGCTCAAATAACCTTTAAAAAGGCTCCTCCCTATTGCTAGGGGCAACAGCATACAATCAAGATCTTTTCAGCAGAAGAAGATATTACAATACCCTCCTATGGGCCAACTGCCCTTCTTTTATCCCTCTCCAAGACCCCTTACCACAGGGGGTAAGCCCGCCCTGTGGTGCACAACCAATCAATGTTTACCCATGAGCTGTGCATGCTCTGGTCTCATGCACACCTAACATTGGGGCAGATGTATTAACCTGGAGAAGGCATAAGGAAGTGATAAACCAGTGATATGTGCAAGGTGATAAAGGCACCAGCCAATCAGCTCCAATATGTAAATTAACAGTTAGGATCTGATTGGCTGGTGCCTTTATCACCTTGCACATATCACTGGTTTATCACTTCCTTATGCCTGCTCCAGGTTAATACATCTGCCCAATTGTTCCCTATGGACAGTGGGGAGTGGTCGGTCTCCTTGGACTCTCCTATCTGGGAGAGTCAGGATACTCCCACGGTGCCGTTCAGTCTGGCTGGGGGGAAGTTTTTCCCTCCTAAACTGACTTCCGGAAACCTGCCCGGGACCCCTCTCACTGCCTGCAGCCTGGATTTGGGCTCCAGAGCTGGGCAGCCTGGCTCCCCGGTCCAGGTTTCTTGGCACTACGGCTGATCTCCATGGAGCTCCAAGAAACCACTCAGCTTGTTTTATAGCTAAGCTGCTTCTCTTTCTCCCTGTACCCTTTGGAACTGTGAGGCTGGATGGGAAAACATTCCGTTTTTTGGGGAAAGGGTCTGGGAGAATCCATCAGCCTGCACAGCTATGGATTCCCCCCTCCTGGGACACACAATCAAGTAAGTGCACTTTCTCTTTAAATATATTACATTTAAAATCACACTGTACATTGCTGAGCCTGTGCCTTGCACAGACTCTACATACTCAGGCACTGCAGTGCCTTCCCTAGCCCTGCAGCCTGGCTGCTAGGGCTCTCCCTCTCAGTGCTGGAGGTATGGGGCTGGCTTCCCCCATCCTCCAGCCTGCCTTCCTGCCTCTGGGGTTCCAGGGAGCTGGCTCTCCCTGTCCCCCCAGGGTGGCACTAACCAGTGGCCTCGCCGCACGCAGCGGCGCACCCCCCTGTACCTAAGCCCGGCGGCCCGGGACACTGGTCCCGGTCGCCGTGACTCTGGCTTTGTTGTAGCGCTGAGGCGCCGGGAGCGTAGCTCCCGGACCCCAGTGCTTCACCATCCTGCTCGGCAGCCTAATTTGCCCACGCCGCTAGGGAGCCGGCTAGCCCGGTCCCCCACGAGCGGCGCCTGTCTTGTGGCCTCGCTGCAGCGTCCGGCGGGGAGCCGGGCTGCAGCGCACCCCCCTCGCCGGCTAGCAGCCCGGGACGTCCGTCCCGGCTGCTGCGGCTGGCCACCTGTGCTGGGCTGAGGCGCTGGGAGCAGAGCTCCCGGCCCCCAGCGGCGGCTCTCACAGAGAGCACTGCAGCGGGAGCCGAGCTCCCAGCCGCAGCGCTCACCCTTCTCCCCGGCGCGCACACTCCAGTGCGCCCGGGGCTACACTGACCGCTGCCGGGAGCGGAGCTCCCGGACTCCGGCGGTCAGCGGCTGCCTCCTCTCCCCCGGCGTGCACACTCTGCTGAGCGCGCCGGGGGGCTGTCCTCCCTGCCATGGTCTCCGGAGGGGTCCGGGACCACGGCACAGTTTAAAAATACATGTGCACACATTTTATACATCACGGCGCCTAGCGCCCAACATACATTTTTAAATCTGGCGCCAAGCGCCCTTTGTCCCTCAAAATGGTGCCGGGCACTAGGGGTTTAACCCCTTCAGTGCCAAAGCGGCCATTTGCCTTGTGGCTGGGGCTCTCCGGCCACACTCCTCCCCCCCCATTCAAGCGGGTCAACCAGGGACCCATGTCCCAACGATTTGGGTCCTGGTCCCGCAGTCCGTTGGGGTGAAGGGGACGCTACCTGGGGGGTGTAGGCTCTGGCCTAGACAGTTCATCCATAGTGTAGTGGGCCTCTCTTCGTGGGTGCACAATGTTCAAATAGTCCACCTGAAGTCCAAGTTCAAGGCTCCACCACAAAAGTATGTCCAATTCCCCCAAGGTAGGTTGCAGCCACCTAACAGGTAGGTGGTAAGTCACCACGGTGGGGGGCCGGTTACAAACAAGTGCCACCCACGGTGTCCCAACTGTGGCATACCCCACCTCCCACCATAGCAGTTTTCTGCTCAAACAGGCCACAGGGTGCTCCTGCCCATATGGCTCTTTCTTGCTCGGTACTGCTCCCAGTCCGTGCAGTGGCGCAATAGTTCGTAACACACAGTCCTGGTCAAGAATGTGCGCCATCAGCACTGGAGCGGGTACCCGAGCCTCTTTCAATGACTGGAATGCCAACTCGCAAGCGGGTGCAAAGTCCACTGACTTGGGAATGCCCTTCCTAGCCATCTCTGTCAAGGGGTTCACTACAGGACTATAGTCAATGACAACATGTCCGTAGGGCCTTACAGGTTCTAAGGTCAGTACCGGTCTGGGTGATGTGGGTCGGGGACAGCCTCTGGTTGCCTCCACCCCCTCTGGGTTGGGCCTACCCCTGTCTCCTCCCACATGGTGCCCCAGGCACTGCACCTCCGTCATACCTATCTGGCAACTGTCTGCCCTAACTGTCAGACCTGCCCTCCAACCCTCTTCTGTCGACCTATGACTCGGGAAACCTACCCTGTCACCTAGGCCTACTCTTCCCTCCTCGTCCGTTACCTGTGCCACAGGCATGGCGGCCAGACCACCAGCCTCTGGATCCTGTGTGGCATCCACTACAGGGAGGCTGCGTGTCTTCCCCGATCTACTATGCACAGGCAGGGGACCTGCTATGTCCACAGCAACTTGCTGCAAGGGTTCTCCTATGGGCAGAGGCCCAGAGACAACACAAACGCTGGAGTGCCCCGGCTGCCAACGCATGGCACCAGCCTTACGGTTGGTCTGGGCGTCATCCGACATTCCAGACCAGGGTAAGCTCTGTGTCAGGCACTTCAGGGTACGGTCTGTCTCCGGGTTGCTGTCCAAAGGGGTTTCGCTGGCAACCGACACCGGTTGCGCAGGAACGTTCCCTGAGGGGACCAGTTGGACACATTCCCTATCTGGTCTATCCCCTCCCACTTTCCTGTCTACCCTGTACCTTAACCCTTCCCGCCCGGTCAAACTTCCTGCCCCAACCCTGTCAAGGCCGCTGCCAGAGTGGCGCCTCATGCCTTTCGGGGATGGGTCAGAGAGTTGAGCCTCCCTAAACTCCTGCCTGTGGCCCTCAATCTCTCCTAAATTGGGACACTCTACAGGGGGATCTAGGTGGGGACTACTAGGGTCAGTCTGGTAGGGGTCAGTCATGGAAAAATCAGTGTGGTTTCTCATACTCACCGCCGGAGTTGGCAAACCACTTGGGTCAGGAGCATCATTGGGCACCCCCACAGGATCAAACGAGCTGTAACCGACATCCTCTGCGTTGCTAGTGGACGTGGGCATACCAGAGGCAAAAGGCATGCGGGGTCGATGTGCTGATCTAGCCGCTGTAATCTTTTCCTCTGGGCTGGTTGATGCTGTGGTTGGCTGTGCTGGCAGTTGTCTAGCAGCTGTAGTCTTTTCCTCTGGGCTGGGCGGTGCTGGAGTAGCTGATGTCAACGGTGGTTTTGGAACTTGACTCCGGGGAATGGCGCCAACAAACATAGTGACGATCCCACCACCCAGATCATTTCCTAGGACCACATCAGTTGGGAGACCATCCATGACGGCAACTTCTCGCAACTCTGGTCCAGCTCCCCAGTCCAGGTAGACTCTTGCCATGGGAACCGCTTTTTCTGTTCCTTCTGCCAGGGTGACCGTGGCAGTGCGACCCTGCAATACTGCAGCAGGATCTATAAGGTGGGGGCTCACCACAGTGATTGAGGCCCCAGAGTCTCTTAGGCCTTCTCCCTGCAGGGGTCCCACGTGGACTGGCTGCAGGTGCCTCCACATGTTGTGTAGGGGCTGTTTGGCCATGCAGGTGACTCTCTCCGCAGAGTGCACCTGTCTCTCGCCACACTCCATCGGACTGACTGGAGGGGGAACAGTCTCTGTAGGCTCATCTCCTCTCGTCAAACAAGCGATCCGGGCTCCAGCACTCGGATTTGGGGCACGAGTCTGGGGTGCTTGGGATGCAGGACAGTTCATCCTCAGATGTCCGATTTTCCCACAGCCATAGCACTTCTTCTCCAGTCGTGGCACCGATGATCTCTGATCAGTTGCAGGGACGCTGCGGTGCGGTTGCTGGCCAAGAGCACCCGGGTTGGAAGATGCTTGTCTTTGGGGGTGATGAGCTGAAGAGGGTGGTCCCCTTGGTGGTACAGTCTGTTGGAGCTGGCTGCTAGCGGGGCGCTTCTGCCCCCGTGGCCGAATTGCCACATATTTGTCGGCTAATTGGGCAGCCATTTTTAAGCTGGGTGGCTCCCGATCTAGCACCCACTCCTTCACTTCTTGGGCGCACCTGCGGTAGAACTGCTCCCTGCAGATCAGGTCGATCAGTGCGTCCCACGTAGTGGCTTCCGAATCCTTCACCCACTTCACCACGTACTGCCTCAGCTGGGTGGCGAACTGCTCATGGGTGCTGCTAGGATTCTTGGGCAAGTCTCTGAATTTCTTCCTGTAAGACTCAGGAGTGATGAAGAATCGCTGGAGGAGGGCCTTCTTGACTTCGTCGTAGTTCCCACAGTCCTCCGTCGCCACTCCTCGATAGGCCTCCAAGGCCTCTCCATGCAAAGTGGGCACAAAGTGTCTCACCCACTCTGACTTGGGTAGATCGTGTAGTTTACAAGTCCTTTCAAAAACTTGCAAATGTCCATCAATGTCCCCATCACTGTCTGCAAACTTGGCAAACTGAATACGTCCTGATCTGTGAACAACAGCTGACAACGGCTCCCGGGGTACCACGGCCTGTGGTGCCCGCTCATCACGCCACATCTGGATGATGATCAAGCGCTCTTGCTCCGTTGCCCTTTCCCCCAATTCCGCTAGCCGATCTGCTAGGGTATCCGGGCCTCCCCCCCTGGGACGTTGGGATCCTGGCCCTGCTAGGGATTGCTGGGAAACATTGCTGCTGTGAGAGAGGGCGGGGCTTGTGGTTCTCACCGGTTCCTTACGAAGGTCCACTGTTGGGCCGTCCTCTGCGATGCTGACGCCGTCAGTGCTTTCCACCTCCGCCCGATGAGACTCCTCCCAGCTCCTGAGCGCCGCCTGCATGACGCTCCTGGACGCGTTGGAAGGGATTTCCACACCCTTCCCCTGGCATACGATCTCCAGATCCTCCTTGGACATTCCGCTGAATTCCGCCATCTTGTGCGTTCTCCTGCGCTGCAGTTACTCCTCTCCTGAGTAACTCGGCTTCTCCAATCGGGTGATGAAAAGCCGCCTGGGATTATCCCACCACTATGCCACCAATTTCTGTGACAGGACGATACCGTACGGAAGCACTCGCAGCTTCCGCGTCCCGTTGACTGCGCACAGAATGGAAGGTCAAGCCGCACGAGGCCTGACCACATAGGGGATTCCCGCTTACTGTCAGTAACCGCCTGTTACTGACTCCACCCACTGCGCTGTGGGCGGGTTCTCGCTGCCACCACCAAACTCCTAACCTGCCGTGGCGTTTGGAACCACGGTTCTGCTCTGTATGTGCCGACGCACTGCTTTACCACACCTGTGTGGTGTCGACGAATCCCCACTAGCCACTTGCTAGGCCTCTACCGGTAGCTGGCGGAAGGCGGAGCTTGGAGACGTCAGGTGCTTCCCTGGACAGCCGGAGAACGGGGCTAGGTTTGGCCTAACCCTGTTGGTCACAAGATGAAGCAGTCTTCTTGAGGCAAAGGTGTTTATTGCTCAAATAACCTTTAAAAAGGCTCCTCCCTATTGCTAGGGGCAACAGCATACAATCAAGATCTTTTCAGCAGAAGAAGATGTTACAATACCCTCCTATGGGCCAACTGCCCTTCTTTTATCCCTCTCCAAGACCCCTTACCACAGGGGGTAAGCCCGCCCTGTGGTGCACAACCAATCAATGTTTACCCATGAGCTGTGCATGCTCTGGTCTCATGCACACCTAACATTGTTCCCTATGGACAGTGGGGAGTGGTCGGTCTCCTTGGACTCTCCTATCTGGGAGAGTCAGGATACTCCCACGGTGCCGTTCAGTCTGGCTGGGGGGAAGTTTTTCCCTCCTAAACTGACTTCCGGAAACCTGCCCGGGACCCCTCTCACTGCCTGCAGCCTGGATTTGGGCTCCAGAGCTGGGCAGCCTGGCTCCCCGGTCCAGGTTTCTTGGCACTATGGCTGATCTCCATGGAGCTCCAAGAAACCACTCAGCTTGTTTTATAGCTAAGCTGCTTCTCTTTCTCCCTGTACCCTTTGGAACTGTGAGGCTGGATGGGAAAACATTCCGTTTTTTGGGGAAAGGGTCTGGGAGAATCCATCAGCCTGCACAGCTATGGATTCCCCCCTCCAGGGACACACAATCAAGTAAGTGCACTTTCTCTTTAAATATATTACATTTAAAATCACACTGTACATTGCTGAGCCTGTGCCTTGCACAGACTCTACATACTCAGGCACTGCAGTGCCTTCCCTAGCCCTGCAGCCTGGCTGCTAGGGCTCTCCCTCTCAGTGCTGGAGGTATGGGGCTGGCTTCCCCCATCCTCCAGCCTGCCTTCCTGCCTCTGGGGTTCCAGGGAGCTGGCTCTCCCTGTCCCCCCAGGGTGGCACTAACCAGTGGCCTCGCCGCACGCAGCGGCGCACCCCCCTGTACCTAAGCCCGGCGGCCCGGGACACTGGTCCCGGCCGCCGTGACTCTGGCTTTGTTGTAGCGCTGAGGCGCCGGGAGCGTAGCTCCCGGACCCCAGTGCTTCACCATCCTGCTCGGCAGCCTAATTTGCCCACACCGCTAGGGAGCCGGCTAGCCCGGTCCCCCACGAGCGGCGCCTGTCTTGTGGCCTCGCTGCAGCGTCCGGCGGGGAGCCGGACTGCAGCGCACCCCCCTCGCCGGCTAGCAGCCCGGGACGTCCGTCCCGGCTGCTGCGGCTGGCCACCTGTGCTGGGCTGAGGCGCTGGGAGCAGAGCTCCCGGCCCCCAGCGGCGGCTCTCACAGAGAGCACTGCAGCGGGAGCCGAGCTCCCAGCCGCAGCGCTCACCCTTCTCCCCGGCGCGCACACTCCAGTGCGCCCGGGGCTACACTGACCGCTGCCGGGAGCGGAGCTCCCGGACTCCGGCGGTCAGCGGCTGCCTCCTCTCCCCCGGCGTGCACACTCTGCTGAGCGCGCCGGGGGGCTGTCCTCCCTGCCGTGGTCTCCGGAGGGGTCCGGGACCACGGCACAGTTTAAAAATACATGTGCACACATTTTATACATCACGGCGCCTAGCGCCCAACATACATTTTTAAATCTGGCGCCAAGCGCCCTTTGTCCCTCAAAATGGCGCCGGGCACTAGGGTTTAACCCCTTCAGTGCCAAAGCGGCCATTTGCCTCGTGGCTGGGGCTCTCCGGCCACAGAGATAATAGGTGACTGAGGCAGGGGTGAAAGGGAGATAGTGGGTGACTGAGGCAAGGGACACAAGGAGATAGTGGGTGACTGTGGCAGGGGTGACAAGTAGAGAGTAGATGAAAGTGGTTGGGATTACAGGGAGATAGTGGATGACTGAGGCAGGGGCTACAGAGAGATAGTGGGTGACTGTGGCAGGGTTGACAATTAGAGAGGAGATGACTGAGGCTGGAGTCACTGGTAGATAGTGGGTGACTGAGGCAGGGGTGACAGGGAGACAGTGGGTAACTGAAGCAGGGGTGACAGGGAGATAGTGGGTGACAGAGGCTTGGGCTTCACTGAGATAGTGGGTGACTGAGGCAGGGGTGACAAGTAGAGAGTAGATGACTAAGGCAGGGGTGACGTGTAAAGTTGGTGACTGAGGCAGGGGTGACAGGGAGATAGTGGATGACTGTGGCAGAGGTGACAGGTAGAGTTGGTGACTAAGTTAGGGGTATCAAATAGAGAGTAGATGACAGAGGCTGGGGCTACAGTGAGATAATGGGTGACTGAGGCAGGGGTGACAAGTAGAGAGTAGAGGACTAAGGCAGGGGTGACAGGTAGAGTTGGTGACTGAGGCAGGGGTGACCGGGAGATAGTGGGTGACTGTGGCAGGGTTGACAAGTAGAGAGAAGATGACTGAGGCAGGGGTGACAGGGAGATAGTAGGTGACTGAGGACTGTGGGACTGGGAGATAGTGGGTGACTGAGGCAGGGGTGACAGGTAGAGTTGGTGACTGAGGCAGGGGTGACAGGTAGAGTTGGTAACTGAGGCAGGGTGACAGAGTTGGTGACTGAGGCAGGGGTGACAAGTAGAGAGTAGTTGACTAAGGCAGGTGCAACAGGGAGATAGTGGGTGACTGAGGCAGGGGTGACAAGTAGAGAGTAGATGACTGAGGCTGGGGTGAAAGGGAGATAATGGGTGACTGAGGCAGGGGTGAAAGGGAGATAGTGGGTGACTGAGGCAAGGGACACAAGGAGATAGTGGGTGACTGTGGCAGGGGTGACAAGTAGAGAGTAGATGAAAGTGGTTGGGATTACAGGGAGATAGTGGATGACTGAGGCAGGGGCTACAGAGAGATAGTGGGTGACTGTGGCAGGGTTGACAATTAGAGAGGAGATGACTGAGGCTGGAGTCACTGGTAGATAGTGGGTGACTGAGGCAGGGGTGACAGAGAGATAGTGGGTGACTGAGGCAGGGGTGACAAGTAGAGAGTAGATGAAAGTGGTTGGGATTACAGGGAGATAGTGGATGACTGAGGCAGGGGCTACAGAGAGATAGTGGGTGACTGTGGCAGGGTTGACAATTAGAGAGGAGATGACTGAGGCTGGAGTCACTGGTAGATAGTGGGTGACTGAGGCAGGGGTGACAGGGAGACAGTGGGTAACTGAAGCAGGGGTGACAGGGAGATAGTGGGTGACTGAGGCAGGGGTGACAGGAAGATAGTGGGTGACTGAGGCGGGGGTGACAAGTAGAGAGTAGATGACTAAGGCAGGGGTGACGTGTAGAGTTAGTGACTTAGGCAGGGGTGACAGGGAGATAGTGGATGACTGTGGCAGAGGTGACAGGTAGAGTTGGTGACTAAGGCAGGGGTGACAAGTAGAGAGTAGATGACAGAGGCTGGGGCTACAGTGAGATAGTGGGTGACTGAGGCAGGCATGACAAGTAGAGAGTAGATGACTAAGGCAGGGGTGACGTGTAGAGTTGGTGACTGAGGCAGGGGTGACAGGGAGATAGTAAATGACTGTGGCAGAGGTGATAGGTAGAGTTGGTGACTAAGGCAGGGGTGACAAGTAAAAAGTAGATGACAGAGGCTGGGGCTACAGTGAGATAGTGGGTGACTGAGGCAGGGGTGACAAGTAGAGAGTATATGACTAAGGCTGGGGTGACGTGTAGAGTTGGTGGCTGAGGCAGGGGTGACAGGGAGATAGTGGATGACTGTGGCAGACGTGACAGGTAGAGTTGGTGACTAAGCCAGGAGTGACAAGTAGAGAGTATATGACAGAGTCTGGGGCTACAGTGAGATAGTGGGTGACTTAGGCAGGGGTGACAAGTAGAGAGTAGAGGACTAAGGCAGGGGTGACAGGTAGAGTTGGTGACTGAGGCAGGGGTGACCGGTAGATAGTTGGTGACTGTGGCAGGGTTGACAAGTAGAGAGAAGATGACTGAGGCAGGGGTGACAGGGAGATAGTGGGTGATTGAGGACGGTGGGACTGGGAGATAGTGGGTGACTGAGGAAGGGTTGACAAGCAGAGAGTAGATAACTAAGGCAGGGGTTACGTGTAGAGTTGGTGACTGAGGCAGGAGTGACAGAGAGATAGTGGGTGACTGTGGCAAGGGTGACAGGTAGAATTGGTGACTGAGGCAGGGTTGACAAGTACAGAGTAGATGACAGAGGCTGGGGCTAAAGTGAGATAGTGGGTGACTGAGGCAGGGGTTACAAGTAGAGAGTAGATGACTGAGGCAGGGGTGACAGGGACACAGTAGGTGACTGAGGACGGGGGGACTGGGAGATAGTGGGTGACTGAAGCAGGGGTGACTGGGAACTAGTGGTAGACTGAGGCAGGGAGACAGTGGGTAACTGAAGTAGGTGAACAGGGAGATAGTGTGTGACTAAGTCAGGGGTGACAAGTAGAGAGTAGATTACTAAGGCAGGGGTGATGTGTAGAGTTGGTGACTGAGGCAGGGGTGACAGGGAGATAGTGGATGACTGTGGCAGAGGTGACAGGTAGAGTTGGTGACTAAGGCAGGTGAGACAAGGAGATAGTGTGACTGAGGCAGGGGTGACAAGTAGAGAGTAGATGACTAACGTAAGGGTGACATGTAGAGTTGGTGACTGAGGCAGGGGTGACAGGGAGATAGTGGGTGACTGAGGAAGGGTTGACAATTAGAGAGTAGATGACTGAGGCAGGTGTGACAGGGAGACAGTAGGTAACTGAAGCAGGGGTGACAGTGAAATATTGGGTGACTGAGGCAGGGTGATAGGGAGATAGTGGGTGACTGAAGCAGGGGTGACAAGTAGAGAGTAGATGACTAAGGCATGGGTGACGTGTAGAGTTGGTGACTGAGGCAGGGATGACAGAGAGATAGTGGATGACTGTTGCAGGGGTGACAGGTAGAGTTGGTGACTGAGGCAGGTGTGACAAGTAGAGAGTAGATGACAGAGGCTTGGGCTTCACTGAGATAGTGGGTGACTGAGGCAGGGGTGACAAGTAGAGAGTAGATGACTAAGGCAGGGGTGACGTGTAGAGTTGGTGACTGAGGCAGGGGGGACAGGGAGATAGTGTGTGACTGAGGAAGGGTTGACAATTAGAGAGTAGATGACTGAGGCTGGGGTGACTGGTAGATAGTGGGTGACTGAGGCAGAGGTGACAGGGAGACAGTAGGTAGCAGGGGTGACAGTGAAATATTGGGTGATTGAGGCAGGGTGATAGGGAGATAGTGGGTGACTGAAGCAGGGGTGACAAGTAGAGAGTAGATGACTAAGGCATGGGTGACGTGTAGAGTTGGTGACTGAGGCAGGGGTGACAGAGAGATAGTGGATGACTGTTGCAGGGGTGACAGGTAGAGTTGGTGACTGAGGCAGGTGTGACAAGTAGAGAGTAGATGACAGAGGCTTGGGCTTCACTGAGATAGTGGGTGACTGAGGCAGGGGTGACAAGTAGAGAGTAGATGACTAAGGCAGGGGTGACGTGTAAAGTTGGTGACTGAGGCAGGGGGGACAGGGAGATAGTGGATGACTGTGGCAGAGGTGACAGGTAGAGTTGGTGACTAAGTTAGGGGTATCAAATAGAGAGTAGATGACAGAGGCTGGGGCTACAGTGAGATAATGGGTGACTGAGGCAGGGGTGACAAGTAGAGAGTAGAGGACTAAGGCAGGGGTGACAGGTAGAGTTGGTGACTGAGGCAGGGGTGACCGGGAGATAGTGGGTGACTGTGGCAGGGTTGACAAGTAGAGAGAAGATGACTGAGGCAGGGGTGACAGGGAGATAGTAGGTGACTGAGGACGGTGGGACTGGGAGATAGTGGGTGACTGAGGCAGGGGTGACAGGTAGAGTTGGTGACTGAGGCAGGGGTGACAGGTAGAGTTGGTAACTGAGGCAGGGTGACAGAGTTGGTGACTGAGGCAGAGGTGACAAGTAGAGAGTAGTTGACTAAGGCAGGTGCAACAGGGAGATAGTGGGTGACTGAGGCAGGGGTGACAAGTAGAGAGTAGATGACTGAGGCTGGGGTGAAAGGGAGATAATGGGTGACTGAGGCCGGGGTGAAAGGGAGATAGTGGGTGACTGAGGCAAGGGACACAAGGAGATAGTGGGTGACTGTGGCTGGGGTGACAAGTAGAGAGTAGATGAAAGTGGTTGGGATTACAGGGAGATAGTGGATGACTGAGGCAGGGGCTACAGAGAGAAAGTGGGTGACTGTGGCAGGGTTGACAATTAGAGAGGAGATGACTGAGGCTGGAGTCACTGGTAGATAGTGGGTGACTGAGGCAGGGGTGACAGGGAGACAGTGGGTAACTGAAGCAGGGGTGACAGGGATATAGTGGGTGACTGAGGCAGGGGTGACAGGGAGATAGTGGGTGACTGAGGCAGGGGTGACAAGTAGAGAGTAGATGACTAAGGCAGGGGTGACGTGTAGAGTTGGTGACTGAGGCAGGGGTGACAGGGAGATAGTGGATGACTGTGGCAGAGGTGACAGGTAGAGTTGGTGACTAAGGCAGGGGTGACAAGTAGAGAGTAGATGACAGAGGCTGGGGCTACAGTGAGATAGTGGGTGACTGAGGCAGGCATGACAAGTAGAGAGTAGATGACTAAGGCAGGGGTGACGTGTAGAGTTGGTGACTGAGGCAGGGGTGACAGGGAGATAGTAAATGACTGTGGCAGAGGTGATAGGTAGAGTTGGTGACAAAGGCAGGGGTGACAAGTAAAAAGTAGATGACAGAGGCTGGGGCTACAGTGAGATAGTGGGTGACTGAGGCAGGAGTGACAAGTAGAGAGTAGATGACTAAGGCTGGGGTGACGTGTAGAGTTGGTGGCTGAGGCAGGGGTGACAGGGAGATAGTGGATGACTGTGGCAGAGGTGACAGGTAGAGTTGGTGACTAAGCCAGGAGTGACAAGTAGAGAGTATATGACAGAGTCTGGGGCTACAGTGAGATAGTGGGTGACTTAGGCAGGGGTGACAAGTAGAGAGTAGAGGACTAAGGCAGGGGTGACAGGTAGAGTTGGTGACTGAGGCAGGAGTGACCGGTAGATAGTTGGTGACTGTGGCAGGGTTGACAAGTAGAGAGAAGATGACTAAGGCAGGGGTGACAGGGAGATAGTGGGTGATTGAGGACGGTGGGACTGGGAGATAGTGGGTGACTGAGGAAGGGGTGACAAGCAGAGAGTAGATAACTAAGGCAGGGGTTACGTGTAGAGTTGGAGACTGAGGCAGGAGTGACAGAGAGATAGTGGGTGACTGTGGCAGGGGTGACAGGTAGAATTGGTAACTGAGGCAGGGTTGACAAGTAGAGAGTAGATGACAGAGGCTGGGGCTAAAGTGAGATAGTGGGTGACTGAGGCAGGGGTTACAAGTAGAGAGTAGATGACTGAGGCAGGGGTGACAGGGACACAGTAGGTGACTGAGGACGGGGGGACTGGGAGATAGTGGGTGACTGAAGCAGGGGTGACTGGGAACTAGTGGTAGACTGAGGCAGGGAGACAGTGGGTAACTGAAGTAGGTGAAGAGGGAGATAGTGTGTGACTAAGTCAGGGGTGACAAGTAGAGAGTAGATGACTAAGGCAGGGGTAATGTGTAGAGTTGGTGACTGAGGCAGGGGTGACAGGTCGATAGTGGATGACTGTGGCAGAGGTGACAGGTAGAGTTGGTGACTAAGGCAGGTGAGACAAGGAGATAGTGTGACTGAGGCAGGGGTGACAAGTAGAGAGTAGATGACTAACGTAAGGGTGACATGTAGAGTTGGTGACTGAGGCAGGGGTGACAGGGAGATAGTTTGTGACTGAGGAAGGGTTGACAATTAGAGAGTAGATGACTGAGGCAGGTGTGACAGGGAGACAGTAGGTAACTGAAGCAGGGGTGACAGTGAAATATTGGGTGACTGAGGCAGGGTGATAGGGAGATAGTGGGTGACTGAAGCAGGGGTGACAAGTAGAGAGTAGATGACTAAGGCATGGGTGACGTGTAGAGTTGGTGACTGAGGCAGGGATGACAGAGAGATAGTGGATGACTGTTGCAGGGGTGACAGGTAGAGTTGGTGACTTAGGCAGGTGTGACAAGTAGAGAGTAGTGGACTAAGGCAGGGGTGACAGGTAGAGTTGGTGACTGAGGCAGGGGTGACCGGGAGATAGTGGGTGACTGTGGCAGGGTTGACAAGTAGAGAGAAGATGACTGAGGCAGGGTTGACAGGGAGATAGTAGGTGACTGAGGATGGTGGGACTGGGAGATAGTAGGTGACTGAGGCAGGGGTGACAAGTAGAGAGTAGATGACTAAGGCAGGGGTTATGTGTAGAGTTGGCGACTGAGGTAGGGGTGACAGAGAAATAGTGCGTGACTGAGGCAGGGTTGACAAGTAGAGAGTAGATGACAGAGGCTGGGGCTACAGTGAGATAGTGGGTGACTGAGGCAGGGGTGACAAGTAGAGAGTAGATGACTAAGGCAGGGGTGACGTGTAAAGTTGGTGACTGAGGCAGGGGGGACAGAGAGATAGTGGATGACTGTTGCAGGGGTGACAGGTAGAGTTGGTGACTGAGGCAGGTGTGACAAGTAGAGAGTAGATGACAGAGGCTTGGGCTTCACTGAGATAGTGGGTGACTGAGGCAGGGGTGACAAGTAGAGAGTAGATGACTAAGGCAGGGGTGACGTGTAAAGTTGGTGACTGAGGCAGGGGGGACAGGGAGATAGTGGATGACTGTGGCAGAGGTGACAGGTAGAGTTGGTGACTAAGTTAGGGGTATCAAATAGAGAGTAGATGACAGAGGCTGGGGCTACAGTGAGATAATGGGTGACTGAGGCAGGGGTGACAAGTAGAGAGTAGAGGACTAAGGCAGGGGTGACAGGTAGAGTTGGTGACTGAGGCAGGGGTGACCGGGAGATAGTGGGTGACTGTGGCAGGGTTGACAAGTAGAGAGAAGATGACTGAGGCAGGGGTGACAGGGAGATAGTAGGTGACTGAGGACGGTGGGACTGGGAGATAGTGGGTGACTGAGGCAGGGGTGACAGGTAGAGTTGGTGACTGAGGCAGGGGTGACAGGTAGAGTTGGTAACTGAGGCAGGGTGACAGAGTTGGTGACTGAGGCAGAGGTGACAAGTAGAGAGTAGTTGACTAAGGCAGGTGCAACAGGGAGATAGTGGGTGACTGAGGCAGGGGTGACAAGTAGAGAGTAGATGACTGAGGCTGGGGTGAAAGGGAGATAATGGGTGACTGAGGCCGGGGTGAAAGGGAGATAGTGGGTGACTGAGGCAAGGGACACAAGGAGATAGTGGGTGACTGTGGCTGGGGTGACAAGTAGAGAGTAGATGAAAGTGGTTGGGATTACAGGGAGATAGTGGATGACTGAGGCAGGGGCTACAGAGAGATAGTGGGTGACTGTGGCAGGGTTGACAATTAGAGAGGAGATGACTGAGGCTGGAGTCACTGGTAGATAGTGGGTGACTGAGGCAGGGGTGACAGGGAGACAGTGGGTAACTGAAGCAGGGGTGACAGGGATATAGTGGGTGACTGAGGCAGGGGTGACAGGGAGATAGTGGGTGACTGAGGCAGGGGTGACAAGTAGAGAGTAGATGACTAAGGCAGGGGTGACGTGTAGAGTTGGTGACTGAGGCAGGGGTGACAGGGAGATAGTGGATGACTGTGGCAGAGGTGACAGGTAGAGTTGGTGACTAAGGCAGGGGTGACAAGTAGAGAGTAGATGACAGAGGCTGGGGCTACAGTGAGATAGTGGGTGACTGAGGCAGGCATGACAAGTAGAGAGTAGATGACTAAGGCAGGGGTGACGTGTAGAGTTGGTGACTGAGGCAGGGGTGACAGGGAGATAGTAAATGACTGTGGCAGAGGTGATAGGTAGAGTTGGTGACAAAGGCAGGGGTGACAAGTAAAAAGTAGATGACAGAGGCTGGGGCTACAGTGAGATAGTGGGTGACTGAGGCAGGAGTGACAAGTAGAGAGTAGATGACTAAGGCTGGGGTGACGTGTAGAGTTGGTGGCTGAGGCAGGGGTGACAGGGAGATAGTGGATGACTGTGGCAGAGGTGACAGGTAGAGTTGGTGACTAAGCCAGGAGTGACAAGTAGAGAGTATATGACAGAGTCTGGGGCTACAGTGAGATAGTGGGTGACTTAGGCAGGGGTGACAAGTAGAGAGTAGAGGACTAAGGCAGGGGTGACAGGTAGAGTTGGTGACTGAGGCAGGAGTGACCGGTAGATAGTTGGTGACTGTGGCAGGGTTGACAAGTAGAGAGAAGATGACTAAGGCAGGGGTGACAGGGAGATAGTGGGTGATTGAGGACGGTGGGACTGGGAGATAGTGGGTGACTGAGGAAGGGGTGACAAGCAGAGAGTAGATAACTAAGGCAGGGGTTACGTGTAGAGTTGGAGACTGAGGCAGGAGTGACAGAGAGATAGTGGGTGACTGTGGCAGGGGTGACAGGTAGAATTGGTAACTGAGGCAGGGTTGACAAGTAGAGAGTAGATGACAGAGGCTGGGGCTAAAGTGAGATAGTGGGTGACTGAGGCAGGGGTTACAAGTAGAGAGTAGATGACTGAGGCAGGGGTGACAGGGACACAGTAGGTGACTGAGGACGGGGGGACTGGGAGATAGTGGGTGACTGAAGCAGGGGTGACTGGGAACTAGTGGTAGACTGAGGCAGGGAGACAGTGGGTAACTGAAGTAGGTGAAGAGGGAGATAGTGTGTGACTAAGTCAGGGGTGACAAGTAGAGAGTAGATGACTAAGGCAGGGGTAATGTGTAGAGTTGGTGACTGAGGCAGGGGTGACAGGTCGATAGTGGATGACTGTGGCAGAGGTGACAGGTAGAGTTGGTGACTAAGGCAGGTGAGACAAGGAGATAGTGTGACTGAGGCAGGGGTGACAAGTAGAGAGTAGATGACTAACGTAAGGGTGACATGTAGAGTTGGTGACTGAGGCAGGGGTGACAGGGAGATAGTTTGTGACTGAGGAAGGGTTGACAATTAGAGAGTAGATGACTGAGGCAGGTGTGACAGGGAGACAGTAGGTAACTGAAGCAGGGGTGACAGTGAAATATTGGGTGACTGAGGCAGGGTGATAGGGAGATAGTGGGTGACTGAAGCAGGGGTGACAAGTAGAGAGTAGATGACTAAGGCATGGGTGACGTGTAGAGTTGGTGACTGAGGCAGGGATGACAGAGAGATAGTGGATGACTGTTGCAGGGGTGACAGGTAGAGTTGGTGACTTAGGCAGGTGTGACAAGTAGAGAGTAGTGGACTAAGGCAGGGGTGACAGGTAGAGTTGGTGACTGAGGCAGGGGTGACCGGGAGATAGTGGGTGACTGTGGCAGGGTTGACAAGTAGAGAGAAGATGACTGAGGCAGGGTTGACAGGGAGATAGTAGGTGACTGAGGATGGTGGGACTGGGAGATAGTAGGTGACTGAGGCAGGGGTGACAAGTAGAGAGTAGATGACTAAGGCAGGGGTTATGTGTAGAGTTGGCGACTGAGGTAGGGGTGACAGAGAAATAGTGCGTGACTGAGGCAGGGTTGACAAGTAGAGAGTAGATGACAGAGGCTGGGGCTACAGTGAGATAGTGGGTGACTGAGGCAGGGGTGACAAGTAGAGAGTAGATGACTGAGGCAGGGGTGACAGGGAGATAGTAGGTGACTGAGGACGGGGGGACTGGGAGATAGTGGGAAACTGAGGCAGGGGTGACAGGGAGACACTGGGTAACTGAAGCAGGGGTGACAGGGAGACAGTGGGTGACTGAGACAGGTATGACAGGTAGAGTTGGTGACTGAGGCAGGGTGACAGAGTTGTTGACTGAGGCAGGGGTGTCAAGTAGAGAGTAGATGACTAAGGCAGGGGCAACAGGGAGATAGTGGGTGACTGAGGCAGGGGCGACAGGGAGATAGTGGGTGAATGTGGCAGGGTTGACAATTAGAGAGTAGATGACTGAGGCTGGGGTGAATGGGAGATAGTTGGTGACTGAGGCAGGGGTGAAAGGGAGATAGTGGGTGACTGAGGCAGGGGAGACGAGGAGATAGTGGGTGACTGAGGCATGGGTGGCAGAGATAGTGGGTGACTGATGACAGGGTGACTGGGAGATAGTGGGTGACTGAGGCAAGGGTGACAGGTAGAGTTGGTGACTGAGGCAGGGGTGACAGGTAGAGTTGGTGACTGAGGCAGGGTGACAGAGTTGGTGACTGAGGCAGGGGTGACAAGTAGAGAGTAAATGACTAAGGCAGGGGCAACAGGGAGACAGTGGGTGACTGAGGCAGGGGTGACAAGTAGAGAGTAGATGACTGAGGCTGGGGTGAAAGGGAGATAGTGGATGACTGAGGCAGGGGTGAAAGGGAGATAGTGGGTGACTGAGGCAAGGGAAACAAGGAGATAGTGGGTGACTGTGGCAGGGGTGACAAGTATAGAGTAGATGAAAGTGGTTGGGACTACAGGGAGATAGTGGATGACTGAGGCAGGGGCTACAGGGAGATAGTGGGTGACTGTGGCAGGGTTGACAATTAGAGAGGAGATGACTGAGGCTGGAGTCACTGGTAGATAGTGGGTGACTGAGGCAGGGGTGACAGAGAGATAGTGGATGACTGTGGCAGAGGTGACAGGTAGAGTTGGTGACTAAGGCAGGGGTGACAAGTAGAGAGTAGATGACAGAGGCTGGGGCTACAGTGAGATAGTGGGTGACTAAGGCAGGGGTGACAAGTAGAGAGTAGATGACTAAGGCAGGGGTGACGTGTAGAGTTGGTGACTGAGGCAGGGGTGACAGGGAGATAGTGGATGACTGTGGCAGAGGTGACAGGTAGAGTTGGTGACTAAGGTAGGGGTGACAAGTAGAGAGTAGATGACAGAGGCTGGGGCTACAGTGAGATAGTGGGTGACTGAGGCTGGGGTGACAAGTAGAGAGTAGATGACAGAGGCTTGGGCTACAGTGAGATAGTGGGTGACTGAGGCAGGAGTGACAAGTAGAGAGTAGATGACTAAGGCAGGGGTGACATGTAGAGTTGGTGACTGAGGCAGGGGTGACTGGTAGATAGTGGGTGACTGTGGCAGGGTTGACAAGTAGAGAGAAGATGACTGAGGCAGGGGTGACAGGGAGATAGTGGGTGACTGAGGACGGTGGGACTGGGAGATAGTGGGTGACTGAGGAAGGGGTGACAAGCAGAGAGTAGATAACTAAGGTAGGGGTTACGTGTAGAGTTGGTGACTGAGGCAGGAGTGACAGAGATAGTGGGTGACTGAGGACGGGGTGACTGGGAGATAGTGGTCGACTGAGGCAAGGGTGACAGGTAGAGTTGGTGACTGAGGCAGGGTGACAGAGTTGGTGATTGAGGCAGGGGTGACAAGTAGAGAGTAGTTGACTAAGGCAGGAGCAACAGGGAGATAGTGGGTGACTGAGGCAGGGGTGACAAGTAGAGAGTAGATGACTGAGGCTGGGGTGAAAGGGAGATAATGGGTGACTGAGGCAGGGGTGAAAGGGAGATAGTGGGTGACTGAGGTAAGGGAAACAAGGAGTTAGTGGGTGACTGTGGCAGGGGTGACAAGTAGAGAGTAGATGAAAGTGGTTGGGACTACAGGGAGATAGTGGATGACTGAGGCAGGGGTGACAGGGAGATAGTGGGTGACTGAGGCAGGGGTGACAAGAAGAGAGTAGATGACTACGGCAGGGGTGACGTGTAGAGTTTGTGACTGAGGCAGGGGTGACAGGGAGATAGTGGATGACTGTGGCAGAGGTGACAGGTAGAGTTGGTGACTAAGGCAGGGGTGACAAGTAGAGAGTAGATGACAGAGGCTGGGGCTACAGTGAGATAGTGGGTGACTGAGGCAGGAGTGACAAGTAGAGAGTAGATGACTAAGGCAGGGGTGACGTGTAGAGTTGGTGGCTGAGGCAGGGGTGACAGGGAGATAGTGGATGACTGTGGCAGAGGTGACAGGTAGAGTTGGTGACTAAGCCAGGAGTGACAAGTAGAGAGTAGATGACAAAGTCTGGGGCTACAGTGAGATAGTTGGTGACTGTGTCAGGGTTGACAAGTAGAGAGAAGATGACTGAGGCAGGGGTGACAGGGAGATAGTGGGTGATTGAGGACGGTGGGACTGGGAGATAGTGGGTGACTGAGGAAGGGGTGACAAGCAGAGAGTATATAACTAAGGCAGGGGTTACGTGTAGAGTTGGTAACTGAGGCAGGAGTGACAGAGAGATAGTGGGTGACTGTGGCAGGGGTGACAGGTAGAATTGGTGACTGAGGCAGGGTTGACAAGTAGAGAGTAGATGACAGAGGCTGGGGCTAAAGTGAGATAGTGGGTGACTGAGGCAGGGGTTACAAGTAGAGAGTAGATGACTGAGGCAGGGGTGACAGGAACACAGTAGGTGACTGAGGACGGGGGGACTGGGAGATAGTGGGTGACTGAAGCAGGGGTGACTGGGAGCTAGTGGTAGACTGAGGCAGGGAGACAGTGGGTAACTGAAGTAGGTGAACAGGGAGATAGTGTGTGACTAAGTCAGGGGTGAAAAGTAGAGAGTAGATGACTAAGGCAGGGGTGACGTGTAGAGTTGGTGACTGAGGCAGGGGTGACAGGGAGATAGTGGCTGACTGTGGCAGAGGTGACAGGTAGAGTTGGTGACTAAGGCAGGGGAGACAAGGAGATAGTGTGACTGAGGCAGGGGTGACAAGTAGAGAGTAGATGACTAACGTAAGGGTGACATTTAGAGTTGGTGACTGAGGCAGCGGTGACAGGGAGATAGTGGGTGACTGAGGAATGGTTGACAATTAGAGAGTAGATGACTGAGGCAGGTGTGACAGGGAGACAGTAGGTAACTGAAGCAGGGGTGACAGTGAAATATTGGGTGACTGAGGCAGGGTGATAGGGAGATAGTGGGTGACTGAAGCAGGGGTGACAAGTAGAGAGTAGATGACTAAGGCATGGGTGACGTGTAGAGTTGGTGACTGAGGCAGGGATGACAGAGAGAAAGTGGATGACTGTTGCAGGGGTGACAGGTAGAGTTGGTGACTGAGGCAGGTGTGACAAGTAGAGAGTAGAGGACTAAGGCAGGGGTGACAGGTAGAGTTGGTGACTGAGGCAGGGGTGACCGGGAGATAGTGGGTGACTGTGGCAGGGTTGACAAGTAGAGAGAAGATGACTGAGGCAGGGGTGACAGGGAGACAGTAGGTGACTGAGGATGGTGGGACTTGGAGATAGTGGGTGACTGAGGCAGGGGTGACAAGTAGAGAGTAGATGACTATGGCAGGGGTTATGTGTAGAGTTGGAGACTGAGGTAGGGGTGACAGAGAAATAGTGCGTGACTGTGGCAGGGGTGATAGGTAGAGTTGGTGACTGAGGCAGGGTTGACAAGTAGAGAGTAGATGACAGAGGCTGGGGCTACAGTGAGATAGTGGGTGACTGAGGCAGGGGTGACAAGTAGAGAGTAGATGACTGAGGCAGGGCTGACAGGGAGATAGTAGGTGACTGAGGACGGGGGGACTGGGAGATAGTGGGAAACTGATGCAGGGGTGACAGGGAGACAGTGGGTAACTGAAGCAGGGGCGACTGGGAGATAGGGGGTGACTAAGACAGGTATGACAGGTAGAGTTGGTGACTGAGGCAGGGTGACAGAGTTGGTGACTGAGGCAGGGGTGACAAGTAGAGAGTAGATGACTAAGGCAGGGGCAACAGGGAGATAGTGGGTGACTGAGGCAGGGGCGACAGGGAGATAGTGGGTGAATGTGGCAGGGTTGACAATTAGAGAGTAGATGACTGAGGCTGGGGTGAGTGGGAGATAGTTTGTGACTGAGGCATGGGTGAAAGGGAGATAGTGGGTGACTGAGGCAGGGGAGACGAGGAGATAGTGGGTGACTGAAGCAGGGGTGACAGGGAGATAGTGGGTTTCTGAGGCAGGGGTGACAAGTAGAGAGTAGATGACTGAGGCTGTAGATGACATGTAGAGCTGGTTACTAAGGCAGAGGTGACAGGGAGATAGTGGGTGACTGAGGCAGGGTAGACAAGGAGAAAGTGGGTGACTGAGGCATGGGTGGCAGAGATAGTAGGTGACTGATGACAGGGTGACTGGGAGATAGTGGGTGACTGAGGCAAGAGTGACAGGTAGAGTTGGTGACTGAGGCAGGGGTGACAGGTAGAGTTGGTGACTGAGGCAGGGTGACAGAGTTGGTGACTGAGGCAGGGGTGACAAGTAGAGAGTAGTTGACTAAGGCAGGGGCAACAGGGAGATAGTGGGTGACTGAGGCAGGGGTGACAAGTAGAGAGTAGATGACTGAGGCTGGGGTGAAAGGGAGATAGTGGGTGACTGAGGCAGGGGTGAAAGGGAGATAGTGGGTGACTGAGGCAAGGGAAACAAGGAGATAGTGGGTGACTGTGGCAGGGGTGACAAGTAGAGAGTAGATGAAAGTGGTTGGGACTACAGGGAGATAGTGGATGACTGAGGCAGGGCTACAGGGAGATAGTGGGTGACTGTGGCAGGGGTGACAATTAGAGAGGAGATGACTGAGGCTGGAGTCACTGGTAGATAGTGGATGACTGTGGCAGAGGTGACAAGTAGAGTTGGTGACTAAGGCAGGGGTGACAAGTAGAGAGTAGATGACAGAGGCTGGGGCTACAGTGAGATAGTGGGTGACTGAGGCAGGGGTGACAAGTAGAGAGTAGATGACTAAGGCAGGGGTGACGTGTAGAGTTGGTGACTGAGGCAGGGGTGACAGGGAGATAGTGGATGACTGTGGCAGAGGTGACAGGTAGAGTTGGTGACTAAGGCAGGGGTGACAAGTAGAGAGTAGATGACAGAGGCTGGGGCTACAGTGAGATAGTGGGTGACTGAGGCAGGGGTGACAAGTAGAGAGTAGATGAAAGTGGTTGGGACTACAGGGAGATAGTGGATGACTGAGGCAGGGGTGACAGGGAGATAGTGGGTGACTGAGGCAGGGGTGACAAGTAGAGAGTAGATGACTAAGGCAGGGGTGACGTGTAGAGTTTGTGACTGAGGCAGGGGTGACAGGGAGATAGTGGATGACTGTGGCAGAGGTGACAGGTAGAGTTGGTGACTAAGGCAGGGGTGACAAGTAAAGAGTAGATGACAGAGGCTGGGACTACAGTGAGATAGTGGGTGACTGAGGCAGGCGTGACAAGTAGAGAGTAGATGACTAAGGCAGGGGTGACCTGTAGAGTTGGTGACTGAGGCAGGGGTGACAGGGAGATAGTGAATGACTGTGGCAGAGGTGATAGGTAGAGTTGGTGACTAAGGCAGGGGTGACAATTAGAAAGTAGATGACAGAGGCTGGGGCTACAGTGAGATAGTGGGTGACTGAGGCAGGGGTGACAAGTAGAGAGTAGATGACAGAGGCTGGGGCTACAGTGAGATAGTGGGTGACTGAGGCAGGAGTGACAAGTAGAGAGTTGATGACTAAGGCAGGGGTGACGTGTAGAGTTGGTGGCTGAGGCAGGGGTGACAGGGAGATAGTGGATGACTGTGGCAGAGGTGACAGGTAGATTTGGTGACTAAGCCAGGAGTGACAAGTAGAGAGTAGATGACAAAGTCTGGGGCTACAGTGAGATAGTGGGTGACTTAGGCAGGGGTGACCAGTAGAGAGTAGAGGACTAAGGCAGGGGTGACAGGTAGAGTTGGTGACTGAGGCAGGGGTGACCGGTAGATAGTTGGTGACTGTGGCAGGGTTGACAAGTAGAGAGAAGATGACTGAGGCAGGGGTGACAGGGAGATAGTGGGTGATTGAGGACGGTGGGACTGGGAGATAGTGGGTGACTGAGGAAGGGGTGACAAGCAGAGAGTAGATAACTAAGGCAGGGGTTACGTGTAGAGTTGGTAACTGAGGCAGGAGTGACAGAGAGATAGTGGGTGACTGTGGCAGGGGTGACAGGTAGAATTGGTGACTGAGGCAGGGTTGACAAGTAGAGAGTAGATGACAGAGGCTGGGGCTAAAGTGAGATAGTGGGTGACTGAGGCAGGGGTTACAAGTAGAGAGTAGATGACTGAGGCAGGGGTGACAGGAACACAGTAGGTGACTGAGGATGGGGGGACTGGGAGATAGTGGGTGACTGAAGCAGGGGTGACTGGGAGCTAGTGGTAGACTGAGGCAGGGAGACAGTGGGTAACTGAAGTAGGTGAACAGGGAGATAGTGTGTGACTAAGTCAGGGGTGAAAAGTAGAGAGTAGATGACTAAGGCAGGGGTGACGTGTAGAGTTGGTGACTGAGGCAGGGGTGACAGGGAGATAGTGGATGACTGTGGCAGAGGTGACAGGTAGAGTTTGTGACTAAGGCAGGTGAGACAAGGAGATAGTGTGACTGAGGCAGGGGTGACAAGTAGAGAGTAGATGACTAACGTAAGGGTGACATGTAGAGTTGGTGACTGAGGCAGGGGTGACAGGGAGATAGTGGGTGACTGAGGAATGGTTGACAATTAGAGAGTAGATGACTGAGGCAGGTGTGACAGGGAGACAGTAGGTAACTGAAGCAGGGGTGACAGTGAAATATTGGGTGACTGAGGCAGGGTGATAGAAAGATAGTGGGTGACTGAAGCAGGGGTGACAAGTAGAGAGTAGATGACTAAGGCATGGGTGACGTGTAGAGTTGGTGACTGAGGCAGGGATGACCGAGAGTTAGTGGATGACTGTTGCAGGGGTGACAGGTAGAGTTGGTGACTGAGGCAGGTGTGACAAGTAGAGAGTAGAGGACTAAGGCAGGGGTGACAGGTAGAGTTGGTGACTGAGGCAGGGGTGACCGGGAGATAGTGGGTGACTGTGGCAGGGTTGACAAGTAGAGAGAAGATGACTGAGGCAGGGGTGACAGGGAGATAGTAGGTGACTGAGGATGGTGGGACTGGGAGATAGTGGGTGACTGAGGCAGGGGTGACAAGTAGAGAGTAGATGACTATGGCAGGGGTTATGTGTAGAGTTGGAGACTGAGGTAGGGGTGACAGAGAAATAGTGCGTGACTGTGGCAGGGGTGATAGGTAGAGTTGGTGACTGAGGCAGGGTTGACAAGTAGAGAGTAGATGACAGAGGCTGGGGCTACAGTGAGATAGTGGGTGACTGAGGCAGGGGTGACAAGTAGAGAGTAGATGACTGAGGCAGGGCTGACAGGGAGATAGTAGGTGACTGAGGACGGGGGGACTGGGAGATAGTGGGAAACTGATGCCGGGGTGACAGGGAGACAGTGGGTAACTGAAGCAGGGGCGACTGGGAGATAGTGGGTGACTGAGACAGGTATGACAGGTAGAGTTGGTGACTGAGGCAGGGTGACAGAGTTGGTGACTGAGGCAGGGGTGACAAGAAGAGAGTAGATGACTAAGGCAGGGGCAACAGGGAGATAGTGGGTGACTGAGGCAGGGGCGACAGGGAGATAGTGGGTGAATGTGGCAGGGTTGACAATTAGAGAGTAGATGACTGAGGCTGGGGTGAGTGGGAGATAGTTTGTGACTGAGGCATGGGTGAAAGGGAGATAGTGGGTGACTGAGGCGGGGGAGACGAGGAGATAGTGGGTGACTGAAGCAGGGGTGACAGGGAGATAGTGGGTTTCTGAGGCAGGGGTGACAAGTATAGAGTAGATGACTGAGGCTGTAGATGACATGTAGAGCTGGTTACTGAGGCAGAGGTGACAGGGAGATAGTGGGTGACTGAGGCAGGGTAGACAAGGAGAAAGTGGGTGACTGAGGCATGGGTGGCAGAGATAGTAGGTGACTGATGACAGGGTGACTGGGAGATAGTGGGTGACTGAGGCAAGGGTGACAGGTAGAGTTGGTGACTGAGGCAGGGGTGACAGGTAGAGTTGGTGACTGAGGCAGGGTGACAGAGTTGGTGACTGAGGCAGGGGTGACAAGTAGAGAGTAGTTGACTAAGGCAGGGGCAACAGGGAGATAGTGGGTGAATGAGGCAGGGGTGACAAGTAGAGAGTAGATGACTGAGGCTGGGGTGAAAGGGAGATAGTGGGTGACTGAGGCAGGGGTGAAAGGGAGATAGTGGGTGACTGAGGCAAGGGAAACAAGGAGATAGTGGGTGACTGTGGCAGGTGTGACAAGTAGAGAGTAGATGAAAGTGGTTGGGACTACAGGGAGATAGTGGATGACTGAGGCAGGGGCTACAGGGAGATAGTGGGTGACTGTGGCAGGGTTGACAATTAGAGAGGAGATGACTGAGGCTGGAGTCACTGGTAGATAGTGGGTGACTGAGGCAGGGGTGACAGAGAGATAGTGGATGACTGTGGCAGAGGTGACAGGTAGAGTTGGTGACTAAGGCAGGGGTGACAAGTAGAGAGTAGATGACAGAGGCTGGGGCTACAGTGAGATAGTGGGTGACTGAGGCAGGGGTGACAAGTAGAGAGTAGATGACTAAGGCAGGGGTGACGTGTAGAGTTGGTGACTGAGGCAGGGGTGACAGGGAGATAGTGGATGACTGTGGCAGAGGTGACAGGTAGAGTTGGTGACTAAGGCAGGGGTGACAAGTAGAGAGTAGATGACAGAGGCTGGGGCTACAGTGAGATAGTGGGTGACTGAGGCAGGGGTGACAAGTAGAGAGTAGATGAAAGTGGTTGGGACTACAGGGAGATAGTGGATGACTGAGGCAGGGGTGACAGGGAGATAGTGGGTGACTGAGGCAGGGGTGACAAGTAGAGAGTAGATGACTAAGGCAGGGGTGACCTGTAGAGTTGGTGACTGAGGCAGGGGTGACAGGGAGATAGTGAATGACTGTGGCAGAGGTGATAGGTAGAGTTGGTGACTAAGGCAGTGATGACAAGTAGAAAGTAGATGACAGAGGCTGGGGCTACAGTGAGATAGTGGGTGACTGAGGCAGGGGTGACAAGTAGAGAGTAGATGACAGAGGCTGGGGCTACAGTGAGATAGTGGGTGACTGAGGCAGGAGTGACAAGTAGAGAGTAGATGACTGTGGCAGGGGTGACGTGTAGAGTTGGTGGCTGAAGCAGGGGTGACAGGGAGATAGTGGATGACTGTGGCAGAGGTGACAGGTAGAGTTGGTGACTAAGCCAGGAGTGACAAGTAGAGAGTAGATGACAAAGTCTGGGGCTACAGTGAGATAGTGGGTGACTTAGGAAGGGGTGACAAGTATAGAGTAGAGGACTAAGGCAGGGGTGACAGGTAGAGTTGGTGACTGAGGCAGGGGTGACTGGTAGATAGTTGGTGACTGTGGCAGGGTTGACAAGTAGAGAGAAGATGACTGAGGCAGGGGTGACAGGGAGATAGTGGGTGATTGAGGACGGTGGGACTGGGAGATAGTGGGTGACTGAGGAAGGGGTGACAAGCAGAGAGTAGATAACTAAGGCAGGGGTTACGTGTAGAGTTGGTAACTGAGGCAGGGGTGACAGGTAGAATTGGTGACTGAGGCAGGGTTGACAAGTAGAGAGTAGATGACAGAGGCTGGGGCTAAAGTGAGATAGTGGGTGACTGAGGCAGGGGTTACAAGTAGAGAGTAGATGACTGAGGCAGGGGTGACAGGAACACAGTAGGTGACTGAGGACGGGGGGACTGGGAGATAGTAGGTGACTGAAGCAGGGGTGACTGGGAGCTAGTGGTAGACTGAGGCAGGGAGACAGTGGGTAACTGAAGTAGGTGAACAGGGAGATAGTGTGTGACTAAGTCAGGGGTGAAAAGTAGAGAGTAGATGACTAAGGCAGGGGTGACGTGTAGAGTTGGTGACTGAGGCAGGGGTGACAGGGAGATAGTGGATGACTGTGGCAGAGGTGACAGGTAGAGTTGGTGACTAAGGCAGGTGAGACAAGGAGATAGTGTGACTGAGGCAGGGGTGACAAGTAGAGAGTAGATGACTAACGTGAGGGTGACATGTAGAGTTGGTGACTGAGGCAGGGGTGACAGGGAGATAGTGGGTGACTGAGGAATGGTTGACAATTAGAGAGTAGATGACTGAGGCAGGTGTGACAGGGAGACAGTAGGTAACTGAAGCAGGGGTGACAGTGAAATATTGGGTGACTGAGGCAGGGTGATAGGGAGATAGTGGGTGACTGAAGCAGGGGTGACAAGTAGAGAGTAGATGACTAAGGCATGGGGGACGTATAGAGTTGGTGACTGAGGCAGGGATGACAGAGAGATAGTGTATGACTGTTGCAGGGGTGACAGGTAGAGTTGGTGACTGAGGCAGGTGTGACAAGTAGAGAGTAGAGGACTAAGGCAGGGGTGACAGGTAGAGTTGGTGACTGAGGCAGGGGTGACCGGGAGATAGTGGGTGACTGTGGCAGGGTTGACAAGTAGAGAGAAGATGACTGAGGCAGGGGTGACAGGGAGATAGTAGGTGACTGAGGATGGTGGGACTGGGAGATAGTGGGTGACTGAGGCAGGGGTGACAAGTAGGGAGTAGATGACTATGGCAGGGGTTATGTGTAGAGTTGGAGACTGAGGTAGGGGTGACAGAGAAATAGTGCGTGACTGTGGCAGGGGTGATAGGTAGAGTTGGTGACTGAGGCAGTGTTGACAAGTAGAGAGTAGATGACAGAGGCTGGGGCTACAGTGAGATAGTGGGTGACTGAGGCAGGGGTGACAAGTAGAGAGTAGATGACTGAGGCAGGGCTGACAGGGAGATAGTAGGTGACTGAGGACGGGGGGACTGGGAGATAGTGGGAAACTGATGCAGGGGTGACAGGGAGACAGTGGGTAACTGAAGCAGGGGCGACTGGGAGATAGTGGGTGACTGAGACAGGTATGACAGGTAGAGTTGGTGACTGAGGCAGGGTGACAGAGTTGGTGACTGAGGCAGGGGTGACAAGTAGAGAGTAGATGACTAAGGCAGGGGCAACAGGGAGATAGTGGGTGAATGTGGCAGGGTTGACAATTAGAGAGTTGATGACTGAGGCTGGGGTGAGTGGGAGATAGTTTGTGACTGAGGCATGGGTGAAAGGGAGATAGTGGGTGACTGAGGCAGGGGAGACGAGGAGATAGTGGGTGACTGAAGCAGGGGTGACAGGGAGATAGTGGGTTTCTGAGGCAGGGGTGACAAGTAGAGAGTAGATGACTGAGGCTGTAGATGACATGTAGAGCTGGTTACTGAGGCAGAGGTGACAGGGAGATAGTGGGTGACTAAGGCAGGGTAGACAAGGAGAAAGTGGGTGACTGAGGCATGGGTGGCAGAGATAGTAGGTGACTGATGACAGGGTGACTGGGAGATAGTGGGTGACTGAGGCAAGGGTGACAGGTAGAGTTGGTGACTGAGGCAGGGGTGACAGGTAGAGTTGGTGACTGAGGCAGGGTGACAGAGTTGGTGACTGAGGCAGGGGTGACAAGTAGAGAGTAGTTGACTAAGGCAGGGGCAACAGGGAGATAGTGGGTGACTGAGGCAGGGGTGACAAGTAGAGAGTAGATGACTGAGGCTGGGGTGAAAGGGAGATAGTGGGTGACTGAGGCAGGGGTGAAAGGGAGATAGTGGGTGACTGAGGCAAGGGAAACAAGGAGATAGTGGGTGACTGTGGCAGGGGTGACAAGTAGAGAGTAGATGAAAGTGGTTGGGACTACAGGGAGATAGTGGATGACTGAGGCAGGGGCTACAGGGAGATAGTGGGTGACTGTGGCAGGGTTGACAATTAGAGAGGAGATGACTGAGGCTGGAGTCACTGGTAGATAGTGGGTGACTGAGGCAGGGGTGACAGAGAGATAGTGGATGACTGTGGCAGAGGTGACAGGTAGAGTTGGTGACTAAGGCAGGGGTGACAAGTAGAGAGTAGATGACAGAGGCTGGGGCTACAGTGAGATAGTGGGTGACTGAGGCAGGGGTGACAAGTAGAGAGTAGATGACTAGGGCAGGGGTGACTTGTAGAGTTGGTGACTGAGGCAGGGGTGACAGGGAGATAGTGGATGACTGTGGCCGAGGTGACAGGTAGAGTTGGTGACTAAGGCAGGGGTGACAAGTAGAGAGTAGATGACAGAGGCTGGGGCTACAGTGAGATAGTGGGTGACTGAGGCAGGGGTGACAAGTAGAGAGTAGATGAAAGTGGTTGGGACTACAGGGAGATAGTGGATGACTGAGGCAGGGGTGACAGGGAGATAGTGGGTGACTGAGGCAGGGGTGACAAGTAGAGAGTAGATGACTAAGGCAGGGGTGACGTGTAGAGTTTGTGACTGAGGCAGGGGTGACAGGGAGATAGTGGATGACTGTGGCAGAGGTGACAGGTAGAGTTGGTGACTAAGGCAGGGGTGACAAGTAGAGAGTAGATGACAGAGGCTGGGGCTACAGTGAGATAGTGGGTGACTGAGTCAGGCGTGACAAGTAGAGAGTAGATGACTAAGGAAGGGGTAACCTGTAGAGTTGGTGACTGAGGCAGGGGTGACAGGGAGATAGTGAATGACTGTGGCAGAGGTGATAGGTAGAGTTGGCGACTAAGGCAGGGGTGACAAGTAGAAAGTAGATGACAGAGGCAGGGGCTACAGTGAGAAAGTGGGTGACTGAGGCAGGGGTGACAAGTAAAGAGTAGATGACAGAGGCTGGGGCTACAGTGAGATAGTGGGTGACTGAGGCAGAAGTGACAAGTAGAGAGTAGATGACTAAGGCAGGGATGACGTGTAGAGTTGGTGGCTGAGGCAGGGGTGACAGGGAGATAGTGGATGACTGTGGCAGAGGTGACAGGTAGAGTTGGTGACTAAGCCAGGAGAGACAAGTAGAGAGTAGATGACAGAGTCTGGGGCTACAGTGAGATAGTGGGTGACTTAGGTAGGGGTGACAAGTAGAGAGTAGAGGACTAAGGCAGGGGTGACAGGTAGAGTTGGTGACTGAGGCAGGGGTGACCGGTAGATAGTTGGTGACTGTGGCAGGGTTGACAAGTAGAGAGAAGATGACTGAGGCAGGGGTGACAGGGAGATAGTGGGTGATTGAGGATGGTGGGACTGGGAGATAGTGGGTGACTGAGGAAGGGGTGACAAGCAGAGAGTAGATAACTAAGGCAGGAGTTACGTGTAGAGTTGGTAACTGAGGCAGGAGTGACAGAGAGATAGTGGGTGACTGTGGCAGGGGTGACAGGTAGAATTGGTGACTGAGGCAGGGTTGACAAGTAGAGAGTAGATGACTGAGGCAGGGGTGACAGGGACACAGTAGGTGACTGAGGACGGGGGGACTGGGAGATAGTGGGTGACTGAAGCAGGGGTGACTGGGAGCTAGTGGTAGACTGGGGCAGGGAGACAGTGGGTAACTGAAGTAGGGGTGACAGGGAGATAGTGTGTGATTAAGTCAGGGGTGACAAGTAGAGAGTAGATGACTAAGGCAGGGGTGACGTGTAGAGTTGGTGACTGAGGCAGGGGTGACAGGGAGATAGTGGATGACTGTGGCAGAGGTGACAGGTAGAGTTGGTGACTAAGGCAGGTGAGACAAGGAGATAGTGTGACTGAGGCAGGGGTGACAAGTAGAGAGTAGATGACTAACGTAAGGGTGACATGTAGAGTTGGTGACTGAGGCAGGGGTGACAGGGAGATAGTGGTGACTGAGGAATGGTTGACAATTAGAGAGTAGATGACTGAGGCAGGTGTGACAGGGAGACAGTAGGTAACTGAAGCAGGGGTGACAGTGAAATATTGGGTGACTGAGGCAGGGTGATAGGGAGATAGTGGGTGACTGAAGCAGGGGTGACAAGTAGAGAGTAGATGACTAAGGCGTGGGTGACATGTAGAGTTGGTGACTGAGGCAGGGATGACAGAGAGATAGTGGATGACTGTTGCAGGGGTGACAGGTAGAGTTGGTGACTGAGGCAGGTGTGACAAGTAGAGAGTAAAGGACTAAGGCAGGGGTGACAGGTAGAGTTGGTGACTGAGGCAGGGGTGACCGGGAGATAGTGGGTGACTGTGGCAGGGTTGACAAGTAGAGAGAAGATGACTGAGGCAGGGGTGACAGGGAGATAGTGGGTGACTGAGGACGGTGGGACTGGGAGATAGTGGGTGACTGAGGAAGGGGTGACAAGCAGAGAGTAGATAACTAAGGCAGGGGTTACGTGTAGAGTTGGTAACTGAGGCAGGAGTGACAGAGAGATAGTGGGTGACTGTGGCAGGGGTGACAGGTAGAATTGGTGACTGAGGCAGGGTTGACAAGTAGAGAGTAGATGACAGAGGCTGGGGCTAAAGTGAGATAGTGGGTGACTGAGGCAGGGGTTACAAGTAGAGAGTAGATGACTGAGGCAGGGGTGACAGGGACACAGTAGGTGACTGAGGACGGGGGGACTGGGAGATAGTGGGTGACTGAAGCAGGGGTGACTGGGAGCTAGTGGTAGACTGAAGCAGGGAGACAGTGGGTAACTGAAGTAGGTGAACAGGGAGATAGTGTGTGACTAAGTCAGGGGTGACAAGTAGAGAGTAGATGACTAAGGCAGGGGTGACGTGTAGAGTTGGTGACTGAGGCAGGGGTGACAGGGAGATAGTGGATGACTGTGGCAGAGGTGACAGGTAGAGTTGGTGACTAAGGCAGGTGAGACAAGGAGATAGTGTGACTGAGGCAGGGGTGACAAGTAGAGAGTAGATGACTAACGTAAGGGTGACATGTAGAGTTGGTGACTGAGGCAGGGGTGACAGGGAGATAGTGGGTGACTGAGGAATGGTTGACAATTAGAGAGTAGATGACTGAGGCAGGTGTGACAGGGAGACAGTAGGTAACTGAAGCAGGGGTGACAGTGAAATATTGGGTGACTGAGGCAGGGTGATAGGGAGATAGTGGGTGACTGAAGCAGGGGTGACAAGTAGAGAGTAGATGACTAAGGCATGGGTGACATGTAGAGTTGGTGACTGAGGCAGGGATGACAGAGAGATAGTGGATGACTGTTGCAGGGGTGACAGGTAGAGTTGGTGACTGAGGCAGGTGTGACAAGTAGAGAGTAAAGGACTAAGGCAGGGGTGACAGGTAGAGTTGGTGACTGAGGCAGGGGTGACCGGGAGATAGTGGATGACTGTGGCAGGGTTGACAAGTAGAGAGAAGATGACTGAGGCAGGGGTGACAGGGAGATAGTAGGTGACTGAGGATGGTGGGACTGGGAGATAGTGGGTGACTGAGGCAGGGGTGACAAGTAGAGAGTAGATGACTAAGGCAGGGGTTATGTGTAGAGTTGGCGACTGAGGTAGGGGTGACAGAGAAATAGTGCGTGACTGTGGCAGGGGTGATAGGTAGAGTTGGTGACTGAGGCAGGGTTGACAAGTAGAGAGTAGATGACAGAGGCTGGGGCTACAGTGAGATAGTGGGTGACTGAGGCAGGGGTGACAAGTAGAGAGTAGATGACTGAGGCAGGGCTGACAGGGAGATAGTAGGTGACTGAGGACGGGGGACTGGGAGATAGTGGGAAACTGATGCAGGGGTGACAGGGAGACAGTGGGTTACTGAAGCAGGGGCGACTGGGAGATAGTGGGTGACTGAGACAGGTATGACAGGTAGAGTTGGTGACTGAGGCAGGGTGACAGAGTTGGTGACTAAGGCAGGGGTGACAAGTAGAGAGTAGATGACTAAGGCAGGGGCAACAGGGAGATAGTGGGTGACTGAGGCAGGGGCGACAGGGAGATAGTGTGTGACTGAGGCAGTGGTGACAAGTAGAGAGTAGTTGACTAAGGCAGGGGCAACAGGGAGATAGTGGGTGACTGAGGCAGGGGTGACAAGTAGAGAGTAGATGACTAAGGCAGGGGTTATGTGTAGAGTTGGCGACTGAGGTAGGGGTGACAGAGAAATAGTGCGTGACTGTGGCAGGGGTGATAGGTAGAGTTGGTGACTGAGGCAGGGTTGACAAGTAGAGAGTAGATGACAGAGGCTGGGGCTACAGTGAGATAGTGGGTGACTGAGGCAGGGGTGACAAGTAGAGAGTAGATGACTGAGGCAGGGCTGACAGGGAGATAGTAGGTGACTGAGGACGGGGGGACTGGGAGATAGTGGGAAACTGATGCAGGGGTGACAGGGAGACAGTGGGTAACTGAAGCCAGGGCGACTGGGAGATAGTGGGTGACTGAGACAGGTATGACAGGTACAGTTGGTGACTGAGGCAGGGTGACAGAGTTGGTGACTGAGGCAGGGGTGACAAGTAGAGAGTAGATGACTAAGGCAGGGGCAACAGGGAGATAGTGGGTGACTGAGGCAGGGGTGACAGGGAGATAGTGGGTGAATGTGGCAGGGTTGACAATTAGAGAGTAGATGACTGAGGCTGGGGTGAATGGGAGATAGTTTGTGACTGAGGCAGGGGTGAAAGGGAGATAGTGGGTGACTTAGGCAGGGGAGACGTGGAGATAGTGGGTGACTGAAGCAGGGGTGACAGGGAGATAGTGGGTTTCTGAGGCAGGGGTGACAAGTAGAGAGTAGATGACTGAGGCTGTAGATGACATGTAGAGTTGGTTACTGAGGCAGAGGTGACAGGGAGATAGTGGGTGACTGAGGCAGGGTAGACAAGGAGAAAGTGGGTGACTGAGGCATGGGTGGCAGAGATAGTGGGTGACTGATGACAGGGTGACTGGGAGATAGTGGGTGACTGAGGCAAGGGTGACAGGTAGAGTTGGTGACTGAGGCAGGGGTGACAGGTAGAGTTGGTGACTGAGGCAGGGTGACAGAGTTGGTGACTGAGGCAGGGGTGACAAGTAGAGAGTAGTTGACTAAGGCAGGAGCAACAGGGAGATAGTGGGTGACTGAGGCAGGGGTGACAAGTAGAGAGTAGATGACTGAGGCTGGGGTGAAAGGGAGATAGTGGGTGACTGAGGCAGGGGTGAAAGGGAGATAGTGGGTGACTGAGGCAAGGGAAACAAGGAGATAGTGGGTGACTGTGGCAGGGGTGACAAGTAGAGAGTAGATGAAAGTGGTTGGGACTACAGGGAGATAGTGGATGACTGAGGCAGGGGCTACAGGGAGATAGTGGGTGACTGTGGCAGGGTTGACAATTAGAGAGGAGATGACTGAGGCTGGAGTCACTGGTAGATAGTGGGTGACTGAGGCAGGGGTGAAAGAGAGATAGTGGATGACTGTGGCAGAGGTGACAGGTAGAGTTGGTGACTAAGGCAGGGGTGAGAAGTAGAGAGTAGATGACAGAGGCTGGGGCTACAGTGAGATAGTGGATGACTGAGGCAGGGGTGACAAGTAGAGAGTAGATGACTAAGGCAGGGGTGACGTGTAGAGTTGGTGACTGAGGCAGGGGTGACAGGGAGATAGTGGATGACTGTGGCAGAGGTGACAGGTAGAGTTGGTGACTAAGGCAGGTGTGACAAGTAGAGAGTAGATGACAGAGGCTGGGGCTACAGTGAGATAGTGGGTGACTGAGGCAAGGGTGACAAGTATAGAGTAGATGACAGAGGCTGGGGCTACAGTGAGATAGTGGGTGACTGAGGCAGGAGTGACAAGTAGAGAGTAGATGACTAAGGCAGGGGTGACGTGTAGAGTTGGTGACTGAGGCAGGGGTGACTGGTAGATAGTGGGTGACTGTGGCAGGGTTGACTAGTAGAGAGAAGATGACTGAGGCAGGGGTGACAGGGAGATAGTGGGTGACTGAGGACAGTGGGACTGGGAGATAGTGGGTGACTGAGGAAGGGGTGAAGAGCAGAGAGTAGATAACTATGGCAGGGGTTACGTGTAGAGTTGGTAACTGAGGCAGGAGTGACAGAGAGATAGTGGGTGACTGTGGCAGGGGTGACAGGTAGAATTGGTGACTGAGGCAGGGTTGACAAGTAGAGAGTAGATGACAGAGGCTGGGGCTAAAGTGAGATAGTGGGTGACTGAGGCAGGGGTTACAAGTAGAGAGTAGATGACTGAGGCAGGGGTGACAGGGACCCAGTAGGTGACTGAGGACGGGGGGACTGGGAGATAGTGGGTGACTGAAGCAGGGGTGACTGGGAGCTAGTGGTAGACTGAAGCAGGGAGACAGTGGGTAACTGAAGTAGGTGAACAGGGAGATAGTGTGTGACTAAGTCAGGGGTGACAAGTAGAGAGTAGATGACTAAGGCAGGGGTGACGTGTAGAGTTGGTGACTGAGGCAGGGGTGACAGGGAGATAGTGGATGACTGTGGCAGAGGTGACAGGTAGAGTTGGTGACTAAGGCAGGTGAGACAAGGAGATAGTGTGACTGAGGCAGGGGTGACAAGTAGAGAGTAGATGACTAACGTAAGGGTGACATGTAGAGTTGGTGACTGAGGCAGGGGTGACAGGGAGATAGTGGGTGACTGAGGAATGGTTGACAATTAGAGAGTAGATGACTTAGGCAGGTGTGACAAGGAGACAGTAGGTAACTGAAGCAGGGGTGACAGTGAAATATTGGGTGACTGAGGCAGGGTGATAGGGAGATAGTGGGTGACTGAAGCAGGGGTGACAAGTAGAGAGTAGATGACTAAGGCATGGGTGACGTGTAGAGTTGGTGACTGAGGCAGGGATGACAGAGAGATAGTGGATGACTGTTGCAGGGGTGACAGGTAGAGTTGGTGACTGAGGCAGGTGTGACAAGTAGAGAGTAAAGGACTAAGGCAGGGGTGACAGGTAGAGTTGGTGACTGAGGCAGGGGTGACCGGGAGATAGTGGGTGACTGTGGCAGGGTTGACAAGTAGAGAGAAGATGACTGAGGCAGGGGTGACAGGGAGATAGTAGGTGACTGAGGACGGTGGGACTGGGAGATAGTGGGTTACTGAGGCAGGGGTGACAAGTAGAGAGTAGATGACTAAGGCAGGGGTTATGTGTAGAGTTGGCGACTGAGGTAGGGGTGACAGAGAAATAGTGCGTGACTGTGGCAGGGGTGATAGGTAGAGTTGGTGACTGAGGCAGGGTTGACAAGTAGAGAGTAGATGACAGAGGCTGGGGCTACAGTGAGATAGTGGGTGACTGAGGCAGGGGTGACAAGTAGAGAGTAGATGACTGAGGCAGGGCTGACAGGGAGATAGTAGGTGACTGAGGACGGGGGGACTGGGGCATAGTGGGAAACTGATGCAGGGGTGACAGGGAGACAGTGGGTAACTGAAGCAGGGGCGACTGGGAGATAGTGGGTGACTGAGACAGGTATGACAGGTAGAGTTGGTGACAGGCAGGGTGACAGAGTTGGTGACTGAGGCAGGGGTGACAAGTAGAGAGTAGATGACTAAGGCAGGGGCAACAGGGAGATAGTGGGTGACTGAGGCAGGGGCGACAGGGAGATAGTGGGTGAATGTGGCAGGGTTGACAATTAGAGAGTAGATGACTGAGGCAGGGGTGAAAGGGAGATAGTGGGTGACTGAGGCAGGGGAGACGAGGAGATAGTGGGTGACTGAAGCAGAGGTGACAGGGAGATAGTGGGTTTCTAAAGCAGGGGTGACAAGTAGAGAGTAGATGACTGAGGCTGTAGATGACATGTAGAGTTGGTTACTGAGGCAGAGGTGACAGGGAGATAGTGGGTGACTGAGGCAGGGTAGACAAGGAGAAAGTGGGAGACTGAGGCATGGGTGGCAGAGATAGTGGGTGACTGATGACAGGGTGACTGGGAGATAGTGGGTGACTGAGGCAAGGGTGACAGGTAGAGCTGGTGACTGAGGCAGGGGTGACAGGTAGAGTTGGTGACTGAGGCAGGGTGACAGAGTTGGTGACTGAGGCAGGGGTGACAAGTAGAGAGTAGTTGACTAAGGCAGGGGCAACAGGGAGATAGTGGGTGACTGAGGCAGGGGTGACAAGTAGAGAGTAGATGACTGAGGCTGGGGTGAAAGGGATATAGTGGGTGACTGAGGCAGGGGTGAAAGGGAGATAGTGGGTGACTGAGGCAAGGGAAACAAGGAGATAGTGGGTGACTGTGGCAGGGGTGACAAGTAGAGAGTAGATGAAAGTGGTTGGGACTACAGGGAGATAGTGGATGACTGAGGCAGGGGCTACAGGGAGATAGTGGGTGACTGTGGCAGGGTTGACAATTAGAGAGAAGATGACTGAGGCTGGAGTCACTGGTAGATAGTGGGTGACTGAGGCATGGGTGACAGAGAGATAGTGGATGACTGTGGCAGAGGTGACAGGTAGAGTTGGTGACTAAGGCAGGGGTGACAAGTAGAGAGTAGATGACAGAGGCTGGGGCTACAGTGAGATAGTGGGTGACTGAGGCAGGGGTGACAAGTAGAGAGTAGATGACTAAGGCAGGGGTGACGTGTAGAGTTGGTGACTGAGGCAGGGGTGACAGGGAGATAGTGGATGACTGTGGCAGAGGTGACAGGTAGAGTTGGTGACTAAGGCAGGGGTGACAAGTAGAGAGTAGATGACAGAGGCTGGGGCTACAGTGAGATAGTGGGTGACTGAGGCAGGGGTGACAAGTATAGAGTAGATGACAGAGGCTGGGGCTATAGTGAGATAGTGGGTGACTGAGGCAGGAGTGACAAGTAGAGAGTAGATGACTAAGGCAGGGGTGATGTGTAGAGTTGGTGACTGAGGCAGGGGTGACTGGTAGATAGTGGGTGACTGTGGCAGGGTTGACAAGTAGAGAGAAGATGACTGAGGCAGGGGTGACAGGGAGATAGTGGGTGACTGAGGACAGTGGGGCTGGGAGATAGTGGGTGACTGAGGAAGGGGTGAAGAGCAGAGAGTAGATAACTAAGGCAGGGGTTACGTGTAGAGTTGGTGACTGAGGCAGGAGTGACAGAGATAGTGGGTGACTGAGGACGGGGTGACTGGGAGATAGTGGTCGACTGAGGCAAGGGTGACAGGTAGAGTTGGTGACTGAGGCAGGGTGACAGGTAGAGTTGGTGACTGAGGCAGGGGTGACAAGTAGAGAGTAGTTGACTGAGGCTGGGGTGAAAGGGAGATAATGGGTGACTGAGGCAGGGGTGGAAGGGAGATAGTGGGTGACTGAGGTAAGGGAAACAAGGAGTTAGTGGGTGACTGTGGCAGGGGTGACAAGTAGAGAGTAGATGAAAGTGGTTGGGACTACAGGGAGATAGTGGATGACTGAGGCAGGGGCTACAGAGAGATAGTGGGTGACTGTGGCAGAGTTGACAATTAGAGAGGAGATGAATGAGACTGGAGTCACTGGTAAATAGTGGGTGACTGAGGCAGGGGTGACAAGGAGACAGTGGGTAACTGAAGCAGGGGTGACAGGGAGATAGTGGGTGACTGAGGCAGGGGTGACAGGGAGATAGTGGGTGACTGAGGCAGGGGTGACAAGTAGAGAGTAGATGACTAAGGCAGGGGTGACGTGTAGAGTTTGTGACAGAGGCAGGGGTGACAGGGAGATAGTGGATGACTGTGGCAGAGGTGACAGGTAGAGTTGGTGACTAAGGCAGGGGTGGCAAGTAGAGAGTAGATGACAGAGGCTGGGGCTACAGTGAGATAGTGGGTGAGTGAGGCAGGGGTGACAAGTAGAGAGTAGATGACTAAGGCAGGGGTGACGTGTAGAGTTGGTGACTGAGGCAGGGGTGACAGGGAGATAGTGAATGACTGTGGCAGAGGTGACAGGTTGAGTTGGTGACTAAGGCAGGGGTGACAAGTAGAAAGTAGATGACAGAGGCTGGGGCTACAGTGAGATAGTGGGTGACTGAGGCAGGGGTGACAAGTAGAGAGTAGATGACAGAGGCTGGGGCTACAGTGAGATAGTGGGTGACTGAGGCAGGGGTGACAAGTAGAGAGTAGATGACAGAAGATGGGGCTACAGTGAGATAGTGGGTGACTGAGGCAGGAGTGACAAGTAGAGAGTAGATGACTAAGGCAGGGGTGACGTGTAGAGTTAGTGGCTGAGCCAGGGGTGACAGGGAGATTGTGGATGACTGTGGCAGAGGTGACAGGTAGAGTTGGTGACTAAGCCAGGAGTGACAAGTAGAGAGTAGATGACAGAGTCTTTGGCTACAGTGAGATAGTGGGTGACTTAGGCAGGGGTGACAAGTAGAGAGTAGAGGACTAAGGCAGGGGTGACAGGTAGAGTTGGTGACTGAAGCAGGGGTGACCGGTAGATAGTTGGTGACTGTGGCAGGGTTGACAAGTAGAGAGAAGATGACTGAGGTAGGGGTGACCGGGAGATAGTGGGTGACTGAGGACGGTGGGACTGGGAGATAGTGGGTGACTGAGGAAGGGGTGACAAGCAGAGAGTAGATAACTAAGGCAGGGGTTACGTGTAGAGTTGGTGACTGAGGCAGGAGTGACAGAGAGATAGTGGGTGACTGTGGCAGCGGTGACAGGTAGAATTGGTGACTGAGGCAGGGTTGACAAGTAGAGAGTAGATGATAGAGGCTGGGGCTAAAGTGAGATAGTGGGTGACTGAGGCAGGGGTTACAAGTAGAGAGTAGATGACTGAGGCAGGGGTGACAGGGACACAGTAGGTGACTGAGGACGGGGGGACTGGGAGATAGTGGGTGACTGAAGCAGGGGTGACTGGGAGCTAGTGGTAGACTGAGGCAGGGAGACAGTGGGTAACTGAAGTAGGGGTGACAGGGAAATAGTGTGTGACTAAGTCAGGGGTGACAAGTAGAGAGTAGATGACTAAGGCAGGGGTGACGTGTAAAGTTGGTGACTGAGGCAGGGGTGACCGGTAGACAGTGGGTGACTGTGGCAGGGTTGACAAGTAGAGAGAAGATGACTGAGGTAGGGGTGACAGGGAGATAGTGGGTGACTGAGGACGGTGGGACTGGGAGATAGTGGGTGACTGAGGAAGGGGTGACAAGCAGAGAGTAGATAACTAAGGCAGGGGTTACGTGTAGAGTTGGTGACTGAGGCAGGAGTGACAGAGATAGTGGGTGACTGAGGACGGGGTGACTGGGAGATAGTGGTCGACTGAGGCAAGGGTGACAGGTAGAGTTGGTGACTGAGGCAGGGGTGACAGGTAGAGTTGGTGACTGAGGCAGGGTGACAGAGTTGGTGACTGAGGCAGGGGTGACAAGTAGAGAGTAGTTGACTAAGGCAGGAGCAACAGGGAGATAGTGGGTGACTGAGGCAGGGGTGACAAGTAGAGAGTAGATGACTGAGGCTGGGGTGAAAGGGAGATAATGGGTGACTGAGGCAGGGGTGAAAGGGAGATAGTGGGTGACTGAGGCAAGGGAAACAAGGAGATAGTGGGTGACTGTGGCAGGGGCTACAGAGAGATAGTGGGTGACTGTGGCAGGGTTGACAATTAGAGAGGAGATGACTGAAGCTGGAGTCACTGGTAGATAGTGGGTGACTGAGGCAGGGGTGACAGGGAGACAGTGGGTAACTGAAGCAGGGGTGACAGGGAGATAGTGGGTGACTGAGGCAGGGGTGACAGGGAGATAGTGGGTGACTGAGGCAGGGGTGACAAGTAGAGAGTAGATGACTAAGGCAGTGGTGACGTGTAGAGTTGGTGACTGAGGCAGGGGTGACAGGGAGATAGTGGATGACTGTGGCAGAGGTGACAGGTAGAGTTGGTGACTAAGGCAGGGGTGACAAGTAGAGAGTAGATGACAGAGGCTGGGGCTACAGTGAGATAGTTGGTGACTGAGGCAGGGGTGACAAGTAGAGAGTAGATGACTAAGGCAGTGGTGACGTGTAGAGTTGGTGACTGAGGCAGGGGTGACAGGGAGATAGTGGATGACTGTGGCAGAGGTGACAGGTAGAGTTGGTGACTAAGGCAGGGGTGACAAGTAGAGAGTAGATGACAGAGGCTGGGGCTACAGTGAGATAGTGGGTGACAGAGGCAGGGGTGACAAGTAGAGAGTAGATGACTAAGGCAGGGGTGACGTGTAGAGTTGGTGACTGAGGCAGGGGTGACAGGGAGATAGTGAATGACTGTGGCAGAGGTGACAGTTAGAGTTGGTGACTAAGGCAGGGGTGACAAGTAGAGAGTAGATGACAGAGGCTGGGGCTACAGTGAGATAGTGGGTGACTGAGGCAGGGGTGACAAGTAGAGAGTAGATGACAGAGGCTGGGGCTACAGTGAGATAGTGGGTGACTGAGGCAGGAGTGACAAGTAGAGAGTAGATGACTAAGGCAGGGGTGACGTGTAGAGTTGGTGGCTGAGGCAGGGGTGACAGGGAGATAGTGGATGACTGTGGCAGAGGTGACAGGTAGAGTTGGTGACTAAGCCAGGAGTGACAAGTAGAGAGTAGATGACAGAGTCTGGGGCTACAGTGAGATAGTGGGTGACTTAGGCAGGGGTGACAAGTAGAGAGAAGATGACTGAGGCAGGGGTGACAGGGATATAGTGGGTGACTGAGGACAGTGGGACTGGGAGATAGTGGGTGACTGAGGAAGGGGTGACAAGCAGAGAGTAGATAACTAAGGCAGGGGTTACGTGTAGAGTTGGTGACTGAGGCAGGAGTGACAGAGAGATAGTGGGTGACTGTGGCAGGGGTGACAGGTAGAATTGGTGACTGAGGCAGGGTTGACAAGTAGAGAGTAGATAACAGAGGCTGGGGCTAAAGTGAGATAGTGGGTGACTGAGGCAGGGGTTACAAGTAGAGAGTAGATGACTGAGGCAGGGGTGACAGGGACACAGTAGGTGACTGAGGACGGGGGGACTGGGAGATAGTGGGTGACTGAAGCAGGGGTGACTGGGAACTAGTGGTAGACTGAGGCAGGGAGACAGTGGGTAACTGAAGTAGGGGTGACAGGGAGATAGTGTGTGACTAAGTCAGGGGTGACAAGTAGAGAGTAGATGACTAAGGCAGGGGTGACGTGTAAAGTTGGTGACTGAGGCAGGGGTGACCGGTAGACAGTGGGTGACTGTGGCAGGGTTGACAAGTAGAGAGAAGATGACTGAGGTAGGGGTGACAGGGAGATAGTGGGTGACTGAGGACGGTGGGACTGGGAGATAGTGGGTGACTGAGGAAGAGGTGACAAGCAGAGAGTAGATAACTAAGGCAGGGGTTACGTGTAGAGTTGGTGACTGAGGCAGGAGTGACAGAGATAGTGGGTGACTGAGGACGGGGTGACTGGGAGATAGTGGTCGACTGAGGCAAGGGTGAAAGGTAGAGTTGGTGACTGAGGCAGGGGTGACAGGTAGAGTTGGTGACTGAGGCAGGGTGACAGAGTTGGTGACTGAGGCAGGGGTGACAAGTAGAGAGTAGTTGACTAAGGCAGGAGCAACAGGGAGATAGTGGGTGACTGAGGCAGGGGTGACAAGTAGAGAGTAGATGACAGAGTCTGGGGCTACAGTGAGATAGTGGGTGACTTAGGCAGGGGTGACAAGTAGAGTAGATGACTAAGGCAGGGGTGACGTGTAAAGTTGGTGACTGAGGCAGGGGTGACCGGTAGACAGTGGGTGACTGTGGCAGGGTTGACAAGTAGAGAGAAGATGACTGAGGTAGGGGTGACAGGGAGATAGTGGGTGACTGAGGACGGTGGGACTGGGAGATAGTGGGTGACTGAGGAAGGGGTGACAAGCAGAGAGTAGATAACTAAGGCAGGGGTTACGTGTAGAGTTGGTGACTGAGGCAGGAGTGACAGAGATAGTGGGTGACTGAGGACGGGGTGACTGGGAGATAGTGGTCGACTGAGGCAAGGGTGACAGGTAGAGTTGGTGACTAAGGCAGGGGTGACAGGTAGAGTTGGTGACTGAGGCAGGGTGACAGAGTTGGTGACTGAGGCAGGGGTGACAAGTAGAGAGTAGTTGACTAAGGCAGGAGCAACAGCGAGATAGTGGGTGACTGAGGCAGGGGTGACAAGTAGAGAGTAGATGACTGAGGCTGGGGTGAAAGGGAGATAATGGGTGACTGAGGCAGGGGTGAAAGGGAGATAGTGGGTGACTGAGGCAAGGGAAACAAGGAGATAGTGGGTGACTGTGGCAGGGGCTACAGAGAGATAGTGGGTGACTGTGGCAGGGTTGACAATTAGAGAGGAGATGACTGAAGCTGGAGTCACTGGTAGATAGTGGGTGACTGAGGCAGGGGTGACAGGGAGACAGTGGGTAACTGAAGCAGGGGTGACAGGGAGATAGTGGGTGACTGAGGCAGGGGTGACAGGGAGATAGTGGGTGACTGAGGCAGGGGTGACAAGTAGAGAGTAGATGACTAAGGCAGTGGTGACGTGTAGAGTTGGTGACTGAGGCAGGGGTGACAGGGAGATAGTGGATGACTGTGGCAGAAGTGACAGGTAGAGTTGGTGACTAAGGCAGGGGTGACAAGTAGAGAGTAGATGACAGAGGCTGGGGCTACAGTGAGATAGTTGGTGACTGAGGCAGGGGTGACAAGTAGAGAGTAGATGACTAAGGCAGTGGTGACGTGTAGAGTTGGTGACTGAGGCAGGGGTGACAGGGAGATAGTGGATGACTGTGGCAGAGGTGACAGGTAGAGTTGGTGACTAAGGCAGGGGTGACAAGTAGAGAGTAGATGACAGAGGCTGGGGCTACAGTGAGATAGTGGGTGACAGAGGCAGGGGTGACAAGTAGAGAGTAGACGACTAAGGCAGGGGTGACGTGTAGAGTTGGTGACTGAGGCAGGGGTGACAGGGAGATAGTGAATGACTGTGGCAGAGGTGACAGTTAGAGTTGGTGACTAAGGCAGGGGTGACAAGTAGAGAGTAGATGACAGAGGCTGGGGCTACAGTGAGATAGTTGGTGACTGAGGCAGGGGTGACAAGTAGAGAGTAGATGACAGAGGCTGGGGCTACAGTGAGATAGTGGGTGACTGAGGCAGGAGTGACAAGTAGAGAGTAGATGACTAAGGCAGGGGTGACGTGTAGAGTTGGTGGCTGAGGCAGGGGTGACAGGGAGATAGTGGATGACTGTGGCAGAGGTGACAGGTAGAGTTGGTGACTAAGCCAGGAGTGACAAGTAGAGAGTAGATGACAGAGTCTGGGGCTACAGTGAGATAGTGGGTGACTTAGGCAGGGGTGACAAGTAGAGAGAAGATGACTGAGGCAGGGGTGACAGGGATATAGTGGGTGACTGAGGACGGTGGGACTGGGAGATAGTGGGTGACTGAGGAAGGGGTGACAAGCAGAGAGTAGATAACTAAGGCAGGGGTTACGTGTAGAGTTGGTGACTGAGGCAGAAGTGACAGAGAGATAGTGGGTGACTGTGGCAGGGGTGACAGGTAGAATTGGTGACTGAGGCAGGGTTGACAAGTAGAGAGTAGATAACAGAGGCTGGGGCTAAAGTGAGATAGTGGGTGACTGAGGCAGGGGTTACAAGTAGAGAGTAGATGACTGAGGCAGGGGTGACAGGGACACAGTAGGTGACTGAGGACGGGGGGACTGGGAGATAGTGGGTGACTGAAGCAGGGGTGACTGGGAGCTAGTGGTAGACTGAGGCAGGGAGACAGTGGGTAACTGAAGTAGGGGTGACAGGGAGATAGTGTGTGACTAAGTCAGGGGTGACAAGTAGAGAGTAGATGACTAAGGCAGGGGTGACGTGTAAAGTTGGTGACTGAGGCAGGGGTGACCGGTAGACAGTGGGTGACTGTGGCAGGGTTGACAAGTAGAGAGAAGATGACTGAGGTAGGGGTGACAGGGAGATAGTGGGTGACTGAGGACGGTGGGACTGGGAGATAGTGGGTGACTGAGGAAGAGGTGACAAGCAGAGAGTAGATAACTAAGGCAGGGGTTACGTGTAGAGTTGGTGACTGAGGCAGGAGTGACAGAGATAGTGGGTGACTGAGGACGGGGTGACTGGGAGATAGTGGTCGACTGAGGCAACGGTGACAGGTAGAGTTGGTGACTGAGGCAGGGTGACAGGTAGAGTTGGTGACTGAGGCAGGGGTGACAAGTAGAGAGTAGTTGACTAAGGCAGGAGCAACAGGGAGATAGTGGGTGACTGAGGCAGGGGTGACAAGTAGAGAGTAGATGACTGAGGCTGGGGTGAAAGGGAGATAATGGGTGACTGAGGCAGGGGTGGAAGGGAGATAGTGGGTGACTGAGGTAAGGGAAACAAGGAGTTAGTGGGTGACTGTGGCAGGGGTGACAAGTAGAGAGTAGATGAAAGTGGTTGGGACTACAGGGAGATAGTGGATGACTGAGGCAGGGGCTACAGAGAGATAGTGGGTGACTGTGGCAGAGTTGACAATTAGAGAGGAGATGAATGAGACTGGAGTCACTGGTAAATAGTGGGTGACTGAGGCAGGGGTGACAAGGAGACAGTGGGTAACTGAAGCAGGGGTGACAGGGAGATAGTGGGTGACTGAGGCCGGGGTGACAGGGAGATAGTGGGTGACTGAGGCAGGGGTGACAAGTAGAGAGTAGATGACTAAGGCAGGAGTGACGTGTAGAGTTTGTGACAGAGGCAGGGGTGACAGGGAGATAGTGGATGACTGTGGCAGAGGTGACAGGTAGAGTTGGTGACTAAGGCAGGGGTGGCAAGTAGAGAGTAGATGACAGAGGCTGGGGCTACAGTGAGATAGTGGGTGACTGAGGCAGGGGTGACAAGTAGAGAGTAGATGACTAAGGCAGGGGTGACGTGTAGAGTTGGTGACTGAGGCAGGGGTGACAGGGAGATAGTGGATGACTGTGGCAGAGGTGACAGGTAGAGTTGGTGACTAAGGCAGGGGTGACAAGTAGAGAGTAGATGACAGAGGCTGGGGCTAAAGTGAGATAGTGGGTGACTGAGGCAGGGGTGACAAGTATAGAGTAGATGACAGAGGCTGGGGCTATAGTGAGATAGTGGGTGACTGAGGCAGGAGTGACAAGTAGAGAGTAGATGACTAAGGCAGGGGTGATGTGTAGAGTTGGTGACTGAGGCAGGGGTGACTGGTAGATAGTGGGTGACTGTGGCAGGGTTGACAAGTAGAGAGAAGATGACTGAGGCAGGGGTGACAGGGAGATAGTGGGTGACTGAGGACAGTGGGGCTGGGAGATAGTGGGTGACTGAGGAAGGGGTGAAGAGCAGAGAGTAGATAACTAAGGCAGGGGTTACGTGTAGAGTTGGTGACTGAGGCAGGAGTGACAGAGATAGTGGGTGACTGAGGACGGGGTGACTGGGAGATAGTGGTCGACTGAGGCAAGGGTGACAGGTAGAGTTGGTGACTGAGGCAGGGTGACAGGTAGAGTTGGTGACTGAGGCAGGGGTGACAAGTAGAGAGTAGTTGACTGAGGCTGGGGTGAAAGGGAGATAATGGGTGACTGAGGCAGGGGTGGAAGGGAGATAGTGGGTGACTGAGGTAAGGGAAACAAGGAGTTAGTGGGTGACTGTGGCAGGGGTGACAAGTAGAGAGTAGATGAAAGTGGTTGGGACTACAGGGAGATAGTGGATGACTGAGGCAGGGGCTACAGAGAGATAGTGGGTGACTGTGGCAGAGTTGACAATTAGAGAGGAGATGAATGAGACTGGAGTCACTGGTAAATAGTGGGTGACTGAGGCAGGGGTGACAAGGAGACAGTGGGTAACTGAAGCAGGGGTGACAGGGAGATAGTGGGTGACTGAGGCAGGGGTGACAGGGAGATAGTGGGTGACTGAGGCAGGGGTGACAAGTAGAGAGTAGATGACTAAGGCAGGGGTGACGTGTAGAGTTTGTGACAGAGGCAGGGGTGACAGGGAGATAGTGGATGACTGTGGCAGAGGTGACAGGTAGAGTTGGTGACTAAGGCAGGGGTGACAAGTAGAGAGTAGATGACAGAGGCTGGGGCTACAGTGAGATAGTGGGTGAGTGAGGCAGGGGTGACAAGTAGAGAGTAGATGACTAAGGCAGGGGTGACGTGTAGAGTTGGTGACCGAGGCAGGGGTGACAGGGAGATAGTGAATGACTGTGGCAGAGGTGACAGGTTGAGTTGGTGACTAAGGCAGGGGTGACAAGTAGAAAGTAGATGACAGAGGCTGGGGCTACAGTGAGATAGTGGGTGACTGAGGCAGGGGTGACAAGTAGAGAGTAGATGACAGAGGCTGGGGCTACAGTGAGATAGTGGGTGACTGAGGCAGGGGTGACAAGTAGAGAGTAGATGACAGAAGCTGGGGCTACAGTGAGATAGTGGGTGACTGAGGCAGGAGTGACAAGTAGAGAGTAGATGACTAAGGCAGGGGTGACGTGTAGAGTTAGTGGCTGAGCCAGGGGTGACAGGGAGATTGTGGATGACTGTGGCAGAGGTGACAGGTAGAGTTGGTGACTAAGCCAGGAGTGACAAGTAGAGAGTAGATGACAGAGTCTTTGGCTACAGTGAGATAGTGGGTGACTTAGGCAGGGGTGACAAGTAGAGAGTAGAGGACTAAGGCAGGGGTGACAGGTAGAGTTGGTGACTGAAGCAGGGGTGACCGGTAGATAGTTGGTGACTGTGGCAGGGTTGACAAGTAGAGAGAAGATGACTGAGGCAGGGGTGACAGGGAGATAGTGGGTGACTGAGGACGGTGGGACTGGGAGATAGTGGGTGACTGAGGAAGGGGTGACAAGCAGAGAGTAGATAACTAAGGCAGGGGTTACGTGTAGAGTTGGTGACTGAGGCAGGAGTGACAGAGAGATAGTGGGTGACTGTGGCAGCGGTGACAGGTAGAATTGGTGACTGAGGCAGGGTTGACAAGTAGAGAGTAGATGATAGAGGCTGGGGCTAAAGTGAGATAGTGGGTGACTGAGGCAGGGGTTACAAGTAGAGAGTAGATGACTGAGGCAGGGGTGACATGGACACAGTAGGTGACTGAGGACGGGGGGACTGGGAGATAGTGGGTGACTGAAGCAGGGGTGACTGGGAGCTAGTGGTAGACTGAGGCAGGGAGACAGTGGGTAACTGAAGTAGGGGTGACAGGGAAATAGTGTGTGACTAAGTCAGGGGTGACAAGTAGAGAGTAGATGACTAAGGCAGGGGTGACGTGTAAAGTTGGTGACTGAGGCAGGGGTGACGGGTAGACAGTGGGTGACTGTGGCAGGGTTGACAAGTAGAGAGAAGATGACTGAGGTAGGGGTGACAGGGAGATAGTGGGTGACTGAGGACGGTGGGACTGGGAGATAGTGGGTGACTGAGGAAGGGGTGACAAGCAGAGAGTAGATAACTAAGGCAGGGGTTACGTGTAGAGTTGGTGACTGAGGCAGGAGTGACAGAGATAGTGGGTGACTGAGGACGGGGTGACTGGGAGATAGTGGTCGACTGAGGCAAGGGTGAAAGGTAGAGTTGGTGACTGAGGCAGGGGTGACAGGTAGAGTTGGTGACTGAGGCAGGGTGACAGAGCTGGTGACTGAGGCAGGGGTGACAAGTAGAGAGTAGTTGACTAAGGCAGGAGCAACAGGGAGATAGTGGGTGACTGAGGCAGGGGTGACAAGTAGAGAGTAGATGACAGAGTCTGGGGCTACAGTGAGATAGTGGGTGACTTAGGCAGGGGTGACAAGTAGAGTAGATGACTAAGGCAGGGGTGACGTGTAAAGTTGGTGACTGAGGCAGGGGTGACCGGTAGACAGTGGGTGACTGTGGCAGGGTTGACAAGTAGAGAGAAGATGACTGAGGTAGGGGTGACAGGGAGATAGTGGGTGACTGAGGACGGTGGGACTGGGAGATAGTGGGTGACTGAGGAAGAGGTGACAAGCAGAGAGTACATAACTAAGGCAGCGGTTACGTGTAGAGTTGGTGACTGAGGCAGGAGTGACAGAGATAGTGGGTGACTGAGGACGGGGTGACTGGGAGATAGTGGTCGACTGAGGCAAGGGTGACAGGTAGAGTTGGTGACTGAGGCAGGGGTGACAGGTAGAGTTGGTGACTGAGGCAGGGTGACAGAGTTGGTGACTGAGGCAGGGGTGACAAGTAGAGAGTAGTTGACTAAGGCAGGAGCAACAGGGAGATAGTGGGTGACTGAGGCAGGGGTGACAAGTAGAGAGTAGATGACTGAGGCTGGGGTGAAAGGGAGATAATGGGTGACTGAGGCAGGGGTGAAAGGGAGATAGTGGGTGACTGAGGCAAGGGAAACAAGGAGATAGTGGGTGACAGTGGCAGGGGCTACAGAGAGATAGTGGGTGACTGTGGCAGGGTTGACAATTAGAGAGGAGATGACTGAAGCTGGAGTCACTGGTAGATAGTGGGTGACTGAGGCAGGGGTGACAGGGAGACAGTGGGTAACTGAAGCAGGGGTGACAGGGAGATAGTGGGTGACTGAGGCAGGGGTGACAGGGAGATAGTGGGTGACTGAGGCAGGGGTGACAAGTAGAGAGTAGATGACTAAGGCAGTGGTGACGTGTAGAGTTGGTGACTGAGGCAGGGGTGACAGGGAGATAGTGGATGACTGTGGCAGAGGTGACAGGTAGAGTTGTGACTAAGGCAGGGGTGACAAGTAGAGAGTAGATGACAGAGGCTGGGGCTACAGTGAGATAGTTGGTGACTGAGGCAGGGGTGACAAGTAGAGAGTAGATGACTAAGGCAGTGGTGACGTGTAGAGTTGGTGACTGAGGCAGGGGTGACAGGGAGATAGTGGATGACTGTGGCAGAGGTGACAGGTAGAGTTGGTGACTAAGGCAGGGGTGACAAGTAGAGAGTAGATGACAGAGGCTGGGGCTACAGTGAGATAGTGGGTGACAGAGGCAGGGGTGACAAGTAGAGAGTAGATGACTAAGGCAGGGGTGACGTGTAGAGTTGGTGACTGAGGCAGGGGTGACAGGGAGATAGTGAATGACTGTGGCAGAGGTGACAGTTAGAGTTGGTGACTAAGGCAGGGGTGACAAGTAGAGAGTAGATGACAGAGGCTGGGGCTACAGTGAGATAGTTGGTGACTGAGGCAGGGGTGACAAGTAGAGAGTAGATGACAGAGGCTGGGGCTACAGTGAGATAGTGGGTGACTGAGGCAGGAGTGACAAGTAGAGAGTAGATGACTAAGGCAGGGGTGACGTGTAGAGTTGGTGGCTAAGGCAGGGGTGACAGGGAGATAGTGGATGACTGTGGCAGAGGTGACAGGTAGAGTTGGTGACTAAGCCAGGAGTGACAAGTAGAGAGTAGATGACAGAGTCTGGGGCTACAGTGAGATAGAGGGTGACTTAGGCAGGGGTGACAAGTAGAGAGAAGATGACTGAGGCAGGGGTGACAGGGAGATAGTGGGTGACTGAGGACGGTGGGACTGGGAGATAGTGGGTGACTGAGGAAGGGGTGACAAGCAGAGAGTAGATAACTAAGGCAGGGGTTACGTGTAGAGTTGGTGACTGAGGCAGGAGTGACAGAGAGATAGTGGGTGACTGTGGCAGGGGTGACAGGTAGAATTGGTGACTGAGGCAGGGTTGACAAGTAGAGAGTAGATAACAGAGGCTGGGGCTAAAGTGAGATAGTGGGTGACTGAGGCAGGGGTTACAAGTAGAGAGTAGATGACTGAGGCAGGGGTGACAGGGACACAGTAGGTGACTGAGGACGGGGGGACTGGGAGATAGTGGGTGACTGAAGCAGGGGTGACTGGGAGCTAGTGGTAGACTGAGGCAGGGAGACAGTGGGTAACTGAAGTAGGGGTGACAGGGAGATAGTGTGTGACTAAGTCAGGGGTGACAAGTAGAGAGTAGATGACTAAGGCAGGGGTGACGTGTAAAGTTGGTGACTGAGGCAGGGGTGACCGGTAGACAGTGGGTGACTGTGGCAGGGTTGACAAGTAGAGAGAAGATGACTGAGGTAGGGGTGACAGGGAGATAGTGGGTGACTGAGGACGGTGGGACTGGGAGATAGTGGGTGACTGAGGAAGAGGTGACAAGCAGAGAGTAGATAACTAAGGCAGGGGTTACGTGTAGAGTTGGTGACTGAGGCAGGAGTGACAGAGATAGTGGGTGACTGAGGACGGGGTGACTGGGAGATAGTGGTCGACTGAGGCAACGGTGACAGGTAGAGTTGGTGACTGAGGCAGGGTGACAGGTAGAGTTGGTGACTGAGGCAGGGGTGACAAGTAGAGAGTAGTTGACTAAGGCAGGAGCAACAGGGAGATAGTGGGTGACTGAGGCAGGGGTGACAAGTAGAGAGTAGATGACTGAGGCTGGGGTGAAAGGGAGATAATGGGTGACTGAGGCAGGGGTGGAAGGGAGATAGTGGGTGACTGAGGTAAGGGAAACAAGGAGTTAGTGGGTGACTGTGGCAGGGGTGACAAGTAGAGAGTAGATGAAAGTGGTTGGGACTACAGGAAGATAGTGGATGACTGAGGCAGGGGCTACAGAGAGATAGTGGGTGACTGTGGCAGAGTTGACAATTAGAGAGGAGATGAATGAGACTGGAGTCACTGGTAAATAGTGGGTGACTGAGGCAGGGGTGACAAGGAGACAGTGGGTAACTGAAGCAGGGGTGACAGGGAGATAGTGGGTGACTGAGGCAGGGGTGACAGGGAGATAGTGGGTGACTGAGGCAGGGGTGACAAGTAGAGAGTAGATGACTAAGGCAGTGGTGACGTGTAGAGTTGGTGACTGAGGCAGGGGTGACAGGGAGATAGTGGATGACTGTGGCAGAGGTGACAGGTAGAGTTGGTGACTAAGGCAGGGGTGACAAGTAGAGAGTAGATGACAGAGGCTGGGGCTACAGTGAGATAGTTGGTGACTGAGGCAGGGGTGACAAGTAGAGAGTAGATGACTAAGGCAGTGGTGACGTGTAGAGTTGGTGACTGAGGCAGGGGTGACAGGGAGATAGTGGATGACTGTGGCAGAGGTGACAGGTAGAGTTGGTGACTAAGGCAGGGGTGACAAGTAGAGAGTAGATGACAGAGGCTGGGGCTACAGTGAGATAGTGGGTGACAGAGGCAGGGGTGACAAGTAGAGAGTAGATGACTAAGGCAGGGGTGACGTGTAGAGTTGGTGACTGAGGCAGGGGTGACAGGGAGATAGTGAATGACTGTGGCAGAGGTGACAGTTAGAGTTGGTGACTAAGGCAGGGGTGACAAGTAGAGAGTAGATGACAGAGGCTGGGACTACAGTGAGATAGTTGGTGACTGAGGCAGGGGTGACAAGTAGAGAGTAGATGACAGAGGCTGGGGCTACAGTGAGATAGTGGGTGACTGAGGCAGGAGTGACAAGTAGAGAGTAGATGACTGTGGCAGGGGTGACGTGTAGAGTTGGTGGCTGAGGCAGGGGTGACAGGGAGATAGTGGATGACTGTGGCAGAGGTGACAGGTAGAGTTGGTGACTAAGCCAGGAGTGACAAGTAGAGAGTAGATGACAGAGTCTGGGGCTACAGTGAGATAGTGGGTGACTTAGGCAGGGGTGACAAGTAGAGAGAAGATGACTGAGGCAGGGGTGACAGGGATATAGTGGGTGACTGAGGACGGTGGGACTGGGAGATAGTGGGTGACTGAGGAAGGGGTGACAAGCAGAGAGTAGATAACTAAGGCAGGGGTTACGTGTAGAGTTGGTGACTGAGGCAGGAGTGACAGAGAGATAGTGGGTGACTGTGGCAGGGGTGACAGGTAGAATTGGTGACTGAGGCAGGGTTGACAAGTAGAGAGTAGATAACAGAGGCTGGGGCTAAAGTGAGATAGTGGGTGACTGAGGCAGGGGTTACAAGTAGAGAGTAGATGACTGAGGCAGGGGTGACAGGGACACAGTAGGTGACTGAGGACGGGGGGACTGGGAGATAGTGGGTGACTGAAGCAGGGGTGACTGGGAGCTAGTGGTAGACTGAGGCAGGGAGACAGTGGGTAACTGAAGTAGGGGTGACAGGGAGATAGTGTGTGACTAAGTCAGGGGTGACAAGTAGAGAGTAGATGACTAAGGCAGGGGTGACGTGTAAAGTTGGTGACTGAGGCAGGGGTGACCGGTAGACAGTGGGTGACTGTGGCAGGGTTGACAAGTAGAGAGAAGATGACTGAGGTAGGGGTGACAGGGAGATAGTGGGTGACTGAGGACGGTGGGACTGGGAGATAGTGGGTGACTGAGGAAGAGGTGACAAGCAGAGAGTAGATAACTAAGGCAGGGGTTACGTGTAGAGTTGGTGACTGAGGCAGGAGTGACAGAGATAGTGGGTGACTGAGGACGGGGTGACTGGGAGATAGTGGTCGACTGAGGCAACGGTGACAGGTAGAGTTGGTGACTGAGGCAGGGTGACAGGTAGAGTTGGTGACTGAGGCAGGGGTGACAAGTAGAGAGTAGTTGACTAAGGCAGGAGCAACAGGGAGATAGTGGGTGACTGAGGCAGGGGTGACAAGTAGAGAGTAGATGACTGAGGCTGGGGTGAAAGGGAGATAATGGGTGACTGAGGCAGGGGTGGAAGGGAGATAGTGGGTGACTGAGGTAAGGGAAACAAGGAGTTAGTGGGTGACTGTGGCAGGGGTGACAAGTAGAGAGTAGATGAAAGTGGTTGGGACTACAGGGAGATAGTGGATGACTGAGGCAGGGGCTACAGAGAGATAGTGGGTGACTGTGGCAGAGTTGACAATTAGAGAGGAGATGAATGAGACTGGAGTCACTGGTAAATAGTGGGTGACTGAGGCAGGGGTGACAAGGAGACAGTGGGTAACTGAAGCAGGGGTGACAGGGAGATAGTGGGTGACTGAGGCAGGGGTGACAGGGAGATAGTGGGTGACTGAGGCAGGGGTGACAAGTAGAGAGTAGATGACTAAGGCAGGAGTGACGTGTAGAGTTTGTGACAGAGGCAGGGGTGACAGGGAGATAGTGGATGACTGTGGCAGAGGTGACAGGTAGAGTTGGTGACTAAGGCAGGGGTGACAAGTAGAGAGTAGATGACAGAGGCTGGGGCTACAGTGAGATAGTGGGTGACTGAGGCAGGGGTGACAAGTAGAGAGTAGATGACTAAGGCAGGGGTGACGTGTAGAGTTGGTGACTGAGGCAGGGGTGACAGGGAGATAGTGGATGACTGTGGCAGAGGTGACAGGTAGAGTTGGTGACTAAGGCAGGGGTGACAAGTAGAGAGTAGATGACAGAGGCTGGGGCTACAGTGAGATAGTGGGTGACTGAGGCAGGGGTGACAAGTATAGAGTAGATGACAGAGGCTGGGGCTATAGTGAGATAGTGGGTGACTGAGGCAGGAGTGACAAGTAGAGAGTAGATGACTAAGGCAGGGGTGATGTGTAGAGTTGGTGACTGAGGCAGGGGTGACTGGTAGATAGTGGGTGACTGTGGCAGGGTTGACAAGTAGAGAGAAGATGACTGAGGCAGGGGTGACAGGGAGATAGTGGGTGACTGAGGACAGTGGGGCTGGGAGATAGTGGGTGACTGAGGAAGGGGTGAAGAGCAGAGAGTAGATAACTAAGGCAGGGGTTACGTGTAGAGTTGGTGACTGAGGCAGGAGTGACAGAGATAGTGGGTGACTGAGGACGGGGTGACTGGGAGATAGTGGTCGACTGAGGCAAGGGTGACAGGTAGAGTTGGTGACTGAGGCAGGGTGACAGGTAGAGTTGGTGACTGAGGCAGGGGTGACAAGTAGAGAGTAGTTGACTGAGGCTGGGGTGAAAGGGAGATAATGGGTGACTGAGGCAGGGGTGGAAGGGAGATAGTGGGTGACTGAGGTAAGGGAAACAAGGAGTTAGTGGGTGACTGTGGCAGGGGTGACAAGTAGAGAGTAGATGAAAGTGGTTGGGACTACAGGGAGATAGTGGATGACTGAGGCAGGGGCTACAGAGAGATAGTGGGTGACTGTGGCAGAGTTGACAATTAGAGAGGAGATGAATGAGACTGGAGTCACTGGTAAATAGTGGGTGACTGAGGCAGGGGTGACAAGGAGACAGTGGGTAACTGAAGCAGGGGTGACAGGGAGATAGTGGGTGACTGAGGCAGGGGTGACAGGGAGATAGTGGGTGACTGAGGCAGGGGTGACAAGTAGAGAGTAGATGACTAAGGCAGGGGTGACGTGTAGAGTTTGTGACAGAGGCAGGGGTGACAGGGAGATAGTGGATGACTGTGGCAGAGGTGACAGGTAGAGTTGGTGACTAAGGCAGGGGTGACAAGTAGAGAGTAGATGACAGAGGCTGGGGCTACAGTGAGATAGTGGGTGAGTGAGGCAGGGGTGACAAGTAGAGAGTAGATGACTAAGGCAGGGGTGACGTGTAGAGTTGGTGACCGAGGCAGGGGTGACAGGGAGATAGTGAATGACTGTGGCAGAGGTGACAGGTTGAGTTGGTGACTAAGGCAGGGGTGACAAGTAGAAAGTAGATGACAGAGGCTGGGGCTACAGTGAGATAGTGGGTGACTGAGGCAGGGGTGACAAGTAGAGAGTAGATGACAGAGGCTGGGGCTACAGTGAGATAGTGGGTGACTGAGGCAGGGGTGACAAGTAGAGAGTAGATGACAGAAGCTGGGGCTACAGTGAGATAGTGGGTGACTGAGGCAGGAGTGACAAGTAGAGAGTAGATGACTAAGGCAGGGGTGACGTGTAGAGTTAGTGGCTGAGCCAGGGGTGACAGGGAGATTGTGGATGACTGTGGCAGAGGTGACAGGTAGAGTTGGTGACTAAGCCAGGAGTGACAAGTAGAGAGTAGATGACAGAGTCTTTGGCTACAGTGAGATAGTGGGTGACTTAGGCAGGGGTGACAAGTAGAGAGTAGAGGACTAAGGCAGGGGTGACAGGTAGAGTTGGTGACTGAAGCAGGGGTGACCGGTAGATAGTTGGTGACTGTGGCAGGGTTGACAAGTAGAGAGAAGATGACTGAGGCAGGGGTGACAGGGAGATAGTGGGTGACTGAGGACGGTGGGACTGGGAGATAGTGGGTGACTGAGGAAGGGGTGACAAGCAGAGAGTAGATAACTAAGGCAGGGGTTACGTGTAGAGTTGGTGACTGAGGCAGGAGTGACAGAGAGATAGTGGGTGACTGTGGCAGCGGTGACAGGTAGAATTGGTGACTGAGGCAGGGTTGACAAGTAGAGAGTAGATGATAGAGGCTGGGGCTAAAGTGAGATAGTGGGTGACTGAGGCAGGGGTTACAAGTAGAGAGTAGATGACTGAGGCAGGGGTGACAGGGACACAGTAGGTGACTGAGGACGGGGGGACTGGGAGATAGTGGGTGACTGAAGCAGGGGTGACTGGGAGCTAGTGGTAGACTGAGGCAGGGAGACAGTGGGTAACTGAAGTAGGGGTGACAGGGAAATAGTGTGTGACTAAGTCAGGGGTGACAAGTAGAGAGTAGATGACTAAGGCAGGGGTGACGTGTAAAGTTGGTGACTGAGGCAGGGGTGACGGGTAGACAGTGGGTGACTGTGGCAGGGTTGACAAGTAGAGAGAAGATGACTGAGGTAGGGGTGACAGGGAGATAGTGGGTGACTGAGGACGGTGGGACTGGGAGATAGTGGGTGACTGAGGAAGGGGTGACAAGCAGAGAGTAGATAACTAAGGCAGGGGTTACGTGTAGAGTTGGTGACTGAGGCAGGAGTGACAGAGATAGTGGGTGACTGAGGACGGGGTGACTGGGAGATAGTGGTCGACTGAGGCAAGGGTGACAGGTAGAGTTGGTGACTGAGGCAGGGGTGACAGGTAGAGTTGGTGACTGAGGCAGGGTGACAGAGTTGGTGACTGAGGCAGGGGTGACAAGTAGAGAGTAGTTGACTAAGGCAGGAGCAACAGGGAGATAGTGGGTGACTGAGGCAGGGGTGACAAGTAGAGAGTAGATGACAGAGTCTGGGGCTACAGTGAGATAGTGGGTGACTTAGGCAGGGGTGACAAGTAGAGTAGATGACTAAGGCAGGGGTGACGTGTAAAGTTGGTGACTGAGGCAGGGGTGACCGGTAGACAGTGGGTGACTGTGGCAGGGTTGCCAAGTAGAGAGAAGATGACTGAGGTAGGGGTGACAGGGAGATAGTGGGTGACTGAGGACGGTGGGACTGGGAGATAGTGGGTGACTGAGGAAGGGGTGACAAGCAGAGAGTAGATAACTAAGGCAGGGGTTACATGTAGAGTTGGTGACTGAGGCAGGAGTGACAGAGATAGTGGGTGACTGAGGACGGGGTGACTGGGAGATAGTGGTCGACTGAGGCAAGGGTGACAGGTAGAGTTGGTGACTGAGGCAGGGGTGACAGGTAGAGTTGGTGACTGAGGCAGGGTGACAGAGTTGGTGACTGAGGCAGGGGTGACAAGTAGAGAGTAGTTGACTAAGGCAGGAGCAACAGGGAGATAGTGGGTGACTGAGGCAGGGGTGACAAGTAGAGAGTAGATGACTGAGGCTGGGGTGAAAGGGAGATAATGGGTGACTGAGGCAGGGGTGAAAGGGAGATAGTGGGTGACTGAGGCAAGGGAAACAAGGAGATAGTGGGTGACAGTGGCAGGGGCTACAGAGAGATAGTGGGTGACTGTGGCAGGGTTGACAATTAGAGAGGAGATGACTGAAGCTGGAGTCACTGGTAGATAGTGGGTGACTGAGGCAGGGGTGACAGGGAGACAGTGGGTAACTGAAGCAGGGGTGACAGGGAGATAGTGGGTGACTGAGGCAGGGGTGACAGGGAGATAGTGGGTGACTGAGGCAGGGGTGACAAGTAGAGAGTAGATGACTAAGGCAGTGGTGACGTGTAGAGTTGGTGACTGAGGCAGGGGTGACAGGGAGATAGTGGATGACTGTGGCAGAGGTGACAGGTAGAGTTGGTGACTAAAGCAGGGGTGACAAGTAGAGAGTAGATGACAGAGGCTGGGGCTACAGTGAGATAGTTGGTGACTGAGGCAGGGGTGACAAGTAGAGAGTAGATGACTAAGGCAGTGGTGACGTGTAGAGTTGGTGACTGAGGCAGGGGTGACAGGGAGATAGTGGATGACTGTGGCAGAGGTGACAGGTAGAGTTGGTGACTAAGGCAGGGGTGACAAGTAGAGAGTAGATGACAGAGGCTGGGGCTACAGTGAGATAGTGGGTGACAGAGGCAGGGGTGACAAGTAGAGAGTAGATGACTAAGGCAGGGGTGACGTGTAGAGTTGGTGACTGAGGCAGGGGTGACAGGGAGATAGTGAATGACTGTGGCAGAGGTGACAGTTAGAGTTGGTGACTAAGGCAGGGGTGACAAGTAGAGAGTAGATGACAGAGGCTGGGGCTACAGTGAGATAGTTGGTGACTGAGGCAGGGGTGACAAGTAGAGAGTAGATGACAGAGGCTGGGGCTACAGTGAGATAGTGGGTGACTGAGGCAGGAGTGACAAGTAGAGAGTAGATGACTAAGGCAGGGGTGACGTGTAGAGTTGGTTGCTAAGGCAGGGGTGACAGGGAGATAGTGGATGACTGTGGCAGAGGTGACAGGTAGAGTTGGTGACTAAGCCAGGAGTGACAAGTAGAGAGTAGATGACAGAGTCTGGGGCTACAGTGAGATAGTGGGTGACTTAGGCAGGGGTGACAAGTAGAGAGAAGATGACTGAGGCAGGGGTGACAGGGAGATAGTGGGTGACTGAGGACGGTGGGACTGGGAGATAGTGGGTGACTGAGGAAGGGGTGACAAGCAGAGAGTAGATAACTAAGGCAGGGGTTACGTGTAGAGTTGGTGACTGAGGCAGGAGTGACAGAGAGATAGTGGGTGACTGTGGCAGGGGTGACAGGTAGAATTGGTGACTGAGGCAGGGTTGACAAGTAGAGAGTAGATAACAGAGGCTGGGGCTAAAGTGAGATAGTGGGTGACTGAGGCAGGGGTTACAAGTAGAGAGTAGATGACTGAGGCAGGGGTGACAGGGACACAGTAGGTGACTGAGGACGGGGGGACTGGGAGATAGTGGGTGACTGAAGCAGGGGTGACTGGGAGCTAGTGGTAGACTGAGGCAGGGAGACAGTGGGTAACTGAAGTAGGGGTGACAGGGAGATAGTGTGTGACTAAGTCAGGGGTGACAAGTAGAGAGTAGATGACTAAGGCAGGGGTGACGTGTAAAGTTGGTGACTGAGGCAGGGGTGACCGGTAGACAGTGGGTGACTGTGGCAGGGTTGACAAGTAGAGAGAAGATGACTGAGGTAGGGGTGACAGGGAGATAGTTGGTGACTGAGGACGGTGGGACTGGGAGATAGTGGGTGACTGAGGAAGAGGTGACAAGCAGAGAGTAGATAACTAAGGCAGGGGTTACGTGTAGAGTTGGTGACTGAGGCAGGAGTGACAGAGATAGTGGGTGACTGAGGACGGGGTGACTGGGAGATAGTGGTCGACTGAGGCAACGGTGACAGGTAGAGTTGGTGACTGAGGCAGGGTGACAGGTAGAGTTGGTGACTGAGGCAGGGGTGACAAGTAGAGAGTAGTTGACTAAGGCAGGAGCAACAGGGAGACAGTGGGTGACTGAGGCAGGGGTGACAAGTAGAGAGTAGATGACTGAGGCTGGGGTGAAAGGGAGATAATGGGTGACTGAGGCAGGGGTGGAAGGGAGATAGTGGGTGACTGAGGTAAGGGAAACAAGGAGTTAGTGGGTGACTGTGGCAGGGGTGACAAGTAGAGAGTAGATGAAAGTGGTTGGGACTACAGGGAGATAGTGGATGACTGAGGCAGGGGCTACAGAGAGATAGTGGGTGACTGTGGCAGAGTTGACAATTAGAGAGGAGATGAATGAGACTGGAGTCACTGGTAAATAGTGGGTGACTGAGGCAGGGGTGACAAGGAGACAGTGGGTAACTGAAGCAGGGGTGACAGGGAGATAGTGGGTGACTGAGGCAGGGGTGACAGGGAGATAGTGGGTGACTGAGGCAGGGGTGACAAGTAGAGAGTAGATGACTAAGGCAGGAGTGACGTGTAGAGTTTGTGACAGAGGCAGGGGTGACAGGGAGATAGTGGATGACTGTGGCAGAGGTGACAGGTAGAGTTGGTGACTAAGGCAGGGGTGACAAGTAGAGAGTAGATGACAGAGGCTGGGGCTACAGTGAGATAGTGGGTGACTGAGGCAGGGGTGACAAGTAGAGAGTAGATGACTAAGGCAGGGGTGACGTGTAGAGTTGGTGACTGAGGCAGGGGTGACAGGGAGATAGTGAATGACTGTGGCAGAGGTGACAGGTTGAGTTGGTGACTAAGGCAGGGGTGACAAGTAGAAAGTAGATGACAGAGGCTGGGGCTACAGTGAGATAGTGGGTGAATGAGGCAGGGGTGACAAGTAGAGAGTAGATGACAGAGGCTGGGGCTACAGTGAGATAGTAGGTGACTGAGGCAGGGGTGACAAGTAGAGAGTAGATGACAGAGGCTGGGGCTACAGTGAGATAGTGGGTGACTGAGGCAGGAGTGACAAGTAGAGAGTAGATGACTAAGGCAGGGGTGACGTGTAGAGTTGGTGGCTGAGGCAGGGGTGACAGGGAGATTGTGGATGACTGTGGCAGAGGTGACAGGTAGAGTTGGTGACTAAGCCAGGAGTGACAAGTAGAGAGTAGATGACAGAGTCTGGGGCTACAGTGAGATAGTGGGTGACTTAGGCAGGGGTGACAAGTAGAGAGTAGAGGACTAAGGCAGGGGTGACAGGTAGAGTTGGTGACTGAAGCAGGGGTGACCGGTAGATAGTTGGTGACTGTGGCAGGGTTGACAAGTAGAGAGAAGATGACTGAGGCAGGGGTGACAGGGAGATAGTGGGTGACTGAGGACGGTGGGACTGGGAGATAGTGGGTGACTGAGGAAGGGGTGACAAGCAGAGAGTAGATAACTAAGGCAGGGGTTACGTGTAGAGTTGGTGACTGAGGCAGGAGTGACAGAGAGATAGTGGGTGACTGTGGCAGCGGTGACAGGTAGAATTGGTGACTGAGGCAGGGTTGACAAGTAGAGAGTAGATGATAGAGGCTGGGGCTAAAGTGAGATAGTGGGTGACTGAGGCAGGGGTTACAAGTAGAGAGTAGATGACTGAGGCAGGGGTGACAGGGACACAGTAGGTGACTGAGGACGGGGGGACTGGGAGATAGTGGGTGACTGAAGCAGGGGTGACTGGGAGCTAGTGGTAGACTGAGGCAGGGAGACAGTGGGTAACTGAAGTAGGGGTGACAGGGAAATAGTGTGTGACTAAGTCAGGGGTGACAAGTAGAGAGTAGATGACTAAGGCAGGGGTGACGTGTAAAGTTGGTGACTGAGGCAGGGGTGACCGGTAGACAGTGGGTGACTGTGGCAGGGTTGACAAGTAGAGAGAAGATGACTGAGGTAGGGGTGACAGGGAGATAGTGGGTGACTGAGGACGGTGGGACTGGGAGATAGTGGGTGACTGAGGAAGGGGTGACAAGCAGAGAGTAGATAACTAAGGCAGGGGTTACGTGTAGAGTTGGTGACTGAGGCAGGAGTGACAGAGATAGTGGGTGACTGAGGACGGGGTGACTGGGAGATAGTGGTCGACTGAGGCAAGGGTGACAGGTAGAGTTGGTGACTGAGGCAGGGGTGACAGGTAGAGTTGGTGACTGAGGCAGGGTGACAGAGTTGGTGACTGAGGCAGGGGTGACAAGTAGAGAGTAGTTGACTAAGGCAGGGGCAACAGGGAGATAGTGGGTGACTGAGGCAGGGGTGACAAGTAGAGAGTAGATGACAGAGTCTGGGGCTACAGTGAGATAGTGGGTGACTTAGGCAGGGGTGACAAGTAGAGTAGATGACTAAGGCAGGGGTGACGTGTAAAGTTGGTGACTGAGGCAGGGGTGACCGGTAGACAGTGGGTGACTGTGGCAGGGTTGACAAGTAGAGAGAAGATGACTGAGGTAGGGGTGACAGGGAGATAGTGGGTGACTGAGGACGGTGGGACTGGGAGATAGTGGGTGACTGAGGAAGGGGTGACAAGCAGAGAGTAGATAACTAAGGCAGGGGTTACGTGTAGAGTTGGTGACTGAGGCAGGAGTGACAGAGATAGTGGGTGACTGAGGACGGGGTGACTGGGAGATAGTGGTCGACTGAGGCAAGGGTGACAGGTAGAGTTGGTGACTGAGGCAGGGGTGACAGGTAGAGTTGGTGACTGAGGCAGGGTGACAGAGTTGGTGACTGAGGCAGGGGTGACAAGTAGAGAGTAGTTGACTAAGGCAGGAGCAACAGGGAGATAGTGTGTGACTGAGGCAGGGGTGACACGTAGAGAGTAGATGACTGAGGCTGGGGTGGAAGGGAGATAATGGGTGACTGAGGCAGGGGTGAAAGGGAGATAGTGGGTGACTGAGGCAAGGGAAACAAGGAGATAGTGGGTGACTGTGGCAGGGGCTACAGAGAGATAGTGGGTGACTGTGGCAGGGTTGACAATTAGAGAGGAGATGACTGAAGCTGGAGTCACTGGTAGATAGTGGGTGACTGAGGCAGGGGTGACAGGGAGACAGTGGGTAACTGAAGCAGGGGTGACAGGGAGATAGTGGGTGACTGAGGCAGGGGTGACAGGGAGATAGTGGGTGACTGAGGCAGGGGTGACAAGTAGAGAGTAGATGACTAAGGCAGTGGTGACGTGTAGAGTTGGTGACTGAGGCAGGGGTGACAGGGAGATAGTGGATGACTGTGGCAGAGGTGACAGGTAGAGTTGGTGACTAAGGCAGGGGTGACAAGTAGAGAGTAGATGACAGAGGCTGGGGCTACAGTGAGATAGTGGGTGACTGAGGCAGGGGTGACAAGTAGAGAGTAGATGACTAAGGCAGGGGTGACGTGTAGAGTTGGTGACTGAAGCAGGGGTGTTAGGGAGATAGTGAATGACTGTGGCAGAGGTGACAGGTAGAGTTGGTGACTAAGGCAGGGGTGACAAGTAGAGAGTAGATGACAGAGGCTGGGGCTACAGTGAGATAGTTGGTGACTGAGGCAGGGGTGACAAGTAGAGAGTAGATGACAGAGGCTGGGGCTACAGTGAGATAGTGGGTGACTGAGGCAGGAGTGACAAGTAGAGAGTAGATGACTAAGGCCGGGGTGACGTGTAGAGTTGGTGGCTGAGGCAGGTGTGACAGGGAGATAGTGGATGACTGTGGCAGAGGTGACAGGTAGAGTTGGTGACTAAGCCAGGAGTGACAAGTAGAGAGTAGATGACAGAGTCTGGGGCTACAGTGAGATAGTGGGTGACTTAGGCAGGGGTGACAAGTAGAGAGAAGATGACTGAGGCAGGGGTGACAGGGAGATAGTGGGTGACTGAGGACGGTGGGACTGGGAGATAGTGGGTGACTGAGGAAGGGTTGACAAGCAGAGAGTAGATAACTAAGGCAGGGGTTACGTGTAGAGTTGGTGACTGAGGCAGGAGTGACAGAGAGATAGTGGGTGACTGTGGCAGGGGTGACAGGTAGAATTGGTGACTGAGGCAGGGTTGACAAGTAGAGAGTAGATAACAGAGGCTGGGGCTAAAGTGAGATAGTGGGTGACTGAGGCAGGGGTTACAAGTAGAGAGTAGATGACTGAGGCAGGGGTGACAGGGACACAGTAGGTGACTGAGGACGGGGGGACTGGGAGATAGTGGGTGACTGAAGCAGTGGTGACTGGGAGCTAGTGGTAGACTGAGGCAGGGAGACAGTGGGTAACTGAAGTAGGGGTGACAGGGAGATAGTGTGTGACTAAGTCAGGGGTGACAAGTAGAGAGTAGATGACTAAGGCAGGGGTGACGTGTAAAGTTGGTGACTGAGGCAGGGGTGACCGGTAGACAGTGGGTGACTGTGGCAGGGTTGACAAGTAGAGAGAAGATGACTGAGGTAGGGGTGACAGGGAGATAGTGGGTGACTGAGGACGGTGGGACTGGGAGATAGTGGGTGACTGAGGAAGAGGTGACAAGCAGAGAGTAGATAACTAAGGCAGGGGTTACGTGTAGAGTTGGTGACTGAGGCAGGAGTGACAGAGATAGTGGGTGACTGAGGACGGGGTGACTGGGAGATAGTGGTCGACTGAGGCAACGGTGACAGGTAGAGTTGGTGACTGAGGCAGGGGTGACAGGTAGAGTTGGTGACTGAGGCAGGGTGACAGAGTTGGTAACTGAGGCAGGGGTGACAAGTAGAGAGTAGTTGACTAAGGCAGGAGCAACAGGGAGATAGTGGGTGACTGAGGCAGGGGTGACAAGTAGAGAGTAGATAACTGAGGCTGGGGTGAAAGGGAGATAATGGGTGACTGAGGCAGGGGTGAAAGGGAGATAGTGGGTGACTGAGGCAAGGGAAACAAGGAGATAGTGGGTGACTGTGGCAGGGGTGACAAGTAGAGAGTAGATGAAAGTGGTTTAGACTACAGGGAGATAGTGGATGACTGAGGCAGGGGCTACAGAGAGATAGTGGGTGACTGTGGCAGGGTTGACAATTAGAGAGGAGATGACTGAAGCTGGAGTCACTGGTAGATAGTGGGTGACTGAGGCAGGGGTGACAGGGAGACAGTGGGTAACTGAAGCAGGGGTGACAGGGAGATAGTGGGTGACTGAGGCAGGGGTGACAGGGAGATAGTGGGTGACTGAGGCAGGGGTGACAAGTAGAGAGTAGATGACTAAGGCAGTGGTGACGTGTAGAGTTGGTGACTGAGGCAGGGGTGACAGGGAGATAGTGGATGACTGTGGCAGAGGTGACAGGTAGAGTTGGTGACTAAGGCAGGGGTGACAAGTAGAGAGTAGATGACAGAGGCTGGGGCTACAGTGAGATAGTGGGTAACTGAGGCAGGGGTGACAAGTAGAGAGTAGATGACTAAGGCAGGGGTGACGTGTAGAGTTGGTGACTGAGGCAGGGGTGACAGGGAGATAGTGAATGACTGTGGCAGAGGTGACAGGTAGAGTTGGTGACTTAGGCAGGGGTGACAAGTAGAGAGTAGATGACAGAGGCTGGGGCTACAGTGAAATAGTGGGTGACTGAGGCAGGGGTGACAAGTATAGAGTAGATGACAGAGGCTGGGGCTATAGTGAGATAGTGGGTGACTGAGGCAGGAGTGACAAGTAGAGAGTAGATGACTAAGGCAGGGGTGACGTGTAGAGTTGGTGGCTGAGGCAGGGGTGACAGGGAGATAGTGGATGACTGTGGCAGAGGTGACAGGTAGAGTTGGTGACTAAGCAAGGAGTGACAAGTAGAGAGTAGATGACAGAGTCTGGGGCTACAGTGAGATAGTGGGTGACTTAGGCAGGGGTGACAAGTAGAGAGTAGAGGACTAAGGCAGGGGTGACAGGTTTAGTTGGTGACTGAGGCAGGGGTGACCGGTAGATAGTTGGTGACTGTGGCAGGGTTGACAAGTAGAGAGAAGATGACTGAGGCAGGGGTGACAGGGAGATAGTGGGTGACTGAGGACGGTGGGACTGGGAGATAGTGGGTGACTGAGGAAGGGGTGACAAGCAGAGAGTAGATAACTAAGGCAGGGTTACGTGTAGAGTTGGTGACTGAGGCAGGAGTGACAGAGAGATAGTGGGTGACTGTGGCAGGGGTGACAGGTAGAATTGGTGACTGAGGCAGGGTTGAGAAGTAGAGAGTAGATTACAGAGGCTGGGGCTAAAGTGAGATAGTGGGTGACTGAGGCAGGGGTTACAAGTAGAGAGTAGATGACTGAGGCAGGGGTGACAGGGACACAGTAGGTGACTGAGGACGGGGGGACTGGGTGATAGTGGGTGACTGAGGCAGGGGTGACTGTGAGCTAGTGGTAGACTGAGGCAGGGAGACAGTGGGTAACTGAAGTAGGGGTGACAGGGAGGTAGTGTGTGACTAAGTCAGGGTGTTGACAAGTAGAGAGTAGATGACTGAGGCAGGGGTGAAAAGGAGATAGTGGGTGACTGAGGCAGGGGTGAAAGGGATTTAGTGGGTGACTGAGGCAGGTGAGACAAGGAGATAGTGTGACTGAGGCAGGGGTGACAAGTAGAGAGTAGATGACTAACGTAAGGGTGACATGTAGAGTTGGTGACTGAGGCAGGGGTGACAGGGAGATAGTGGGTGACTGAGGAAGGGTTGACAATTAGAGAGTAAATGACTGAGGCTGGGGTGACTGGTAGATAGTGGGTGACTGAGGCAGGGGTGACAGGGAGACAGTAGGTAACTGAAGCAGGGGTGACAGTGAAATTTTAGGTGACTGAGGCAGGGTGATAGGGAGATAGTGGGTGACTGAAGCAGGGGTGACAAGTAGAGAGTAGATGACTAAGGCATGGGTGACGTGTAGATTTGGTGACTGAGGCAGGGGTGACAGAGAGATAGTGAATGACTGTTGCAGGGGTGACAAGTAGAGAGAAGATGACTGAGGTAGGGGTGACAGGGAGATAGTGGGTGACTGAGGACGGTGGGACTGGGAGATAGTGGGTGACTGAGGAAGGGGTGACAAGCAGAGAGTAGATAACTAAGGCAGGGGTTACGTGTAGAGTTGGTGACTGAGGCAGGAGTGACAGAGATAGTGGGTGACTGAGGACGGGGTGACTGGGAGATAGTGGTCGACTGAGGCAAGGGTGACAGGTAGAGTTGGTGACTGAGGCAGGGGTGACAGGTAGAGTTGGTGACTGAGGCAGGGTGACAGAGTTGGTGACTGAGGCAGGGGTGACAAGTAGAGAGTAGTTGACTAAGGCAGGAGCAACAGGGAGATAGTGGGTGACTGAGGCAGGGTTGACAAGTAGAGAGTAGATGACTGAGGCAGGGGTGAAAGGGAGATAATGGGTGACTGAGGCAGGGGTGAAAGGGAGATAGTGGGTGACTGAGGCAAGGGAAACAAGGAGATAGTGGGTGACTGTGGCAGGGGTGACAAGTAGAGAGTAGATGAAAGTGGTTGGGACTACAGGGAGATAGTGGATGACTGAGGCAGGGGCTACAGAGAGATAGTGGGTGACTGAGGCAGGGTTGACAATTAGAGAGGAGATGACTGAGGCTGGAGTCACTGGTAGATAGTGGGTGACTGAGGCAGGGGTGACAGAGAGATAGTGGATGACTGTGGCAGAGGTGACAGGTAGAGTTGGTGACTAAGGCAGGGGTGACAAGTAGAGAGTAGATGACAGAGGCTGGGGCTACAGTGAGATAGTGGGTGACTGAGGCAGGGGTGACAAGTAGAGAGTAGATGACTAAGGCAGGGGTGACGTGTAGAGTTGGTGACTGAGGCAGGGGTGACAGGGAGATAGTGGATGACTGTGGCAGAGGTGACAGGTAGAGTTGGTGACTAAGGCAGGGGTGACAAGTAGAGAGTAGATGACAGAGGCTGGGGCTACAGTGAGATAGTGGGTGACTGAGGCAGGAGTGACAAGTAGAGAGTAGATGACTAAGGCAGGGGTGACGTGTAGAGTTGGTGACTGAGGCAGGGGTGACAGGGAGATAGTGAATGACTGTTGCAGAGGTGACAGGTAGAGTTGGTGACTAAGGCAGGGGTGACAAGTAGAGAGTAGATGACAGATGCTGGGGCTAAAGTGAGATAGTGGGTGACTGAGGCAGGGGTGACAAGTAGAGAGTAGATGACTAAGGCAGGGGTGACGTGTAGAGTTGGTGACTGAGGCAGGGGTGACAGGGAGATAGTGGATGACTGTGGCAGAGGTGACAGGTAGAGTTGGTGACTAAGGCAGGGGTGACAAGTAGAGAGTAGATGACAGAGGCTGGTGCTACAGTGAGATAGTGGGTGACTGAGGCAGGGGTGACAAGTAGAGAGTAGATGACTAAGGCAGGGGTGACGTGTAGAGTTGGTGACTGAGGCAGGGGTGACAGGGAGATAGTGAATGACTGTGGCAGAGGTGACAGGTAGAGTTGGTGACTAAGGCTGGGGTGACAAGTAGAGAGTAGATGACAGATGCTGGGGCTAAAGTGAGATAGTGGGTGACTGAGGCAGGGGTGACAAGTAGAGAGTAGATGACAGAGGCTGGGGCTACAGTGAGATAGTGTGTGACTGAGGCAGGAGTGACAAGTAGAGAGTAGATGACTAAGGCAGGGGTGACGTGTAGAGTTGGTGGGTGAGGCAGGGGTGACAGGGAGATAGTGGATGACTGTGGCAGAGGTGACAGGTAGAGTTGGTGACTAAGCCAGGAGTGACAAGTAGAGAGTAGATGACAGAGGCTGGGGCTACAGTGAGATAGTGGGTGACTGAGGCAGGGGTGACAAGTAGATAGTAGATGACTAAGGCAGTGGTGATGTGTAGAGTTGGTGACTGAGGCAGGGGTGACAGGGAGATAGTGGATGACTGTGGCAGAGGTGATAGGTAGAGTTGGTGACTGAGGCAGGGGTGACCGGTAGATAGTGGGTGACTGTGGCAGGGTTGACAAGTAGAGAGAAGATGACTGAGGCAGGGGTGACAGGGAGATAGTGGGTGACTGAGGACGGTGGGACTGGGTGATAGTGGGTGACTGAGGAAGGGGTTACAAGCATAGAGTAGATAACTAAGGCAGGGGTTACGTGTAGAGTTGGTGACTGAGGCAGGGGTGACAGGGAGATGGTGGGTGACTGAGGAAGGGTTGACAATTAGAGAGTAGATGACTGAGGCTGGGGTGACTGGTAGATAGTGGGTGACTGAGGCAAGGGTGACAGGGAGACAGTAGGTAACTGAAGCAGGGGTGACAGGGAGATAGTGGGTGACTGTTGCAGGGGTGACAGGTAGAGTTGGTGACTGAGGCAGGTGTGACAAGTAGCGAGTAGATGACAGAGGCTGTGGCTACAGTGAGATAGTGGGTGACTTAGGCAGGGGTGACAAGTAGAGAGTAGAGGACTAAGGCAGGGGTGACAGGTAGAGTTGGTGACTGAGGCAGGGTGACCGGTAGATCGTTGGTGACTGTGGCAGGGTTGACAAGTAGAGAGAAAATGACTGAGGCAGGGGTGACAGGGAGATAGTGGGTGACTGAGGACGGTGGGACTGGGAGATAGTGGGTGACTGAGGAAGGGGTGACAAGCAGAGAGTAGATAACTAAGGCAGGGGTTACGTGTAGAGTTGGTGACTGAGGCAGGAGTGACAGAGAGATAGTGGGTGACTGTGGCAGGGGTGACAGGTAGAATTGGTGACTGAGGCAGGGTTGACAAGTACAGAGTAGATGACAGAGGCTGGGGCTAAAGTGAGATAGTGGGTGACTGAGGCAGGGGTTACAAGTAGACAGTAGATGACTGAGCAGGGGTGACAGGGACACAGTAGGTGACTGAGGACGGGGGGACTGGGAGATAGTGGGTGACTGAGGCAGGGGTGTCTGGGAGCTAGTGGTAGACTGAGGCAGGGAGACAGTGGGTAACTGAAGTAGGGGTGACAGGGAGATAGTGTGTGACTAAGTCAAGGGTGACAAGTAGAGAGTAGATGACTAAGGCAGGGGTGACGTGTAGAGTTGGTGACTGAGGCAGGGGTGACAGGTAGATAGTGGGTGACTGTGGCAGGGTTGACAAGTAGAGAGAAGATGACTGAGGTAGGGGTGACAGGGAGATAGTGGGTGACTGAGGAAGGGGTGACAAGCAGAGAGTAGATAACTAAGGCAGGGGTTACGTGTAGAGTTGGTGACTGAGGCAGAAGTGACAGAGATAGTGGGTGACTGAGGACGGGGTGACTGGGAGATAGTGGTCGACTGAGGCAAGGGTGACAGGTAGAGTTGGTGACTGAGGCAGGGTGACCGGTAGATCGTTGGTGACTGTGGCAGGGTTGACAAGTAGAGAGAAAATGACTGAGGCAGGGGTGACAGGGAGATAGTGGGTGACTGAGGACGGTGGGACTGGGAGATAGTGGGTGACTGAGGAAGGGGTGACAAGCAGAGAGTAGATAACTAAGGCAGGGGTTACGTGTAGAGTTGGTGACTGAGGCAGGAGTGACAGAGAGATAGTGGGTGACTGTGGCAGGGGTGACAGGTAGAATTGGTGACTGAGGCAGGGTTGACAAGTACAGAGTAGATGACAGAGGCTGGGGCTAAAGTGAGATAGTGGGTGACTGAGGCAGGGGTTACAAGTAGACAGTAGATGACTGAGCAGGGGTGACAGGGACACAGTAGGTGACTGAGGACGGGGGGACTGGGAGATAGTGGGTGACTGAGGCAGGGGTGTCTGGGAGCTAGTGGTAGACTGAGGCAGGGAGACAGTGGGTAACTGAAGTAGGGGTGACAGGGAGATAGTGTGTGACTAAGTCAAGGGTGACAAGTAGAGAGTAGATGACTAAGGCAGGGGTGACGTGTAGAGTTGGTGACTGAGGCAGGGGTGACAGGTAGATAGTGGGTGACTGTGGCAGGGTTGACAAGTAGAGAGAAGATGACTGAGGTAGGGGTGACAGGGAGATAGTGGGTGACTGAGGAAGGGGTGACAAGCAGAGAGTAGATAACTAAGGCAGGGGTTACGTGTAGAGTTGGTGACTGAGGCAGAAGTGACAGAGATAGTGGGTGACTGAGGACGGGGTGACTGGGAGATAGTGGTCGACTGAGGCAAGGGTGACAGGTAGAGTTGGTGACTGAGGCAGGGCTGACAGGTAGAGTTGGTGACTGAGGCAGGGTGACAGAGTTGGTGACTGAGGCAGGGGTGACAAGTAGAGAGTAGTTGACTAAGGCAGGAGCAACAGGGAGATAGTGGGTGACTGAGGCAGGGTTGACAAGTAGAGAGTAGATGACTGAGGCTGGGGTGACCTGTAGACAGTGGATGACTGTGGCAGGGTTGACAAGTAGAGAGAAGATGACTGAGGTAGGGGTGACAGGAAGATAGTGGGTGATTGAGGACGGTGGGACTGGGAGATAGTGGGTGACTGAGGAAGGGGTGACAAGCAGAGAGTAGATAACTAAGGCAGGGGTTACGTGTAGAGTTGGTGACTGAGGCAGGAGTGACAGAGATAGTGGGTGACTGTGGCAGGGGTGACAGGTAGAATTGGTGACTGAGGCAGGGTTGACAAGTAGAGAGTAGATGACTGAGGCAGGGGTGACAGGGACACAGTAGGTCATTGAGGACGGGGGGACTGGGAGATAGTGGGTGACTGAGGCAGGGGTGACTGGGAGCTAGTGGTAAACTGAGGCAGGCAGACAGTGGGTAACTGAAGTAGGAGTGACAGGGAGATAGTGTGTGACTAAGTCAGGGGTGACAAGTAGAGAGTAGATGACTGAGGCAGGGGTGAAAGGGAGATAGTGGGTAACTAAGGCAGGGGTGAAAGGGAGCTAGTTAGTGACTGAGGCAGGGGAGACAAGTAGAGAGTAGATGACTAACGTAAGGGTGACATGTAGAGTTGGTGACCGAGGCAGGGGTGACAGGGAGAGAGTGGGTGACTGAGGAAGGGTTGACAATTAGAGAGTAGATGACTGAGGCTGGGGTGACTGGTAGATAGTGGGTGACTGAGGCAGGGGTGACAGGTAGACAGTAGGTAACTAAAGCAGGGGTGACAGGGAGATAGTGGGTGACTGAGGCAGGGGTGATAGGGAGATAGTGGGTGACTGAAGCAGGGGTGACAAGTAGAGAGTAGATGACTAAGGCAGGGGTGACGTGTAGAGCTGGTGACTGAGGCAGGGGTGACAGAGAGATAGTGGGTGACTGTTGCAGGGGTGACAGGTAGAGTTGTTGACTGAGGCAGGTGTGACAAGTAGAGAGTAGATGACAGAGGCTGGGGCTACAGTGAGATAATGGGTGACTGAGGCAGGGGTGACAAGTAGAGAGTAGAGGACTAAGGCAGGGGTGAATGGTAGAGTTGGTGACTGAGGCAGGGGTGACCGGGAGATAGTGGGTGACTGTGGCAGGGTTGACAAGTAGAGAGAAGATGACTGAGGAAGGGGTGACAGGGAGATAGTAGGTAACTGAGGACGGTGGAACTTGGAGATAGTGGGTGATGGAGGCAGGGGTGACAAGTAGAGAGTAGATGACAGAGGCTGGGGCTACAGTGAGATAGTGGGTGACTGAGGCAGGAGTGACAAGTAGAGAGTAGATGACAAAGGCAGGGGTGACGGTTAGAGTTGGTGACTGAGGCAGGGGTGACAGGGAGATAGTGGATGACTGTGGCAGAGGTGACAGGTAGAGTTGGTGACTAAGGCAGGGGTGACAAGTAGAGAGTAGATGACAGAGGCTGGGGCTACAGTGAGATAGTGGGTAACTGAGGCAGGGGTGACAAGTAGAGAGTATATGACTAAGGCAGGGGTGACGTGTAGAGTTGGTGACTGAGGCAGGGGTGACAGGGAGATAGTGAATGACTGTGGCAGAGGTGACAGGTAGAGTTGGTGACTTAGGCAGGGGTGACAAGTAGAGAGTAGATGACAGAGGCTGGGGCTACAGTGAAATAGTGGGTGACTGAGGCAGGGGTGACAAGTATAGAGTAGATGACAGAGGCTGGGGCTATAGTGAGATAGTGGGTGACTGAGGCAGGAGTGACAAGTAGAGAGTAGATGACTAAGGCAGGGGTGACGTGTAGAGTTGGTGGCTGAGGCAGGGGTGACAGGGAGATAGTGGATGACTGTGGCAGAGGTGACAGGTAGAGTTGGTGACTAAGCCAGGAGTGACAAGTAGAGAGTAGATGACAGAGTCTGGGGCTACAGTGAGATAGTGGGTGACTTAGGCAGGGGTGACAAGTAGAGAGTAGAGGACTAAGGCAGGGGTGACAGGTTTAGTTGGTGACTGAGGCAGGGGTGACCGGTAGATAGTTGGTGACTGTGGCAGGGTTGACAAGTAGAGAGAAGATGACTGAGGCAGGGGTGACAGGGAGATAGTGGGTGACTGAGGACGGTGGGACTGGGAGATAGTGGGTGACTGAGGAAGGGGTGACAAGCAGAGAGTAGATAACTAAGGCAGGGTTACGTGTAGAGTTGGTGACTGAGGCAGGAGTGACAGAGAGATAGTGGGTGACTGTGGCAGGGGTGACAGGTAGAATTGGTGACTGAGGCAGGGTTGAGAAGTAGAGAGTAGATTACAGAGGCTGGGGCTAAAGTGAGATAGTGGGTGACTGAGGCAGGGGTTACAAGTAGAGAGTAGATGACTGAGGCAGGGGTGACAGGGACACAGTAGGTGACTGAGGACAGGGGGACTGGGTGATAGTGGGTGACTGAGGCAGGGGTGACTGTGAGCTAGTGGTAGACTGAGGCAGGGAGACAGTGGGTAACTGAAGTAGGGGTGACAGGGAGATAGTGTGTGACTAAGTCAGGGTGTTGACAAGTAGAGAGTAGATGACTGAGGCAGGGGTGAAAAGGAGATAGTGGGTGACTGAGGCAGGGGTGAAAGGGATTTAGTGGGTGACTGAGGCAGGTGAGACAAGGAGATAGTGTGACTGAGGCAGGGGTGACAAGTAGAGAGTAGATGACTAACGTAAGGGTGACATGTAGAGTTGGTGACTGAGGCAGGGGTGACAGGGAGATAGTGGGTGACTGAGGAAGGGTTGACAATTAGAGAGTAAATGACTGAGGCTGGGGTGACTGGTAGATAGTGGGTGACTGAGGCAGGGGTGACAGGGAGACAGTAGGTAACTGAAGCAGGGGTGACAGTGAAATTTTAGGTGACTGAGGCAGGGTGATAGGGAGATAGTGGGTGACTGAAGCAGGGGTGACAAGTAGAGAGTAGATGACTAAGGCATGGGTGACGTGTAGATTTGGTGACTGAGGCAGGGGTGACAGAGAGATAGTGAATGACTGTTGCAGGGGTGACAAGTAGAGAGAAGATGACTGAGGTAGGGGTGACAGGGAGATAGTGGGTGACTGAGGAAGGGGTGACAAGCAGAGAGTAGATAACTAAGGCAGGGGTTACGTGTAGAGTTGGTGACTGAGGCAGGAGTGACAGAGATAGTGGGTGACTGAGGACGGGGTGACTGGGAGATAGTGGTCGACTGAGGCAAGGGTGACAGGTAGAGTTGGTGACTGAGGCAGGGGTGACAGGTAGAGTTGGTGACTGAGGCAGGGTGACAGAGTTGGTGACTGAGGCAGGGGTGACAAGTAGAGAGTAGTTGACTAAGGCAGGAGCAACAGGGAGATAGTGGGTGACTGAGGCAGGTTTGACAAGTAGAGAGTAGATGACTGAGGCAGGGGTGAAAGGGAGATAATGGGTGACTGAGGCAGGGGTGAAAGGGAGATAGTGGGTGACTGAGGCAAGGGAAACAAGGAGATAGTGGGTGACTGTGGCAGGGGTGACAAGTAGAGAGTAGATGAAAGTGGTTGGGACTACAGGGAGATAGTGGATGACTGAGGCAGGGGCTACAGAGAGATAGTGGGTGACTGAGGCAGGGTTGACAATTAGAGAGGAGATGACTGAGGCTGGAGTCACTGGTAGATAGTGGGTGACTGAGGCAGGGGTGACAGAGAGATAGTGGATGACTGTGGCAGAGGTGACAGGTAGAGTTGGTGACTAAGGCAGGGGTGACAAGTAGAGAGTAGATGACAGAGGCTGGGGCTACAGTGAGATAGTGGGTGACTGAGGCAGGGGTGACAAGTAGAGAGTAGATGACTAAGGCAGGGGTGACGTGTAGAGTTGGTGACTGAGGCAGGGGTGACAGGGAGATAGTGGATGACTGTGGCAGAGGTGACAGGTAGAGTTGGTGACTAAGGCAGGGGTGACAAGTAGAGAGTAGATGACAGAGGCTGGGGCTACAGTGAGATAGTGGGTGACTGAGGCAGGGGTGACAAGTAGAGAGTAGATGACTAAGGCAGGGGTGACGTGTAGAGTTGGTGACTGAGGCAGGGGTGACAGGGAGATAGTGAATGACTGTGGCAGAGGTGACAGGTAGAGTTGGTGACTAAGGCAGGGGTGACAAGTAGAGAGTAGATGACAGATGCTGGGGCTAAAGTGAGATAGTGGGTGACTGAGGCAGGGGTGACAAGTAGAGAGTAGATGACTAAGGCAGGGGTGACGTGTAGAGTTGGTGACTGAGGCAGGGGTGACAGGGAGATAGTGGATGACTGTGGCAGAGGTGACAGGTAGAGTTGGTGACTAAGGCAGGGGTGACAAGTAGAGAGTAGATGACAGAGGCTGGGGCTACAGTGAGATAGTGGGTGACTGAGGCAGGGGTGACAAGTAGAGAGTAGATGACTAAGGCAGGGGTGACGTGTAGAGTTGGTGACTGAGGCAGGGGTGACAGGGAGATAGTGAATGACTGTGGCAGAGGTGACAGGTAGAGTTGGTGACTAAGGCAGGGGTGACAAGTAGAGAGTAGATGACAGATGCTGGGGCTAAAGTGAGAGAGTGGGTGACTGAGGCAGGGGTGACAAGTAGAGAGTAGATGACAGAGGCTGGGGCTACAGTGAGATAGTGTGTGACTGAGGCAGGAGTGACAAGTAGAGAGTAGATGACTAAGGCAGGGGTGACGTGTAGAGTTGGTGGGTGAGGCAGGGGTGACAGGGAGATAGTGGATGACTGTGGCAGAGGTGACAGGTAGAGTTGGTGACTAAGCCAGGAGTGACAAGTAGAGAGTAGATGACAGAGGCTGGGGCTACAGTGAGATAGTGGGTGACTGAGGCAGGGGTGACAAGTAGATAGTAGATGACTAAGGCAGTGGTGATGTGTAGAGTTGGTGACTGAGGCAGGGGTGACAGGGAGATAGTGGATGACTGTGGCAGAGGTGATAGGTAGAGTTGGTGACTGAGGCAGGGGTGACCGGTAGATAGTGGGTGACTGTGGCAGGGTTGACAAGTAGAGAGAAGATGACTGAGGCAGGGGTGACAGGGAGATAGTGGGTGACTGAGGACGGTGGGACTGGGAGATAGTGGGTGACTGAGGAAGGGGTTACAAGCATAGAGTAGATAACTAAGGCAGTGGTTACGTGTAGAGTTGGTGACTGAGGCAGGGGTGACAGGGAGATGGTGGGTGACTGAGGAAGGGTTGACAATCAGAGAGTAGATGACTGAGGCTGGGGTGACTGGTAGATAGTGGGTGACTGAGGCAAGGGTGACAGGGAGACAGTAGGTAACTGAAGCAGGGGTGACAGGGAGATAGTGGGTGACTGTTGCAGGGGTGACAGGTAGAGTTGGTGACTGAGGCAGGTGTGACAAGTAGTGAGTAGATGACAGAGGCTGTGGCTACAGTGAGATAGTGGGTGACTTAGGCAGGGGTGACAAGTAGAGAGTAGAGGACTAAGGCAGGGGTGACAGGTAGAGTTGGTGACTGAGGCAGGGTGACCGGTAGATCGTTGGTGACTGTGGCAGGGTTGACAAGTAGAGAGAAAATGACTGAGGCAGGGGTGACAGGGAGTTAGTGGGTGACTGAGGACGGTGGGACTGGGAGATAGTGGGTGACTGAGGAAGGGGTGACAAGCAGAGAGTAGATAACTAAGGCAGGGGTTACGTGTAGAGTTGGTGACTGAGGCAGGAGTGACAGAGAGATAGTGGGTGACTGTGGCAGGGGTGACAGGTAGAATTGGTGACTGAGGCAGGGTTGACAAGTACAGAGTAGATGACAGAGGCTGGGGCTAAAGTGAGATAGTGGGTGACTGAGGCAGGGGTTACAAGTAGACAGTAGATGACTGAGGCAGGGGTGACAGGGACACAGTAGGTGACTGAGGACGGGGGGACTGGGAGATAGTGGGTGACTGAGGCAGGGGTGTCTGGGAGCTAGTGGTAGACTGAGGCAGGGAGACAGTGGGTAACTGAAGTAGGGGTGACAGGGAGATAGTGTGTGACTAAGTCAAGGGTGACAAGTAGAGAGTAGATGACTAAGGCAGGGGTGACGTGTAGAGTTGGTGACTGAGGCAGGGGTGACAGGTAGATAGTGGGTGACTGTGGCAGGGTTGACAAGTAGAGAGAAGATGACTGAGGTAGGGGTGACAGGGAGATAGTGGGTGACTGAGGAAGGGGTGACAAGCAGAGAGTAGATAACTAAGGCAGGGGTTACGTGTAGAGTTGGTGACTGAGGCAGAAGTGACAGAGATAGTGGGTGACTGAGGACGGGGTGACTGGGAGATAGTGGTCGACTGAGGCAAGGGTGACAGGTAGAGTTGGTGACTGAGGCAGGGCTGACAGGTAGAGTTGGTGACTGAGGCAGGGTGACAGAGTTGGTGACTGAGGCAGGGGTGACAAGTAGAGAGTAGTTGACTAAGGCAGGAGCAACAGGGAGATAGTGGGTGACTGAGGCAGGGTTGACAAGTAGAGAGTAGATGACTGAGGCTGGGGTGACCTGTAGACAGTGGATGACTGTGGCAGGGTTGACAAGTAGAGAGAAGATGACTGAGGTAGGGGTGACAGGAAGATAGTGGGTGATTGAGGACGGTGGGACTGGGAGATAGTGGGTGACTGAGGAAGGGGTGACAAGCAGAGAGTAGATAACTAAGGCAGGGGTTACGTGTAGAGTTGGTGACTGAGGCAGGAGTGACAGAGATAGTGGGTGACTGTGGCAGGGGTGACAGGTAGAATTGGTGACTGAGGCAGGGTTGACAAGTAGAGAGTAGATGACTGAGGCAGGGGTGACAGGGACACAGTAGGTCATTGAGGACGGGGGGACTGGGAGATAGTGGGTGACTGAGGCAGGGGTGACTGGGAGCTAGTGGTAAACTGAGGCAGGCAGACAGTGGGTAACTGAAGTAGGAGTGACAGGGAGATAGTGTGTGACTAAGTCAGGGGTGACAAGTAGAGAGTAGATGACTGAGGCTGTAGATGACATGTAGAGTTGGTTACTGAGTCAGAGGTGACAGGGAGATATTGGGTGACTGAGGCAGGGGAGACAAGGAGATAGTGTGACTAAGGCAGGGGTGACAAGTAGAGAGTAGATGACTAACGTAAGGGTGACATGTAGAGTTGGTGACTGAGGCAGGGGTGACAGGGAGATAGTGGGTGACTGAGGAAGGGGTGACAAGGAGATAGTGGGTGACTGAGGCAGGGGAGACAAGGAGAAAGTGGATGACTGAGGCAGGGGAGACAAGGAGAAAGTGGGTGACTGAGGCAGGGGTGACAGAGATAGTGGGTGACTGAGGATGGGGTGACTGGGAGATAGTGGGTGACTGAGGAAGGGGTGACACGTAGAGTTGGTGACTGAGGCAGGGGTGACTGAGAGATAGTGGGTGACTGAGGCAGGGATGACAGGTAGAGTTGGTGACTGAGGCAGGGTGACAGAGTTGGTGACTGAGGCAGGGATGACAAGTAGAGAGTAGATGACTAAGGCAGGGGCAACAGGGAGATAGTGGGTGACTGAGGCAGGGGTGACAAGTAGAGAGTAGATGACTGAGGCTGGAGTGAAAGGGAGATAGTGGGTGAATGAGGCAGGGGTGAAAGGGAGATAGTGGATGACTGTGGCAGAGGTAACAGGTAGAGTTGGTGACTAAGCCAGAAGTGACAAGTAGAGAGTAGATGACAGAGTCTGTGGCTACAGTGAGATAGTGGGTGACTTAGGCAGGGGTGACAAGTAGAGAGAAGAGGACTAAGGCAGGGGTGACAGGTAGAGTGGGTGACTGAGGACGGTGGGACTGGGAGATAGTGGGTGACTGAGGAAGGGGTGACAAGCAGAGAGTAGATAACTAAGGCAGGGGTTACGTGTAGAGTTGCTGACTGAGGCAGGAGTGACAGAGAGATAGTGGGTGACTGTGGCAGGGGTGACAGGTAGAATTAGTGACTGAGGGGTTAACAAGTAGAGAGTAGATGACAGAGGCTGGGGCTAAAGTGAGATAGTGGGTGACTGAGGCAGGGGTTACAAGTAGAGAGTAGATGACTGAGGCAGGGGTGACAGGGACACAGTAGGTGACTGAGGACGGGGGGACTGGAAGATAGTGGGTGACTGAGGCAGGGGTGACTGGGAGCTAGTGGTAGACTGAGGCAGGGAGACAGTGGGTAACTGAAGTAGGGGTGACAGGGAGATAGTGTGTGACTAAGTCAGGGGTGACAAGTAGAGAGTAGATGACTGAGGCAGGGGTGAAAAGGAGATAGTGGGTGACTGAGGCTAGGGTGAAAGTGATCTAGTGGGTGACTGAGGCAGGTGAGACAAGGAGATAGTATGACTGAGGCAGGGGGGACAAGTAGAGAGTAGATGACTAACGTAAGGGTGACATGTAGAGTTGGTGACTGAGGCAGGGGTGACAGGGAGATAGTGGGTGACTGAGGAAGGGTTGACAATTAGAGAGTAGATGACTGAGGCTGGGTAACTGGTAGATAGTGGGTGACTGAGGCAGGGGTGACAGGGAGACAGTAGGTAACTGAAGCAGGGGTGACAGTGAAATATTGGGTGACTGAGGCAGGGTGATAGGGAGATAGTGGGTGACTGAAGCAGGGGTGACAAGTAGAGAGTATATGACTAAGGCATGGGTGACGTGTAGAGTTGGTGACTGAGGCAGGGGTGACAGAGAGATAGTAGATGACTGTTGCAGGGGTGACAGGTAGAGTTGGTGACTGAGTCAGGTGTGACAAGTAGAGAGTAGATGACAGAGGCTGGGGCTTCACTGAGATAGTGGGTGACTGAGGCAGGGGTGACAAGTAGAGAGTAGATGACTAAGGCAGGGGCGACGTGTAGAGTTGGTGAGTGAGGCAGGGGTGACAGGGAGATAGTGGATGACTGTGGCAGAGGTGACAGGTAGAGTTGGTGACTAAGGCAGGGGTATCAAGTAGAGAGTAGATGACAAAGGCTGGGGCTACAGTTAGATAATGGGTGACTGAGGCAGGGGTGACAAGTAGAGAGTAGAGGACTAAGGCAGGGGGACAGGTAGAGTTGGTGACTGAGGCAGGGGTGACCGGGAGATAGTGGGTGACTGTGGCATGGTTGACAAGTAGAGAGAAGATGTCTGAGGCAGGGGTGACAGGGAGATAGTAGGTGACTGAGGATGGTGGGACTGGGAGATAGTGGGTGACTGAGGAAGGGGTGACAAGCAGAGAGTAGATAACTAAGGCAGGGGTTACGTGTAGAGTTGGCGACTGAGGCAGGGGTGACAGAGAAATAGTGCGTGACTGTGGCAGGGGTGACAGGTAGAGTTGGTGACTGAAGCAGGATTGACAAGTAGAGAGTAGATGACAGAGGCTGGGGCTACAGTGAGATAGTGGGTGACTGAGGCAGGGGTGACAAGTAGAGAGTAGATGACTGAGGCAGGGGTGAAAGCAGGGCCGGTGCTAGGGTGTTCGGCGCCTCCCTGCAAACTATTAATTTGCGCCCTCCCTCCCATGTGTTTGATGGTGCAGCGGTGGCAGGTCCGTGAGGCTACTGCCAGCGGCTCTTTGCCCACAGTGCGCCAGGCACCACTGGCACAGTGTTAGTTACGGCCCTTTGCAGGGTATCTAGGGGAGGGCGGCACAGTGGCTGTGAGAGAACACATGGGGGTGGGGTCGACACAGCAACTGAGTGACACAGTGACTGGGACTGAACACAGAGGGGGGGATTGTGACACAATGACATAACACAAACTGGGGGAGGGGGGTGACAGAGTGACGTGACAGGGCACGGGGGGGGGGGTGACAGTGACAGAACACGGGGGGGGGTGACGCAATGACAGAACACGAGGGGGGTGACGCAGTGACAGAACATGGGGGGGATACACAGTGACAGAACACGGGGGGGGGGGTGACACAGTGACAGAACATGGGGGGGATACACAGTGACAGAATACGGGGGGGGTGACACAGTGACAGAACAAGTGGGGGTACTACAGTGACAGAACACGGGGGGGGGTGACACAGTGACAGAACACAGAGGAGGGGGAGGTACAGCGTGACATCAGGGTGTCTGTAATATCACGAGATCCTGGAGTCCCAGTGGGTATATTACCCTAGGAGCTTGCAGCCCGGGCCGTACCCTCCCCCTGCCAAATGACCTGACCTGCTGTGCATCGCTCAGAGCCACCCACTCGGGATACCAGATGTCTGCCTCAGCGCTGCCTGTCTCTCTCTGCCCACAGCGGCCACCACAATGCTGGTCTACTTACTTGGGGCCAGGCAAGCGCGTTTCCCCTTGTGCGTCGATCACCGCAGCTGTAAAGACCCTGGGGGGGGGTGCTTCATGGCGGCAGCGGAGGGGCACAGCGTGGCTGATTTCAGCAGCAGCAGCAATATGAGGTGCTTGAGGGGGCGGTGCTTGCTGGTGGGGTGGGATTTGCTGAATGCTGACCTGGCGCGTTCTGGATTCCGGAGTGGACATGGTTTGCTGTTAAAAATAAATACATATCACACATAGCGGCCGACCCCCCCCCCCTTTCCCCCACATACACACGCACACTCTCCCCCCCCCCCTTACACACCCCTTCCCCCCCACACACACACTTTTTCAATCACTCTCCCCGAACTTACCATTCCGTTTGGGGTTTATCCTCCTCTGCAGCCTGGTCCCATGTAGATTCGCCCGCCGGCGCCGTGTAGCTCCGCCCCTTTTCGGGCTGGGCCGTGGGGTGTGATATAAGCTGTCATAGGAAGGCATCATCATGCTGCCGGCAGCAGCACGGTCCCAGGCGCAGCACAGGATGCAAAGCAGGGAGAGCGCCTCTCCTACCAGGCGCCTACCTGCTTTGCATCCCTTTGCTGAGCGGGTAGCGCCGGGCCTGGGTGACAGGGAGATAGTAGGTGACTGAGGACGGGGGGACTGGGAGATAATGGGAAACTGATGCAGAGGTGACAGGGAGATAGTGGGTGACTGAGGAAGGGTTGACAATTAGAGAGTAGATGACTGAGGCTGGGGTGACTGGTAGATAGTGGGTGACTGAGGCAGGGGTGACAGGGAAACAGTAGGTAACTGAAGCAGGGGTGACAGGGAGATAGTGGATGACTGTGGCAGAGGTGACAGGTAGAGTTGGTGACTAAGCCAGGAGTGACAAGTAGAGAGTAGATGACAGAGTCTGGGGCTACAGTGAGATAGTGGGTGACTTAGGCAGGGGTGACAAGTAGAGAGTAGAGGACTAAGGCAGGGGTGACAGGTAGAGTTGGTGACTGAGGCAGGGGTGACCGGTAGATAGTGGTTGACTGTGGCAGGGAAGACAGTGTTGCTGTATGTTCCACCAGGGGCAGACCTGTGCTACTGAGCTCCTAGGCCTCTGGACGTTTTTGGAGCCTGCAGTGTTTCCTGGAAGGCCTCCCAGGGGAGGATGGATCCCCCTGGGGAGGATGATGAAGGCGATCCCCTGGCTTCAGGGTCTGGTGGAGGCCCTAGTGATCTGGGCCTGGCAAAGGCTGTGATGGCAACAGCCCAGTCTGATGTTGATGGGGACAGTGCATCTGTGCAAGGTGGTCTGATGACTTCGGGTCCTGTGAAGGAACAGGATCCCAAATTGGATCTCCCCAAACTGCAGGTTGCTGACTCTCTGAGTGAAGTAACTCAGGTAAGAGAAATTACATCTACATTTGCCTGTAGTGAAGCGGGGAATTGTGTTGAAAATCTGCAGGATGTTTGTAGCAGCCCAGATGAATCTGAGCCCTCTGAAGAAATGTTTTCTCATTTAAATTTGGATGAGCTAAAGAAAGAAATAAGGAAAATACAATATAAGATCAGTACTAAAAGGAGAAAAAGGAACTCCTGCCGCACCTGGGAGCGGCCCATTTTGAGAGAGGAGCTGGAGCAGTTAAATGAAATGTTGTTTCAAGCTAAAAGCAGATGCACTACTCTGCAAGCAGAAGCATTTCTGCAGAAACAGAAAGAACTGAGGAAAGCTGAATTGCCTGTGCAGGACAGTGACCATGTTCCTGGGGAGCCAATGATGGAAGTCAGTATACTAAAGGAGAACGGTAACCTGGAAGAGGCAGCAAAAAGCAGTGAAAACCGGAATGCTGAGGAACCTAAAATGGCGGCAGATGCGGTTTGCGGTGCGTTCCACGGTGGAGGGGAGGCGTCTCTCCTGGGGGCAGTGCCGGGCAGTAGCGGGGTGGGGGGCGCAGCAATTGATATGGTAATGGCTAGCACCGGATCCATTTCAGTTGTAGCAGCTTCCCAGGGTCTGTCTCCGCCGGTGCCTAAACCGAAGGCTGCGAGTGAGGGTCCAGCGCGGGCTGGTAGTCTGCCTGGAAAGGTAGGCAGCGCTGAGGCTGGTCTCCACAATATACCTGTAGCGGCAGCTCCGGCTTGGTCGTTGCGGAGGCGGTAAGGGGCGTGGCCAAAGACGCACAAGTGGTGATGTCATTGGGTAGCAGAGAGACTGTTACGCAGCCGGGTGTATGGACGCTAAGGCACAAGGACTGCCTGCACTGGACAAACGTGTATTAACCCCTGAGAAGTCTGCTGTTACAGAGACTATTTATGGTGATATGATTGCCCCAGCCAGGGTAATGGCAGCTGTCAACCTTATCTGTGCCAATCAGGCTAGGTTATCAGAAGCCACTGCTAGTGCAGTAAATAAAGAAAGGGAGGGGGTGAATGTACAGACTTCTTTATCCCTTCCTCAATTTTCTTCTGGTCCAGTAAAACCCAACCCCGTGTCTTATGCTCGAGCGGTGTCTGAGGCTATAGGTGTTGCGCCTTAGGTGAGAGCAAGTGGGGGTCAGTCAATTAAAAGGAGGAATGTAATACAGTTTAGATGGGTTGGTGATGGGGTTCCCCCTTCTAAATCTGATTTTCTGGACTTAATTTTTTCTTTAGTATTTGAAGCAGCTGATCTTTATGCCTGCATACACCCGATGAAGTCCCCGGAATATGACTTAAGTTTTGTGTCATTAAATGGTCTCCAAGCTTTCTGTACAAAATGGGAGCAGAACAGGCTGGAAGAACCTTACATATTTTTCAAAACAAACACAGTCACTAGGCCGGATAAGGTTAAAATCACCATATTAGTGAGGAATGAATCATTACCTACTGCTGATATTGTCTTCTGGCTGTCTAGATATTGTTCTGTGCTGTCTCCACTGATCAAGTTTGACCATACCAAGGGTGTTTGGGGGGGTGCCTACTCTACATTTGTGCGTCTTCATTCTAGTGGTGCAGAGACCCAGCATTTGCCCTCGGCTGCCTATATCGGTAGAGACAGGCTTCAATGTTTCTACCCGGGGCAGCCGAGGACCTGCCACAAGTGCGGGGATTTTAGGCATCTTAGTGGAGATTGCACAGTTGTTAAGTGTGCTTTATGCAGTCAGACAGGCCATATTTCAAAAGAATGTGTAAAGGTCAAGTGCAACCTTTGTGGCACTGAAGGGCACCCCTACAGCAGATGCCCAAATGCATCACACAATGTAAATGTGACGGTAGATAAGACTGTAAATGATATTGGTGATAATAGCATGTTGGAGGCAATTATGCACCAGGAAATGTTACAGCAATTGGAGGAGAGGGCTAGTAAGTCACAGAAACAGGTGGGAGTTGGAAGCAAGATGCAGCCAGAGTCTAGTGAAGTGCCCTTTCAGACTGTGAAGAATGGAGGAAAGAAGAAGGCAAAGACAAAGAACATAGATGTTATTTGTGCAAATAAATTCAATGTCTTGGCTTCTTCTGAGGATGAGGGGGAGGCTGAGGGTGAGATTGTGATGGTAGGTGGCAAGGAGCTTATCTTTATCCCAAGTAAACCCAGACCTAAAAATGTGAAGAAGAGCTCCAGCTTACTAGTGAGTGATGTGGCTGTGCGGGTGGAGTCTAAGGATAAGAGGGGGAGGAATGGTAGAAATACTAAGAAGGCTAAGCGAGAGTCCACTCAAAATTATCTAGAGTGGGATCCAGCTGGGACGGAGCTTAGTCAGGCATTGGAATCCTTGTTGGATGAGCAGGCTAAAGGTAGACAGGGTGAAGAAGGGAACGAGAGCCAGATGGTGGTGGAGGAAACTCCTAGTCAGGAACTTGGATGCCAGGGATTTTCTACACTGGACCCCCTTAAGGGGATTGATGGTGGGGGTGACCCAGGTGTAGTCCCAAAGCCTCCTGATCCGGATCCTCCCCCAGAAAAGGTTGGGTATGGGGTTGAAACTGATACCAGGGAGTTTCCTGGAACAGTGGGACCTAAGAGCCCACATGATGGGGTTGTGGCTTCTGATTCTGGTGGTGGGTGTGGGGTGGAAGAAAGTGCTGGGGAAGAGGTTGTTGTGGAGGATGATGATGTAATTCCCTTTGGTTTGTCTTGTAAGAGGGTAGGGTCCTCCGATGACGACTGTGAGAAAGAAGTAAAGAGAAAGTAAATGGGTCCTACTTCTATAATCCAAGAACCATGGATCCCCAACCTATACGATGTGCCACAATTAATGTGGCTTCCATGCTTTCCGAACAAGCTCGATTTATGGCCTTTGATTTTTTTCGATGCGGTTGATGTCGATTTTTATTTTTGCAAGAGACCAGGGTGGGCGATTTGGCCACACTCCATCGGGCCAAATCTCAGTGGAGGAGGGGGCCTTCTTTCTGGTCTCTTGCGGCTGAGCTGTACGGTGGGTTGGCAGTTCTTTTTACTGGTATGGTAACTGCGCACAGGATTATAGAGTTGCAGGTAGGTAGGTGCATGGTTCTGGATGTCAACTTGAGAGGACATGACCTGAGGCTGATTAATATCTATGGGCCCCAGTCAAAGTGGGACAGGAAATGTCTTTTCAGGGAGATAAAGCCGTTTCTTTTTACAGCCCAGCAGATTGTTTTTGGAGGTGATTTTAACACCATCATTAGGCCTAAAGACAGAGGAGACACCAGAGCAACCCTGGGCTATGATTCCAACTTTTTAGTTAGTATGATTAGAGAGGCAGGTCTGGTGGATGTGCATGTTCGCCATTTCCCAGACCTCACAGGTTACACCTTTCATAGTGGTAGTCGTAGATCTAGGATAGATAGGATTTTTGTTAAGGAGTCCTTGAAAACTTTGCCTCCTGAGACAAAGCCAGTAGAGTTCTCCGATCACGTTTTTCTGAGTGTTACTTTAAATGCCCCAGAAACCCCTCAGAAAGGGCGGGGCCTTTGGCGTTTGAACTTCGAGCTCCTAAAGGAGGAGAGGGTCCGACAGTCCTTTAGAGACTTTCTTCAATTACAAGAGACACTTTTGGAGGCTGGCTGGAGTAGGTCTGAGTGGTGGGAGGAGTGTAAAAAGAGGACCCGGAAATTTTTCCAAAGGCTGGCTACCAGGGCTTGAGAAGGAAACTTGATCTCTTGATTTCTGAGCGTGGAGATAGTGGGGAAATCTCTCGAGTGAAGGCTCAGATGAAGGAATACCAGTACAATCGTCTGTCTTCATTGATTCTGGAGAGGGATTACGGTAAATACCACTCACCGGATCCCTACCAGAGTTGCAGAAGATCAGTCGATCTGAGGGAGGTCCAGGGCCTGTATGATGAACAGGGTACTCTTCGTGAGGATAAGGAAGGTATCTTGGGAGTCATTAGGTCCTACTACTCCAACCTCTTATCTGAGCAGCCACTTATCAGAGAGAGGATGGAGCGTTTTCTGAGGGAAACACCTGGGCTTGAAGGGCTTGATCCCTCTTTTGACTCTTTGGGTAGTGATGTAACAGTGGAGGTAGTCAAGAATGCCATAGACAGTCTGTCTATGAAGAAGTCTCCAGGCCCAGATGGATTACCATCTGAATTTTATAAAGTGTTTTCTGACATCTTGGCTCCTCATCTTGTAGAGGTATTTAATGAAAGCCTGGGTAAGGGGTTGCTCCCTCCCTCTATGAGATCTTCTGCTCTTATCTTGTTGTCCAAAGGTAAGGACCAAGCCCGTATTGAGAATTGGCGCCCCAGCGCTCTTCTCAATACGGACAGAAAGATTCTGGCAAAGGTACTCTTCAATCGGTTGATGGAAGTTTCCGGACTGTTGCTTTCCCCATCTCAGCATTGCACCGTGAAGGGACGTAGCACCTTTAGTGCTGTCCTTGGCGTCCGGGAGGCCGTGGAACGATGTCGTGCTGAAAAGTGGGGGAAGTATTTGCTGGCATTGGATCAGTCCAAAGCTTTTGACCGTGTGAATCATCCGTATTTGTGGACTGTATTGGAAAGGTATGGTCTTCCTGTGCGGGTGGTAGATTGGCTGCGTGTTATTTATAATCAGGCCGAGAGCTTCCCACTGGTTAATGGCTGGGTAGGCCCTGCTTTCACTGTTGATTCGGGTGTCCGTCAGGGATGTCCTCTGAGCCCCCTTTTATATGTGTTTGCAGTTGATCCTTTTGTGAGGAGGATTGAGAGTTTCACTGTAGAGGGGGTGCAGCTGGGCCCTGAGTCTCCATTGAGGGTGGTGGCCTATGCAGATGATGTCACTCTTGTCCTGTCATCTGTGGCAGAGGCACGTGACGTGGAACATCTTATCTGTGAGTACTCTGAAGCTTCGTGTTCCAGAGTCAACCAGGACAAGTGTGAAGCTTTCTGGATGGGAGAGGAAGGTGATGAGTTTGCCCTTCCGGACAGCCTCCCCCGGGCCAGCCCAGAGATCAAAATTTTAGGTATACGATTTGGCCGTGGTGATTATGCCACTCAAAATTGGGAGAAAAGGCTTGAAGATGCTACCAAGAAGGTACAGTCTTGGAGAAAGTGGCAGCTTTCTTACAGGCAGAGGATTGACTTGTGCAAAACTTACCTGATCCCTTTGTTTCTCTATGTCAGCTACGTGTGCTTTTTGCCAGAATCCTTGTGGACCAGGATGAATTCTTTATTCTTCCTATTATTATGGGGGAATAGAATGAATCCAGTCAATAGGGGGATTACTTACATGTCGAGGGAACAGGGTGGCCTAAGTATGGTCAACCCTGTGGTGTTTTTTGCTTCTACCTTTATAAAACATAACCTTGGGAGTTTATTTTTAGATTCCCCCCCTCGATGGGTCGAGAGCTTTTGGGCATGGGTGTCTCCCTTCCTTGAGCTCTGGTTTGATGGTGGTCAAGTGAAAAATTTTCGGGTCCGGCATGGCTACCTCCCGATCTACGTCATCTTGTGCTTGAAGATGACAAGGCGTTGGGGGCTGGAAGAGGGTGAAGTTAAAAACTTCTCCAGAAGGGAGTTGGAGAGAAGAATTTTGCGAACTCACTTCTTTGTTCCGCTGTCGCTAAGGGACTGCCCGGGTAAAGTTTGCTCAGATGGGTTATCTCTGATCAATTCTCAGAGGATCCCACTGAAGTTCAGGGACATTGCTTGGCTCTCCTTTCATGGGAAGCTTTACGTGAAAGGTAATCTCAAGTTTAAAAGTGCCGGTGATCGTGGCTGCCCGCGTGAGAAATGTCTAGGGGAGGAGGAGACGTTAGACCATTTTTTTCTTGAGTGTCCTTTCAATGTAAAAGTTTACAAGGGAGTTTCAAGAGCCTTACGCATCCCGTGCCTCTCGGGGCTTAGTTACCCTGAGTGGGCTTATGGGGCATTTAAAGGGTATAGGAGATTTGTTTTGACCACTATTTTTATAGTTAGCTTAGCTGTTAGACATCACACGTGGAGAGCACAGTGTCAGGTATCCCTTAGACAGAAAGTTCTCCCCTGCGAAGTGGTGGTGGAAAGCATTCTACACGAGGTGAAGAGGTTGATGGATATGGACAAGGAGAGGATGGATGCTGTTGGGTGGTCCAGGCTTTGGCGCCACCTGAAGCCTCCTTGAGTGGGTGGCAGACATCTTCTCCTTCTCCATCTTTTGGCTATCTATTTTTCTCACTCCCTGTAGATTTTGGACTTGTTTTTTTGTTTAAAATGGTTTACATGCAGCTAAAAGCCCTTTACTTTCTCTCTTCTTGAATTTAATGTAAGTGGTTTGTAGTGCTGTTGTTACATTTGTATATTGTGTATAGTTGTGTGTTGTCTAGTATAGGCTGTTGGGCTTAACAAATTGTTAAGCCATGGAAATTATATATGTAAGATTCTGTTGATTTATATTTATGACATGTTATTTTCAACCATAATTGTGTTTTGGCTTGGTTTTATGCTTTATTTATTTATTTATTGTATGTTGCAAGTTTTCTAATAAAAGAATCGACAGGGAGACAGTCGGTAACTGAAGCAGGGGTGACAGGGAGACAGTGGATGACTGAGACAGGTATGACAGGTAGAGTTGGTGACTGAGGCAGGGTGACAGAGTTGGTGACTGAGGCAGGTGTGACAAGTAGAGAGTAGATGACAGAGGGGCTACAATGAGATAATGGGTGACTGATGCAGGGGTGACAAGTAGAGAGTAGATGACTAAGGCAGGGGCAACAGGGAGATAGTGGGTGACTGAGGCAGGGGCGACAGGGAGATATTGGGTGAATGTGGCAGGGTTGACAATTAGAGAGTAGATGACTGAGGCTGGGGTGAATGGGAAATAGTTGGTGACTGAGGCAGGGGTGAAAGGGAGATAGTGGGTGCCTGAGGCAGGGGAGACGAGGAGATAGTGGGTGACTGAAGCAGGGGTGAAAGGGAGATAGTGGGTTTCTGAGGCAGGGGTGACAAGTAGAGAGTAGATGACTCAGGCTGTAGATGACATGTAGAGTTGGTTACTGAGGCAGAGGGGACAGGGAGATAGTGGGTGACTGAGGCAGGGGAGACAAGGAGATAGTGTGACTGAGGCAGGGGTGACAAATAGAGAGTAGATGACTAAGGCAGGGGTAATGTGTAGAGTTGGCGACTGAGGCAGGGGTGACTGAGAAATAGTGCGTGACTATGGCAGGGGTGACAGGTAGAGTTGGTGACTGAGGCAGGGTTGACAAGTAGAGAGTAGATGACAGAGGCTGGGGCTACAGTGAGATAGTGGGTGACTGTGGCAGGGGTGAAAATTAGAGAGTAGATGACTGAGGCAGGGGTGACAGGGAGATAGTAGGTGACTGAGGACGGGGGGACTGTGAGATAGTGGGAAACTGAGGCAGGGGTGACAGGGAGACAGTGGGTAACTGAAGCAGGGGTGACAGGGAGACAGTGGGTGACTGAGACAGGTATGACAGGTAGAGTTGGTGACTGAGGCAGGGTGACAGAGTTGGTGACTGAGGCAGGGGTGACAAGTAGAGAGTAGATGACTAAGGCAGGGGCAACAGGAAGATAGTGGGTGACTGAGGCAGGGGCGACAGGGAGATAGTGGGTGAATGTGGCAGGGTTGACAATTAGAGAGTAGATGACTGAGGCTGGGGTGAATGGGAGATAGTTGGTGACTGAGGCAGGGGTGAAAGGGAGATAGTGGGTGACTGAGGCAGGGGAGATGAGGAGATAGTGGGTGACTGAAGCAGGGGTGACAGGGAGATAGTGGGTTTCTGAGGCAGGGGTGACAAGTAGAGAGTAGATGACTGAGGCTGTAGATGACATGTAGAGTTGGTTACTGAGGCAGAGGTGACAGGGAGATAGTGGGTGACTGAGGCAGGGTAGACAAGGAGAAAGTGGGTGACTGAGGCATGGGTGACAGAGATAGTGGGTGACTTAGGACGGGGTGAATAGGAGATAGTGGGTGACTGAGGCAGGGTGACAGAGTTGGTGACTGAGGCAGGGGTGACAAGTAGAGAGTAGTTGACTAAGGCAGGAGCAACAGGGAGATAGTGGGTGACTGAGGCAGGGGTGACAAGTAGAGAGTAGATGACTGAGGCTGTGGTGAAAGGGAGACTTGTAGACTAGTAGAGAGTAGATGAAAGTGGTTGGGACTACAGGGAGATAGTGGATGACTGAGGCAGGGGCTACAGGGAGATAGTGGGTGACTGTGGCAGGGTTGACAATTAGAGAGGAGATGACTGAGGCTGGAGTCACTGGTAGATAGTGGGTGACTGAGGCAGGGGTGACAGAGAGATAGTGGATGACTGTGGCAGAGGTGACAGGTAGAGTTGGTGACTAAGGCAGGGGTGACAAGTAGAGAGTAGATGACAGAGGCTGGGGCTACAGTGAGATAGTGGGTGACTGAGGCAGGTGTGACAAGTAGAGAGTAGATGACTAAGGCAGGGGTGATGTGTAGAGTTGGTGACTGAGGCAGGGGTGAAAGGGAGCTAGTGGGTGACTGAGGAAGGGGTGACAAGGAGATAGTGGACAACTGAGGCAGGGGAGACAAGGAGATAATGTGACTGAGGCAGGGGTGACAAGTAGAGAGTAGATGACTAACGTAAGGGTGACATGTAGAGTTGGTGACTGAGGCAGGGGTGACAGGGAGATAGTGGTGACTGAGGAAGGGGTGACAAGGAGATAGTGGACAACTGAGGCAGGGGAGACAAGGAGAAAGAGGGTGACTGAGGCAGGGGAGACAAGGAGAAAGTGGGTGACTGAGGCAAGGGTGACAGAGATAGTGGGTGACTGAGGACGGGGTGACTGGGAGATAGTGGGTGACTGAGGAAGGGGTGACACGTAGAGTTGGTGACTGAGGCAGGGGTGACAGAGAGATAGAGGGTGACTGTTGCAGGGGTGACAGATAGAGTTGGTGACTGAGGCAGGTGTGACAAGTAGAAAGTAGATGACAGAGGCTGGGGCTACAGTAAGATAATGGGTGACTGAGGCAGGGGTGACAAGTAGAGAGTAGAGGACAAAGGCAGGGGTGACAGGTAGGGTTAGTGACTGAGGCAGGGGTGACCGGGAGATAGTGGGTGACTGTGGCAGGGTTGACAAGTAGAGAGAAGATGACTGAGGCAGGGGTGACAGGGAGATAGTGGTAGACTGAGGCAGGGAGACAGTGGGTAACTGAAGTAGGGGTGACAGGGAGATAGTGTGTGACTAATTCAGGGGTGACAAGTAGAGAGTAGATGACTGAGGCAGGGGTGAAAGGGAGACAGTGGGTGACTGAGGCAGGGGTGAAAGGGATCTAGTGGGTGACTGAGGCAGGTGAGACAAGGAGATAGTGTGACTGAGGCAGGGGTGACAAGTAGAGAGTAGATGTCTAACGTAAGGGTGACATGTAGAGTTGGTGACTGAGGCAGGGGTGACAGGGAGATAGTGGGTGACTGAGGAAGGGTTGACAATTAGAGAGTAGATGACTGAGGCTGGGGTGACTGGTAGATAGTGGGTGACTGAGGCAGGGGTGACAGGGAGACAGTAGGTAACTGAAGCAGGGGTGACAGTGAAATATTGGGTGACTGAGGCATGGTGATAGGGAGATAGTGGGTGACTGAAGCAGGGGTGACAAGTAGAGAGTAGATGACTAAGGCAGGGGTGACGTGTAGAGTTGGTGACTGAGGCAGGGGTGACAGAGAGATAGTGGATGACTGTGGCAGAGGTGACGGGTAGAGTTGGTGACTAAGGCAGGGGTGACAAGTAGAGAGTAGATGACAGAGGCTGGGGCTACAGTGAGATAGTGGGTGACTGAGGCAGGGGTGACAAGTAGAGAGTAGATGACTAAGGCAGGGGTGATGATTAGAGTTGGTGACTGAGGCAGGGGTGAAAGGGATCTAGTGGGTGACTGAGGCAGGGGAGACAAGGAGATAATGTGACTGAGGCAGGGGTGACAAGTAGAGAGTAGATGACTAACGTAAGGGTGACATGTAGAGTTGGTGACTGAGGCAGGGGTGACAGAGAGATAGTGGGTGACTGAGGAAGGGGTGACAAGGAGATAGTGGACGACTGAGGCAGGGTGTTATGAGCCACGGCTGTGGCTCATTCCTGTTTTGCAGTTTTGTTCTGTATTTCATGTTATACTTCTGATTATGTTCCCCGTGGGTGTCATGGGGTGCTCGGAGCTCACTATTAAGGAGGGGATACTGTTATGAACCACAGGTAGTGGTTCATTCCTATTTTATGTTTATAAAGTTGTCTTGCATGCCAGGATTTCCCGTTGCTCTGTTTTAGAATACTCTTGTCTGCTGCCGCTGGTGAGTCTGTGTAATTGCAGCTTGTTCCCATGTGTTCAGCCTCACCTGGCTGCTAATTGCATCTTGTCAGTTTAGAGTCATGCAACAAGGCAGCTGCATGGGATTATTAATTAGGCCTCTCTGTTATATGCTGGCTGTTTGCAATTCACAGATGCTGGTGATATTTCTGGGTTTTCAGTCTGCTTGAGTTCTGAGCTTGGTTCCTGCTAGTTCCTGAGCTTCCTGTGTCGATTCCTGTGTCAGTCCCTGTGTCGATTCCTATGTCTGATCCCGTGTCCTGCCGTGAGGCGTTCCTGTCCTGAGGTCCAGTACCTTTGCCTGTGCAAGTTTCTGGCTTCTTGGTGTCCACCGGTCTGTCGTTTGGGATTCTGCCTGTCCTCCAGTTCTGAGAGTCTGTGTCAGCAGCATTGGGAGTTCCTGTCCGTTTGCCAGTATTCGTACCGGTTCCGTGAGTAGCGGCACGGCCGCGTCCGTCGGCTTAGGCCGCTGTATTCCCTTATTATTTCTGTCACTGGTGTTTTGCAGAGGGTTCTGCTTATGCTGTCACCGCCGGTACACAAAAGTATTGTGTCGGCGTGTGGTCAGCATTTCCTTTGTTGTTCTTTTCCTTTGGCGGCAAGCCGCACATACTTTGGTTTTAGGTTTGTTAGTAGCCCCTGGCCTTGTTGTTTAGTCAGAGGGCCCCTTGTTATCACCCTGTCTCGGTTCACTCTTTGTCTCTCATTAAGACCTGAGGGGGCATCGAAGTTGGGCAGACGTAATCCGCCCTTCAAACGCGGCTGCCATGGGCTCAAGCAACCATAGTCTCGCAAGAGTGTACTGACAGCACGGGTGAGACAACGGAGATAGGGCGCCAGGGGCTATTCCCTTTCCATTCCCCTTTCCCAGCATTACGTCTTGGTGCTCTGGACTCGCTTCATAACATCTCCCTTGTTCTGAGCACCAGGAACCTAACATTATCACCAGCCATACCACAAAAAAGAAATAAAACTTTTTTTCTTTTTTGGCCCAGTCCAGTGTCTAGTCTAGAATCCAGTCCTGTCTAGAATTCAGTGTTTAGAATCCAGTCCAGTGTTTAGAATCCAGTCCAGTGTTTAGAATCCAGTCCGGTGTTTAGAATCCAGTCCGGTGTTTAGAATCCAGTCCGGTGTCCGGTGTTTAGAATCCAGTCCGGTGTTTAGAATCCAGTCCGGTGTTTAGAATCCAGTCCGGTGTTTAGAATCCAGTCCGGTGTTTAAAAAAAAAAAAAAAAAAAAAGTTTTATTCTGTTTAGCAAAATTTAGTCTTGCCTTGTCTTGTCTTGCCTTGCCTTGTCTTGCCTTGTCTTGCCTTGCCTTGTCTTGTCTAGTTTTAAATCCTCCTATGTCTACTATGCAAGCCCTGCAGGCATCTCTCGCAGCCCTGAACTCTGTATTCAGTGCTTTGAGACCAGAGCGACTAGAAGTTTTGCAGCAATCCCTAAAGCAACTGCAAAACCTTCTGACTAAAATCTTGCTCATTTTGCCAGAAGTCGTTGAGAGTACATCTGTCTCTAAAGAGACTCTTGCTCACAGTATGGTGACAAGAGAATCCTCTGGTTTAATTGAAGAGAAAAGGTTTAAAAGTTTTCTGCGGCCCAGGCTCTCAGAAGAGGAGCGTCTGCGTCGCAGAAACTTAAACTTATGCCTATATTGTGGGGGTTTAGGCCATTATCTGCAGACCTGTGAGTTGCGCAAGCCAAAGTGTGGTGACGAGTCTTGCCCTCTGGCCAAGTTGAGTCATGATACAAGACCTACTCCTGTCTCTACTGTGGCAGAGGTACTTGTCGCACAACCCACACAAAAAAGCTCTCTGTCCTATAATTGGGGTCCTTGGGCAAGGGAGCCCCATTATAGATTCAGGAATCAAAAGAGAATGTTTCTCTCCTCTCTTGAGGTTCCTGTGGAAGCGGAGTTGCAAGTCCCTGGAGTGGTGCCCGATGCCCAGGTTCCTGGAGTGGTGCCCGATGCCCAGGTTCCTGGAGTGGTGCCCGATGCCCAGGTTCCTGGAGTGGTGCCCGATGCCCAGGGTCCTGGAGTGGTGCCCGTAGCCCAGGGTCCTGGAGTGGTGCCCGTAGCCCAGGGTCCTGGAGTGGTGCCCGTAGCCCAGGGTCCTGGAGTGGTGCCCGTAGCCCAGGGTCCTGGAGTGGTGCCCGTAGCCCAGGGTCCTGGAGTGGTGCCCGTAGCCCAGGGTCCTGGAGTGGTGCCCGTAGCCCAGGGTCCTGGAGCGGTGCCCGTAGCCCAGGGTCCTGGAGCGGTGCCCGTAGCCCAGAGTGCTGGAGCGGTACCCGATGCCCAGAGTGCTGGAGCGGTACCCGATGCCCAGAGTGCTGGTGCGGTACCCGATGCCCAAGCTTATAGAGGGACATCAAATATTGTAGTTCAGGTGTCCATACCAGAAGGGGTCTCAGAAGCTGTTACCCCAGGTAGGGACTTGAAGAGTGCAACCCTAGAAAGGGTCTCTAAAACCATAGTTCTTGAAGGGAACTCGAGAAGCAAAACCTCAGAAGGGATCTTTGAAGTAATATCCCCAAGTGGGGTCTCGAGAGACGCAGCCCCAAAGAAGGGTCTAGAAGTCGCTTCCCCAAGAAAGAACTTAAGAAGCATAGCATTAGTGGAGGATCTGAACGTTATTGCTTCAGCAAAAGTCCCGGAAGTCATAGTCCCGGGAGAACTTTCGATAATTATCGACTCAGAGAGGGAGGCCGATGGCCCGATCCCAGTCAGGGAGGCCAACGGCCCGGTCCCAGTAAAAGAATCCAAGGTGCTGACCCCAGTGGGGTTCCCGGAGGCCACTGCCCCAGTGGGGTTCCCGGAGGCCACTGCCCCAGCGGGGTTCCCGGAGGCCACTGCCCCAGCGGGGTTCCCGGAAGTCACTGCCCCAGGTGGGGTTCAGAAAGTCACTGCCCCGGGTGGGGTTCAGAAAGTCACTGCCCCGGGTGGGGTTCAGAAAGTCTCAGCCCCAGGTGGGGTTCAGAAAGCAACTGCCCCGGGTGGGGTTCAGAGAGTCTCAGCCTCGAGTAAGGTCAATAGTGACCAGGTCCTAGCAAAGCACTCCAGTCAGTCAGATGAGAAGGAAACAGATCCTGACTCTGATATCTCAACATCCATAACCTTTGATGGGGACTTAGCCCAATTTCAGGCGCTTTTCAAACACTATTACACTATTATGTTGTCTAGACCATTTCTGGGCGTCACTTCAGAAAACCTTGGGCTCTATCTGATTTATTCTTTTAGAGGAAAGCCTTTTGAGTGGGCGACCAGCCTAATGAAAGCTGAAGATCCCATTCTTCAGGATCCTCTAGCATTCTGTGATGCAATTGTTAAAAGATACGGTTCCAAAGAAATTGGTTCAGGTTCCTCTAAGTCACCCATCTTGTCTGCTGAGAGTCCACCAAATACTGTAAACTCTGCACAAGAGTCCCAGCCCGTTGTTTTGACTGCAGGATGTGTTTTTTTGACTTCTTCTAATAATAGTACTTTACCAGAAAGTTCAGCTCCCAAGGGTAAGAGACCTGTCTCTGATTTGAACGCAGCCTTGCTGGGTGGTACCATCAGTTCAGACAATGTTTGGGGAATTACCTTGGTCAGACCTAAAGAGCTTTGTAAAAAGAAGAAGAAAAAGAAATAATTTTTGATTCTTGCCTTGATTAAAAAAAAAAAAAAAAAGATTTTTTTTCCTTGTCTTGTGTCCAGTGGCCACCATCAAGGGGAGGGCACTGTTACAAGTTGTTGCTACAACTTGTTTTTTGTTTTCTTGTCTGTCAGACCAGTGAGTCAGGTTTTTTTTTTTTTGTATACCTTGTTCTGGATAGTCTGAATTTTGGGGTCTTTTGACCCCTCCTCAAGGGGGGGGGGTAATGTTATGAGCCACGGCTGTGGCTCATTCCTATTTTGCAGTTTTGTTCTGTATTTCATGTTATACTTCTGTTTATGTTCCCTGTGGGTGTCATGGGGTGCTCGGAGCTCACCCTTAAGGAGGGGAAACTGTTATGAACCACAGGTAGTGGTTCATTCCTATTTTATGTTTATAAAGTTGTCTTGCATGCCAGGATTTCCCGTTGCTCTGTTTTAGAATACTCTTGTCTGCTGCCGCTGGTGAGTCTGTGTAATTGCAGCTTGTTCCCATGTGTTCAGCCTCACCTGGCTGCTAATTGCATCTTGTCAGTTTAGAGTCATGCAACAAGGCAGCTGCATGGGATTATTAATTAGGCCTCTCTGTTATATGCTGGCTGTTTGCAATTCACAGATGCTGGTGATATTTCTGGGTTTTCAGTCTGCTTGAGTTCTGAGCTTGGTTCCTGCTAGTTCCTGAGCTTCCTGTGTCGATTCCTGTGTCAGTCCCTGTGTCGATTCCTATGTCTGATCCCGTGTCCTGCCGTGAGGCGTTCCTGTCCTGAGGTCCAGTACCTTTGCCTGTGCAAGTTTCTGGCTTCTTGGTGTCCACCGGTCTGTCGTTTGGGATTCTGCCTGTCCTCCAGTTCTTAGAGTCTGTGTCAGCAGCATTGGGAGTTCCTGTCCGTTTGCCAGTATTCGTACCGGTTCCGTGAGTAGCGGCACGGCCGCGTCCGTCGGCTTAGGCCGCTGTATTCCCTTATTATTTCTGTCACTGGTGTTTTGCAGAGGGTTCTGCTTATGCTGTCACCGCCGGTACACAAAAGTATTGTGTCGGCTTGTGGTCAGCATTTCCTTTGTTGTTCTTTTCCTTTGGCGGCAAGCCGCACATACTTTGGTTTTAGGTTTGTTAGTAGCCCCTGGCCTTGTTGTTTAGTCAGAGGGCCCCTTGTTATCACCCTGTCTCGGTTCACTCTTTGTCTCTCATTAAGACCTGAGGGGGCATCGAAGTTGGGCAGACGTAATCCGCCCTTCAAACGCGGCTGCCATGGGCTCAAGCAACCATAGTCTCGCAAGAGTGTACTGACAGCACGGGTGAGACAACGGAGATAGGGCGCCAGGGGCTATTTCCTTTCCATTCCCCTTTCCCAGCATTACGTCCTGGTGCTCTGGACTCGCTTCATAACATCTCCCTTGTTCTGAGCACCAGGAACCTAACACAGGGGAGACAAGGAGAAAGTGGGTGACTGAGGCAGGGGAGACAAGGAGAAAGTGGGTGACTGAGGCAAGGGTGACAGAGATAGTGGGTGACTGAGGACGGGGTGACTGGGAGATAGTGGGTGACTGAGGAAGGGGTGACACGTAGAGTTGGTGACTGAGGCAGGGGTGACAGAGAGATAGTGGGTGACTGAGGCAGGGATGACAGGTAGAGTTGGTGACGGAGGCAGGGTGACAGAGTTGGTGACTGAGGCAGGGGTGACAAGTAGAGAGTAGATGACCTTGGCAGGGGCAACAGGGAGATAGTGGGTGACTGAGGCAGGGGTGACAAGTAGAGAGTAGATGACTGAGGTTGGGACTACAGGGAGATAGTGGGTGACTGATGCAGGGACGACAGGGAGATAGTGGGTGACTGTGGCAGGGGTGACAGGGAGACAGCAGTTAACTGAAGCAGGGGTGACTGGGAGATAGTGGTTGACTGAGGCAGGGGTGATAGGGAGATAGTGGGTGACTGAGGCAGGGTTGACAAGTAGAGAGTAGATGACTAAGGCAGGGGTGACGTGTAGAGTTGGTGACTGAGGCAGGGGTGACAGAGAGATAGTGGGTGACTGTTGCAGGGGTGACAGGTAGAGTTGGTGACTGAGGCAGGTGTGACAAGTAGAGAGTAGATGACAGAGGCTGGGGCTACAGAGAGATAGTGGGTGACTGAGGCAGGAGTGACAAGTAGAGAGTAGATGACTAAGGCAGGGGTGACGTGTAGAGTTGGTGACTGAGGCAGGGGTGACATGGAGATAGTGGATGACTGCGGCAGAGGTGACAGGTAGAGTTGGTGACTAAGCCAGGAGTGACAAGTAGAGAGTAGATGACAGAGTCTGGGGCTACAGTGAGATAGTGGGTGACTTAGGCAGGGGTGACAAGTAGAGAGTAGAGGACTAAGGCAGGGGAGACAGGTAGAGTTGGTGACTGAGGCAGGGGTGACCGGTAGATAGTGGGTGACTGTGGCAGGGTTGACAGGTAGAATTGGTGACTGTGGCAGGGTTGACAAGTAGAGAGTAGATGACAGAGGCTGGGGTGACAGGGAGATAGTGGGTGACTGAGGACGGTGGGACTGGGAGATAGTGGGTGACTGAGGAAGGGGTGACAAGCAGAGAGTAGATAACTAAGGCAGGGGTTACGTGTAGAGTTGGTGACTGGGGCAGGAGTGACAAAGAGATAGTGGGTGACTGTGGCAGGGGTGACAGGTAGAATTGGTGACTGAGGCAGGGTTGACAAGTACAGAGTAGATGACAGAGGCTGGGGCTAAAGTGAGATAGTGGGTGACTGAGGCAGGAGTTACAAGTAGAGAGTAGATGACTGAGGCAGGGGTGACAGGGACACAGTAGGTGACTGAGGATGGGGGGACTGGGTCACTGGGTCACTGGGAGTGGGTGACTGTGGTAGGGGTGACTGGGAGCTAGTGGTAGACTGAGGCAGGGAGACAGGGGTAACTGAAGTAGGGGTGACAGGGAGATAGTGTGTTACTAAGTCAGGGGTGACAAGTAGAGAGTAGATGACTGAGGCAGGGGTGAAAGGGAGATAGTTGGTGACTGAGGCAGGGGTGACAGGGAGATAGTGGGTGACTGAGGAAGGGTTGACAATTAGAGAGTAGATGACTGAGGCTGGGGTGACTGGTAGATAGTGGGTGACAGAGGCAGGGGTGACAGGGAGACAGTCGGTAACTGAAGCAGGGGTGACAGTGAAATATTGGGTGACTGAGGCAGGGTGATAGGGAGATAGTGGGTGACTGAAGCAGGGGTGACAAGTAGAGAGTAGATGACTAAGGCATGGGTGACGTGTAGATTTGGTGACAGAGGCAGGGGTGACAGAGAGATAGTGGATGACAGTTGCAGGGGTGACAGGTAGAGTTGGTGACTGAGGCAGGTGTGACAAGTAGAGAGTAGATGACAGAGGCTGGGGCTTCACTGAGAGAGTGGGTGACTGAGGCAGGGGTGACAAGTAGAGAGTAGATGTCTAAGGCAGGGGTGACGTGTAGAGTTGGTGACTGAGGCAGGGGTGACAGAGAGATAGTGGATGACAGTTGCAGGGGTGACAGGTAGAGTTGGTGACTGAGGCAGGTGTGACAAGTAGAGAGTAGATGACAGAGTCTGGGGATTCACTGAGAAAGTGGGTGACTGAGGCAGGGGAGACAAGGAAATAGTGGGTGACTGAGGCAGGGGTGACAGAGATAGTGGGTGACTGAGGACGGGGTGACTGGGAGATAGTGGGTGACTGAGGAAGGGGTGACACGTAGAGTTGGTGACTGAGGCAGGGGTGACAGAGATAGTGGGTGACTGAGGACGGGGTGACTGGGAGATAGTGGGTGACTGAGGAAGGGGTGACACGTAGAGTTGGTGACTGGGGCAGGGGTGACAGAGAGATAGTAGGTGACTGAGGACGGTGGGACTTGGAGATAGTGGGTGAATGAGGCAGGGGTGACAAGTAGAGAGTAGATGACAGAGGCTAGGGCTACAGTGAGAAAGTGGGTGACTGAGGCAGGAGTGACAAGTAGAGAGTAGATGACTAAGGCAGGGGTGACGTGTAGAGTTGGTGACTGAGGCAGGGGTGACAGGGAGATAGTGGATGACTGCGGCAGAGGTGACAGGTAGAGTTGGTGACTAAGCCAGGAGTGACAAGTAGAGAGTAGATGACTAAGGCAGGGGTGACAGGTAGAGTTGGTGACTGAGGCAGGGGTGACCGGTAGATAGTGGATGACTGTGGCAGGGTTGACAAGTAGAGAGAAGATGACTGAGGCAGGGGTGACAGGGAGATAGTGGGTGACTGAGGACGGTGGGACTGGGAGATAGTGGGTGACTGAGGAAGGGGTGACAAGCAGAGAGTAGATAACTAAGGCAGGGGTTACGTGTAGAGTTGGTGACTGAGGCAGGAGTGACAGGTAGAGTTGGTGACTGAGGCAGGGTGACAGAGTTGGTGACTGAGGCCAGGGGTGACAAGTAGAGAGTAGATGACTGAGGCTGGGGTGAAAGGGAGATAGTGGGTGACTGAGGCAGAGATGAAAGGGAGATAGTGGGTGACTGAGGCAAGGGAAACAAGGAGATAGTGGGTGACTGTGGCAGGGGTGACAAGTAGAGAGTAGATGAAAGTGGTTGGGACTACAGGGAGATAGTTGATGACTGAGGCAGGGTTGACAATTAGAGAGGAGATGACTGAGGCTGGAGTCACTGGTAGATAGTGGGTGATTGAGGCAGGGGTGACAGAGAGATAGTGGGTGACTGTGGTAGAGGTGACAGGTAGAGTTGGTGACTAAGGCAGGGGTGACAAGTAGAGAGTAGATGACAGAGGCTGGGGCTACAGTGAGATAGTGGGTGACTGAGGCAGGGGTGACAAGTAGAGAGTAGATGACTAAGGCAGGGATGACGTCTAGAGTTGGTGACTGAGGCAGGGGTGAAAGGGAGCTGGTGGGTGACTGAGGCAGGGGAGACAAGGGGATAGTGTGACTGAGGCAGGGGTGACAAGTAGAGAGTAGATGACTAACGTAAGGGTGACATGTAGAGTTGGTGACTGAGGCAGGGGTGACAGGGAGATAGTGGGTGACTGAGGAATGGGTGACAAGGAGAAAGTGAGTGACTGAGGCAGGGGAGACAAGGAGAAAGTGGGTGACTGAGGCAGGGGTAACAGAGATAGTGGGTGACTGAGGACGGGGTGACTGGGAGATAGTGGGTGACTGAGGAAGGGGTGACATGTAGAGTTGGTGACTGAGGCAGGGGTGACAGAGAGATAGTGGGTGACGGAGGCAGGGATGACAGGTAGAGTTGGTGACGGAGGCAGGGTGACAGAGTTGGTGACTGAGGCAGGGGTGACAAGTAGAGAGTAGATGACTAAGGCAGGGGCAACAGGGAGATAGTGGGTGACTGAGGCAGGGGTGACAAGTAGAGAGTAGATGACTGAGGCTGGAGTGAAAGGGAGATAGTGGGTGAATGAGGCACGGGTAAAAGGGAGATAGTGGGTGACTGAGGCAAGGGAAACAAGGAGATAGTGGATGACTGTGACAGGGGTGACAAGTAGAGAGTAGATGACAGAGGTTGGGACTACAGGGAGATAGTGGGTGACTGATGCAGGAGCGACAGGGAGATAGTGGGTGACTGTGGCAGGAGTGACAGGGAGACAGTAGGTAACTGAATCAGGGGTGACTGGGAAATAGTGGGTGACTGAGGCAGGGGTGACAAGTAGAGGGTAGATGACTAAGGCAGGGGTGACGTGTAGAGTTGGTGACTGAGGCAGGGGTGAAAGGGAGCTAGTGGGTGACTGAGGCAGGGGAGACAAGGAGATAGTGTAACTGAGGCAGGGGTGACAAGTAGAGAGTAGATGACTAACGTAAGGGTGACATGTAGAATTGGTGACTGAGGCAGGGGTGACAGGGAGATAGTGGGTGACTGAGGCAGGGGAGACAAGGAGAAAGTGGGTGACTGAGGCAGGGGAGACAAGGAGAAAGTGGGTGACTGAGACAGGGGTGACAGAGAAAGTAAGTGACTGAGGACTGTGTCAAAGTCGGAAAAATATCATGCTTCATGTTGCCATATATTCACCCCATGCGCTTGCCCGCTGCACGTGCACGTTCTCTCCCGTGCGTGCGCATATTCGCAGCTGCGTGACGGCGCCTCCACGGCCGTGCGCATTGGCGCGTGGTATGCGCACTTACGGTAGAGTTTGTGTGCGTCTAGCGGGCGACTCAATCGTTACATAATAAATCCAAATAGTGTGTTTTATAGATAATGTTCCCCTTAATAATTACTGTAAGTTTGTTTAATGTAACTGATCCCTGGACAGAGGAATCCCTCTTTACGTGATACAAGGGGTCTGACTAAGGTTGAACAGTGGTGTCTGGTACCTAACCGAAGAGTATTTTAATAGCAACAATCCGGTGTTGGTTAGGTAAAGATTAATCGCTCCTGCGTATAGTTATGCCCATTAGTTGTTTCTGGACATTTCCTATATTTGCAGTTCATTATCCATGCGGCGGGAATTCTGAGATTCCCTCCCACCTGAGCAGTTTGATATAGTCACAGCCCACCTGTTCAAACTAACCTATGACCTTTTGTTATGATGCGAAGAGACATTCCTGTGTCCAATGAACAATGAGATTATAGGTCCCTTTGTAGTGGACTGTATGCAGTGTATATAAGGACAGCCAGCCTGGCCAGCTCATTTCTCTCTCACTCTCCACAAACGGTTTTCATCTTGACTAACTTGGAGCTGGTACCAGAAGCTGCGCAGCGATCATTCCCCAGTGTGTGTAAGTCATTCTCTGTAACCAACTTGTTCCCTGTTTGTATTTGCCATACTCTCTCTCTCTCTGTTATTGTATAAGATTGTAACGCTATTGTATATTTATGTGTAGTTACTCTGCTTAGATATTGATGTTAGACTGTAGTGTATGAACTGTTAACTGTTTTCCCCTTTTTACATCAGCTAGACATTGTTAGTAAAGGTGTTGGAACCTTAGCAAGGTATCGTGTGTTTATTACATTACAGAGGGTAATTGGAGCGTCTCAATCGCTCAAGCAGCTTTAGCATTAACAAGGTTAAGCAGCGTTATATCGCTACAATATTTCAGTACAAGGTTTACAGTATAAGAGTATCCTTTCTGTGTGTTGCATTCAAGGCTTACTGAGTGTCATCCCGTGAGCGTCTGCGCCGCTCGTGTTCCCCTCGTGGTCTCAAGCGTCCGCTACGCTGGTAGCATAGCATTACGGTAGTCGGCCGCCTATAGCGTGCTCGACACCACGCATTAAGCTGTGAGCGAGCGTGTCGCATGTGCGTCTCGATCACGGCCGAGCGTATGCAACGCTAAGTGCGTACCCTTACGGTACCCCATACGCCAATTGCGTACTGAGTCTCTTACCTATATATATATATTGAAGGTTATAAGATAAATAATCAGCTTTATCAATTGGGAGCTCGTCCGTCCTCCACATATCCGCACTAGCGAAAACAGACGTTATCTGTCAGCAAGGGCGGGAAGGCAGTAGTGCTGGCTAGATAAGCGTCTGTTTCGCTACGTTGTAGGAGTGCTGGTGGAATCCGGAACCGGAGGTAAGAATTGTCTTTTAAAAACTGTTTTATTTCTGTCTTACGTACACACGCACACATCTGCATTTCTTTTCATTTGTGTATTTTCACATCACTCTCCTGGTTGCCATTTCATAATTGATAACGTGCTGAGAAAGATTTGTTGCTATTGGTAGTTAAAAAGTAAAAATAATACATTAAGAGGTAATTTGTAAAACACGCACACAGCTTTGCCTAAAGATACAAGGAAAGACCTGTGTGGTGCTCGGTAGATGATTACAGTTAAAGATCATCTACATTGATATAAACGTGTTAATTGTATTTCTGTGGACATATCTGGCCGGCGTACGCGTGTCTCTAACAAAAGGGTGAGACTAGCGTACGCGACGCAAGGGCCGACGCACGGAGCGTATTTACGCAACGGAGCGTCTGGGTACGCCCACATGATACAAATCACACGATAGTATTGTTTTAGTAGGCGATAAGAAGGCAACGCGATAATAGCGCAAATCGATCTCAGTGTCCAAAATTTTAAGCTAATAGATCCTTCTCTAAGTTGCAACTCCTCTGGACTAGACTGCGATACTGAATGAAAGAGATTTCTGCGCAGAAACAAAAGTAAAGAGTATATGAGGTGAAAGTGTGTGTATACATATATAAGTATTTTCTCAATTTTGGGTGGAACCACAGGAAATCGAGTTCACGTGAGGAACATACGTGTCAGTGACGGCACGGTGGCTTGGGAGGCATCCCTTGTTAAACATATATAGGAGCATTAGAGTATAGCAGACCAGGAGGTCTACTGTAGCACAGACCAGGAGGTCACAGACCAGGAGGTCCAGGTACAGCAGACTAGGAAGTCCGCTATAGATAGAGTCAAGAAGCACAACACCAGGAAGGGTTGGTGCGGTACCCATATAGGCCATTAAGCTCCGGCTGAAGGAATTCGCAGCCACAATTTTCGATTCCACTGGTCGTTCCGCACATAAGATTAGTTGCTTGTGTGCAGTACGATTGTACCGCACGTAATTGTGTGCATTAGTTAGTAACTTGACCCAGTACCGTTTGCGTACGCTAGAGGGCTCATAAACGCTATTTGTACATTCTAACGTGATTTGTGTAATTTTTTTTATTTTAAGGGAAGTTCGCTGGTCACTCGGGAACTATCCAACAACCAATAGTTACTGGAAAGGGTTAAGTACTCTTCGGATCACACCCACATGTTCCAGTAAATAGAGGTTCAGGTCGCAGGGGCCCTTGGTTGAGTACGCCAGCGCTAGGGCAGTGTGTGGGCGTATTGGTCGACGTGGGCGAGTGAGTGGAGTACTCGGTAAACTTCCGCCGCCGGCCTACCCCGGGCATCTTGGTTTTTGTAAGGGTTCACTGAAAACCCTGATTAAGGTCAGAGGTAGTGCAACACCTGCAAAGATGGGGGCCAGTTGTTCAGGTAGGGGGCGATCAACCTCGGTTCGGGTTGACTTAGTAAACCGGCCAACAGGGTCGGCAAGGTATATCATGTTTGAAAAATATGGTTCACACACAAAGGTTTTGTGCGATGAATGGGAAAGAATGACTGTGCACGATGGGGAAAAGTTCCCACGGGTAGGTAGTTTTAGCCCAGAGGTGTTACAAAATCTAAGGAGAAGGATATGTCTCATTAAATCTGCAAAGAGACGGATCAAGCATTATGACTATTTACAGTTATGGCAACAGGAGGGTGAAATACAGAGAGGATTGGCTCAAGCGGCTGGATCTAACCCTATCAGGAAACTGATAGCCACTGCGCCACCGCCACCATACATAACGGGAGAGAAAGTGGTTACAGAGAATGACACACTGATGTATGATAAACATGCACTTAGTAACTGTATAAATGTTAAGAACAATGTAACTAAGACTATTGATGCAAATACTAATCCGTGCAAGCTGTACCCTGTTTTAAACTTTCCCCAGGATTGTGACCAAGAGGATGAGCCAACTACAATACCGGTACTCTCTCTAGCAGCCACCATAGCAGAAACAACAGTGGGCATGTCCCAACTAGTAAGAGCAGTATCAAAGACCCCTAGCGGAGGGACAGGTGAGGTCGTATCAACCGGTAAGTACGGCACTATACACTATGCTGAAACCATTGCACCACATGTTGTAGAATCTACTCAGAATGATGTTATTGAACTTAATCCTGTCAGGATAATTGCAGTGCCAAATGGGAAAACTGACACTTCAGGAGCCACTCCTATCAGAAACATCGCCATGCACTGCCCCTTTTCCCGAACGGAATTAAGATCAATGGTGTCTCAATTCCCTGATCCTAGGAAAGATCTAGTTGCAAGCCAGAAGTACATTAGAGAGCTAGGAAATACTGTGGAGCCCAATAACAAAGATTGGCGGGTATTGCTGAGGGCATGTTTACCCCCCAATGTTGACGCAGTGAAATTCATCGCTGACTGTAAATTAGACGAAGAGGTACCACTTATAGATGCGTACAATCAAGATAATGTAAAGAGAATCAATTTACAGTTAGGAGAGTATTTCCCAGCCGTTGTAAAATGGAACAAAATTTTCTCCATAAAACAAAAAGAGGGAGAAACCGCTGCTGATTATTTCCATCGGGCACTACAGGACATGGCTAAGTATACAGGGATAGAAGACATTAAAACAAATGTGAATCATAGAGAAGTAGCAGTATCTGTGTTAATGGAAGGTTTAAAAGAAGTATTGAAGACTAGGGTACAGACCACCCAACCATGTTGGCGAGGTTTGTCGGTGGCTACCTTGAGAGAGGCCGCTGTTGATCATGATCGAAATATCACCAGACACAGGGAGTCACAGAGTGATAAGTTAATGGCCGTAAGTATACAGGCCCTGACCACAAGGCCACCTCAGCATAAGTTTCAGACCCCTGTGGGTAAGTCAAATGTGGTAACTTGTTATTACTGTCATAAGGAGGGACATTTTGCACGAGACTGTAAAAGTAAAAACATACAAAACTCATACCGAACCCCTAGACAACGACATGACACACGAAATTGGGATCAAGGACCGCAGAGACGGAGTTATGATCCACATGCAGGGGAAACAAGAAGGTTTCCCCCAAGGAGAGACTGGCAAGTCTCCGACAGTTCCCATTTACCCCCTTCACAGGTAATAGCTGCCAGTGCGATACAGGGAGGTCACCACACACCATAGGGGTGTGGCCACACCTGTAATCTGCAGCCAGTGAAATTGATTGCGAGCCTTGGAAGTGAACGCGAGGTTACAATTGATGTAGCCGGTAAATCTCTAAATTTCCTTGTAGATACGGGGGCGGCCAAGTCAGTGATAAATTCGACCGTGGGCATAAGGACCACTGGTAAAACAATTCCAGCCATGGGAGTAACAGGAGTAGTACGACAATACCCTTTAAGCAAACCAACAGAGGTTACGATAGGGCCTTTGCATACCAAGCATTCTTTTTTGCTGGCTGCATCGGCTCCGACTAATCTCTTAGGGAGAGATTTACTGTGCAAAATGGGATGCGTCATATACTGTACTCCTGAAGGTGTGTTCTTGGACATACCCGAAAACCACGCTCAGGAAGCGCAGGATATGCTAGACTCCCCAACAAGATTAATGTCACACACTGTTGTAAATAGGTGTCCGTCAAAGGTAGAAGAAATGATTTCCCAGATACCGGAGTCGCTTTGGACCAAGGATGGACAAGACACTGGATTGATGGCAAACGTAGCCCCAGTAGTTGTGCAAGTAAAAGATGGTAGGATAGCTCCAAAAATCCCACAATATCCTCTAAAGCCAGAGGTGGAGTTAGGAGTTTACCCTGTAATAGAGCGCTTGCTACAACAGGGCATTCTGGTAAGAACGTCCAGCACTGCCAATAGTCCCATCTTCCCTGTTAAAAAGAGTGGGGGGAGGGGTTACAGATTAGTGCAGGATCTAAGAGGAATCAACAAAATAGTTGAGAGTCAATTCCCCGTAGTGCCAAATCCAGCTGTCATCCTTATGCAAATCCCTCCCACTGCCAAATTTTTCACTGTAATTGACCTCTGCTCCGCTTTCTTCTTGGTACCTCTGCACCCTGACAGTCAATACTTATTCGCATTCACATACAGAGGAGTTCAATATACCTGGACTTGCTTACCACAAGGTTTCATAGATAGCCCAAGTATTTTCTCACAGGCCCTGCATGATTGTTTACAGTCTTTCCAACCAGAGAGTGGATCAATATTGATACAGTATGTGGATGATTTACTACTGTGTTCAGATTCACTGGAAGCGTCCCTGAGAGATACGAAACAACTCCAGTTTCATCTTTCAGACACAGGACACAAGGTTTCCAAGGACAAGTTACAATTATGCCAGGCCCGGGTGAAGTATTTGGGGCACTGTCTGACACAAGGACTGAGACACCTCACCGCTGATAGAATTCAAGCAATTCGTGACATGACCCTGCCACAAACCCAGCAACAGATTAGAACGTTTTTAGGAATGTGTGGGTATTGCCGTAACTGGATCCCAGGTTTTTCCATACTGGCCCTACCTTTGCAGGAGATGGTCTCATCAAACAAACCTGATCGGATTTCGCACACAGACGAATCTGAGATGGCATTTGAGAGACTTAAACAGTGCCTAACGCAGGCACCGGCATTAGGTATGCCAGATTATGGGAAACCCTTTGAGCTGTACGGAACAGAGAGTGCTGGGTGCGCAGCAGGTGTTTTAACCCAGAAGCATGGTGATGCCAGCAGGCCGGTAGCTTACTACAGCGCTCAGCTAGATACGGTAGCGCGATCCCTCCCCACATGCTTGCGAAGTGTTGCAGCAATAGCATTGCTAGTTACGAAAAGCGAAGATGTAGTGCTAGGACACAACCTCACAATCCATACGCCCCATGCAGTATCAGCCTTGCTGAATTCTGCCCAAACCAGACACGTCTCATCAGCACGGTTTACTAGATGGGAATTAGCATTGATGGCCCCGGTAAACATCACTATAAAGAGATGCAGCGCACTAAATACTGCAACATATCTTCCAGGTGTGCCTGGACAGTCACAAAGGGTGGAGGATGAGAGTGATGGTAAGGGAGGATTTAGTGGGGACAGCGACACACATGATTGTATGGAATATTTGACCCAAAATTTCACGGCAAGGCCTGACATCATTGACAACCCACTGGAAGATGTAGATTTTACTTTCTACACTGACGGTAGTTGTCACAGACAGACGGACTCGGGAGACTTGTGTACTGGATACGCAGTCGTAGATGACCAAGGTACCATAGAAGCAGAACCGCTAGGCCCACCACACTCAGCACAAGTTGCTGAACTGGTTGCCCTAACCAGAGCATGTGAATTGGCTAAGGGCAAGTCAGCCAATATTTACACAGATTCTAGGTACGCCTTTGGAGTAGTCCATGATTTCGGAGCCCTATGGCGCCTCAGAAATTTCATGACGGCAGCAGGCACACCCGTAGCGCATGCAGACCACATCAAAAGACTTCTAACAGCGATACAGGAACCCGACAGAGTGGCTGTTATCAAGTGTAAAGCTCACACATATAGCCAAGACCCGGTATCACTTGGTAACAGCCGAGCAGACGAAGCTGCTAAATCAGCAGCCAGTACCCCCAGACAGACAGACACCACACAACTGATGGTATTTAATACTGTAAACACACAGAAATTGGGTGAAATGCAAAATTTGTGTTCCCCACAGGAAAAGGCAGTTTGGAGGTCAAAAGGATATGGCCAGGAGTCCTCAGGACTCTGGACAGATGGACATGGTGAACCAGTGGCACCCAGAGCATACCTTCCAAGTCTAGCGGAAGCGGCACATGGGCTGACTCATCTAGGCAAAGATTCCCTCCCACCTGAGCAGTTTGATATAGTCACAGCCCACCTGTTCAAACTAACCTATGACCTTTTGTTATGATGCGAAGAGACATTCCTGTGTCCAATGAACAATGAAATTATAGGTCCCTTTGTAGTGGACTGTATGCAGTGTATATAAGGACAGCCAGCCTGGCCAGCTCATTTCTCTCTCACTCTCCACAAACGGTTTTCATCTTGACTAACTTGGAGCTGGTACCAGAAGCTGTGCAGCGATCATTCCCCAGTGTGTGTAAGTTATTCTCTGTAACCAACTTGTTCCCTGTTTGCATTTGCCATACTCTCTCACTCTCTCTGTTATTGTATAAGATTGTAACGCTATTGTATATTTATGTGTAGTTACTCTGCTTAGATATTGATGTTAGACTGTAGTGTATGAACTGTTAACTGTTTTCCCCTTTTTACATCAGCTAGACATTGTTAGTAAAGGTGTTGGAACCTTAGCAAGGTATCGTGTGTTTATTACATTACAGAGGGTAATTGGAGCGTCTCAATCGCTCAAGCAGCTTTAGCATTAACAAGGTTAAGCAGCGTTATATCGCTACAATATTTCAGTACAAGGTTTACAGTATAAGAGTATCCTTTCTGTGTGTTGCATTCAAGGCTTACTGAGTGTCATCCCGTGAGCGTCTGCGCCGCTCGTGTTCCCCTCGTGGTCTCGAGCGTCCGCTATGCTGGTAGCATAGCATTACGGTAGTCGGCCGCCTATAGCGTGCTCGACACCACGCATTAAGCATTAAGCTGTGAGCGAGCGTGTCGCATGTGCGTCTCAATTACGGCCGAGCGTATGCAACTCTAAGTGCATACCCTTACGGTACCCCATACGCCAATTGCGTACTGAGTCTCTTACCTATATATATAATGATGGTTATAAGATAAATAATCAGCTTTATCAACGGGGTGACTGGGAGATAGTGGGTGACTGAGGAAGGGGTGACACGTAGAGTTGGTGACTGAGGCTGGGGTGACAGATATAGTGGGTGACTGAGGACGGGGTGACTGGGAGATAGTGGGTGACTGAGGAAGGGGTGACACGTAGAGTTGGTGACTGAGGCAGGGGTGACAAGTAGAGAGTAGATGACTGAGGCTGGGGTGAAAGGGAGATAGTGGGTGACTGAGGCAGGGGTGAAAGGGAGATAGTGGGTGACTGAGGCAAGGGAAACAAGAGATAGTGGGTGACTGTGGCAGGGGTGACAAGTAGAGAGTAGATGAAAGTGGTTGGGACTACAGGGAGATAGTGGATGACTGAGGCAGGGGCTACAGGGAGATAGTGGGTGACTTTGGCAGGGTTGACAATTAAAGAGGAGATGACTGAGGCTGGAGTCACTGGTAGATAGTGGGTGACTGAGGCAGGGGTGACAGAGAGATAGTGGATGACTGTGGCAGAGGTGACAGGTAGAGTTGGTGACTAAGGCAGGGTTGACAAGTAGAAAGAAGATGACTGAGGCAGGGGTGACAGGGAGATAGTGGGTGACTGAGGAAGGGGTGACAAGCAGAGAGTAGATAACTAAGGCAGGGGTTACGTGTAGAGTTGGTGACTGAGGCAGGAGTGACAGGTAGAGTTGGTGACTGAGGCAGGGTGACAGAGTTGGTGACTGAGGCAGGGGTGACAAGTAGAGAGTAGATGACTGAGGCTGGGGTGAAAGGGAGATAGTGGATGACTGAGGCAGGGGTGAAAGGGAGATAGTGGGTGACTGAGGCAAGGGAAACAAGGAGATAGTGGGTGACTGTGGCAGGGGTGACAAGTAGAGAGTACATGAAAGTGGTTGGGACTACAGGGATATAGTGGATGACTGAGGCAGGGGCTACAGGGAGATAGTGGGTGACTGTGGCAGGGTTGACAATTAGAGAGGAGATGACTGAGGCTGGAGTCACTGGTAGATAGTGGGTGACTGAGGCAGGGGTGACAGGGAGATAGTGGGTGACTGAGGAAGGGGTGACAAGGAGATAGTGGGTGACTGAGGCTGGGGAGACAAGGAGAAAGTGGGTGACTGAGGCAGGGGAGACAAGGAGAAAGTGGGTGACTGCGGCAGGGGTGATAGAGATAGTGGGTGACTGAGGACGGGGTGACTGGGAGATAGTGGGTGACTGAGGAAGGGGTGACACGTAGAGTTGGTGACAGAGGCAGGGGTGACAGAGAGATAGTGGGTGACTGTGGCAGAGGTGACAGGTAGAGTTGGTGACTAAGGCAGGGGTGACAAGCAGAGAGTAGATGACAGAGGCTGGGGCTATAGTGAGATAGTGGGTGACTGAGGCAGGGGTGACAAGTAGAGAGTAGATGACTAAGGCAGGGGTGATGTGTAGAGTTGGTGACTGAGGCAGGGGTGAAAGGGAGCTAGTGGGTGACTGAGGCAGGGGAGACAAGGAGATAGTGTGACTGAGGCAGGGGTGACAAGTAGAGAGTAGATGACTAACATAAGGGTGACATGTAGAGTTGGTGACTGAGGCAGGGGTGACAGGGAGATAGTGGGTGACTGAGGCAGGGGAGACAAGGAGAAAGTGGGTGACTGAGGCAGGGGAGACAAGGAGAAAGTGGGTGACTGAGGTAGGGGTGACAGAGATAGTGGGTGACTGAGGACGGGGTGACTGGGAGATAGTGGGTGACTGAGGAAGGGGTGACACGTAGAGTTGGTGACTGAGGCATGGTGACAGAGTTGGTGACTGAGGCAGGGGTGACAAGTAGAGAGTAGATGACTAAAGCAGGGGCAACAGGGAGATAGTGGGTGACTGAGGCAGGGGTGACAAGTAGAGAGTATATGACTGAGGCTGGAGTGAAAGGGAGATAGTGGGTGAATGAGGCAGGGGTGAAAGGGAGATAGTGGGTGACTGAGGCAAGGGAAACAAGGAGATAGTGGATGACTGTGACAGGGGTGACAAGTGACAGAGGTTGGGACTACAGGGAGATAGTGGGTGACTGATGCAGGGGCGACAGGGAGATAGTGGGTGACTGTGGCAGGGGTGACAGGGAGACAGTAGGTAACTGAAGCAGGGGTGACTGGGAGATAGTGGGTGACTGAGGCAGGGGTGACAAGTAGAGAGTAGATGACTAAGGCAGGGGTGACGTGTAGAGTTGGTGACTGAGGCAGCTAGTGGGTGACTGAGGCAGGGGAGACAAGGTGATAGTGTAACTGAGGCAGGGGTGACAAGGAGAAAGTGGGTGACTGAGGCAGGGGTGACAGAGATAGTGGGTGACTGAGGACGGGTTGACTGGAAGATAGTGGGTGACTGAGGAAGGGGTGACACGTAGAGTTGGTGACTGAGGCTGGGGTGACAGAGATATTAGGTGACTGAGGACGGGGTGACTGGGAGATAGTGGGTGACTGAGGAAGGGGTGACACGTAGAGTTGGAGACTGAGGCAGGGGTGACAAGTAGAGAGTAGATGACTGAGGCAGGGGTGAAAGGGAGATAGTGGGTGACTGAGGCAAGGGAAACAAGGAGATAGTGGGTGACTGTGGCAGGGGTGACAAGAAGAGAGTAGATGAAAGTGGTTGGGACTACAGGGAGATAGTGGATGACTGAGGCAGGGGCTACAGGGAGATAGTGGGTGACTGTGGCAGGGTTGACAATTAGAGAGGAGATGACTGAGGCTGGAGTCACTGGTAGATAGTGGGTGACTGAGGCAGGGGTGACAGAGAGATAGTGGATGACTGTGGCAGAGGTGACAGGTAGAGTTGGTGACTAAGGCAGGGGTGACAAGCAGTGAGTAGATGACAGAGGCTGGGGCTATAGTGAGATAGTGGGTGACTGAGGCAGGGGTGACAAGTAGAGAGTAGATGACTAAGGCAGGGGTGATGTGTAGAGTTGGTGACTGAGGCAGGGGTGATGTGTAGAGTTGGTGACTGAGGCAGGGGTGAAAGGGAGCTAGTGGGTGACTGAGGCAGGGGAGACAAGGAGATAGTGTGACTGAGGCAGGGGTGACAAGTAGAGAGTAGATGACTAACGTAAGGGTGACATGTAGAGTTGGTGACTGAGGCAGGGGTGACAGGGATATAGTGGGTGACTGAGGCAGGGGAGACAAGGAGAAAGTGGGTGACTGAGGCAGGGGAGACAAGGAGAAAGTGGGTGACTGAGGTAGGGGTGACAGAGATAGTGGGTGACTGAGGACGGGGTGACTGGGAGATAGTGGGTGACTGAGGAAGGGGTGACACGTAGAGTTGGTGACTGAGGCAGGGGTGACAGAGATAGTGGGTGACTGAGGACGGGGTGACTGGGAGATAGTGGGTGACTGAGGAAGGGGTGACACGTAGAGTTGGTGACTGAGGCAGGGGTGACAGAGATAGTGGGTGACTGAGGACGGGGTGACTGGGAGATAGTGGGTGACTGAGGAAGGGGTGACACGTAGAGTTGGTGACTGAGGCAGGGGTGACAGAGAGATAGTAGGTGACTGATTACGGTGGGACTTGGAGATAGTGGGTGACTGAGGCAGGGGTGACAAGTAGAGAGTAGATGACAGAGGCTAGGGCTACAGTGAGATAGTGGGTGACTGAGGCAGGAGTGACAAGTAGAGAGTAGATGACTAAGGCAGGGGTGACGTGTAGAGTTGGTGACTGAGGCAGGGGTGACAGGGAGATAGTGGATGACTGCGGCAGAGGTGACAGGTAGAGTTGGTGACTAAGCCAGGAGTGACAAGTAGAGAGTAGATGACAGAGTCTGGGGCTACAGTGAGATAGTGGGTGACTGAGGCAGGGGTGACAAGTAGAGAGTAGATGACTAACGTAAGGGTGACATGTAGAGATGGTGACTGAGGCAGGGGTGACAGGGAGATAGTGGGTGACTGAGGAAGGGTTGACAATTAGAGAGTAGATGACTGAGGCAGGGGTGACAGGGAGATAGTGGGTGACTGAGGAAGGGGTGACAAGCAGAGAGTAGATAACTAAGGCAGGGGTTACGTGTAGAGTTGGTGACTGAGGCAGGAGTGACAGAGAGATAGTGGGTGACTGTGGCAGGGGTGACAAGTAGAATTGGTGACTGAGGCAGGGTTGACAAGTAGAGAGTAGATGACAGAGGCTGGGGCTAAAGTGAGATAGTGGGTGACTGAGGCAGGGGTTACAAGTAGAGAGTAGATGACTGAGGCAGGGGTGACAGGGACACAGTAGGTGACTGAGGACGGGTGGACTGGGAGGTAGTGGGTGACTGAGGCAGGGGTGACTGGAAGCTAGTGGTAGACTGAGGCAGGGAGACAGTGGGTAACTGAAGTAGGGGTGACAGGGAGATAGTGTGTGACTAAGTCAGGGGTGACAAGCAGAGAGTAGATGACTGAGGCAGGGGTGAAAGGGAGATAGTGGGTGACAGAGGCAGGGGTGAAAGGGATCTAGTGGGTGACTGAGGCAGATGAGACAAGGAGATAGTGTGACTGAGGCAGGGGTGACAAGTAGAGAGTAGATGACTAACGTAAGGGTGACATGTAGAGATGGTGACTGAGGCAGGGGTGACAGGGAGAAAGTGGGTGACTGAGGAAGGGTTGACAATTAGAGAGTAGATGACTGAGGCAGGGGTGAAAGGGAGATAGTGGGTGACTGAGGCAGGGGTGAAAGGGATCTAGTGGGTGACTGAGGCAGGTGAGACAAGGATATAGTGTGACTGAGACAGGGGTGACAAGTAGAGAGTAGATGACTAACGTAAGGGTGACATGTAGAGATGGTGACTGAGGCAGGGGTGACAGGGAGATAGTGGGTGACTGAGGAAGGGTTGACAATTAGAGAGTAGATGACTGAGGCTGGGGTGACTGGTAGATAGTGGGTGACTGAGGCAGGGGTGACAGGGAGACAGTAGGTACTGAAGCAGGGGTGACAGTGAAATATTGGGTGACTGAGGCAGGGTGATAGGGAGATAGTGGGTGACTGAAGCAGGGGGTGACAAGTAGAGAGTAGATGACTAAGGCATGGGTGATGTGTAGATTTGGTGACTGAGGCAGTGGTGACAGAGAGATAGTGGATGACTGTTGCAGGGGTGACAGGTAGAGTTGGTGACTGAGGCAGGTGTGACAAGTAGAGAGTAGATGACAGAGGCTGGGGCTTCACTGAGATAGTGGGTGACTGAGGCAGGGGTGACAAGTAGAGAGTAGAGGACTAAGGCAGGGGTGACAGGTAGAGTTGGTGACTGAGGCAGGGGTGACCGGGAGATAGTGGGTGACTGTGGCAGGGTTGACAAGTAGAGAAAAGATGACTGAGGCAGGGGTGACAGGGAGATAGTAGGTGACTGAGGACGGTTGGACTGGGAGATAGTGGGTGACTGAGGCAGGGGTGACAAGTAGAGAGTAGATGACTAAGGCAGGGGTTATGTGTAGAGTTGGCGACTGAGGCAGGGGTGACAGAGAAATAGTGCGTGACTGTGGCTGGGGTGACAGGTAGAGTTGGTGACTGAGGCAGGGTTGACAAGTAACATAGTAACATAGTATCTGAGGTTGAAAAAAGACAATTGTTAATCGAGTTCAACCTTTTTGTGGTGTCCTATGCATGATGATTTGACTAAAATTTCTGACTGATGCTGCTGTCAGCCATTGCATTTTATCCCCATTTATAGTAACTATAATGCATGACTATGCACCATACCCCTGGATATCCTTATCCAATAGGAATTTATCTAACCCATTCTTAAAGGTGTTGACAGATTCCGCCATTACAACTCCCTCGGGCAGGGAATTCCAAACACGTATTGTCCTTACCGTGAAAAAGCCTTTACGCCGTATTGTGCGGAATCTCCTCTCCTCTAACCTGAGCGAGTGTCCACGAGTCCTCTGTGTTGATCTAACCAAAAACAGGTCCCGCTCATGCTCTGTGTATTGTCCCCTTATATATTTGTAGATGTTGATCATATCCCCTCTTAGTCTCCGCTTTTCCAATGTAAACATGCCTAGTCTTTCAAGCCTTTCCTTGTATTCCATCGTCTCCATGCCCTTAATTAGTTTGGTCGCCCTCCTCTGTACCTTTTCAAGCTCCAGGATATCCTTTTTGTAGTATGGTGCCCAGAATTGTACACAGTATTCAAGGTGTGGCCTCACTAGTGATTTATATAACGGGAGTATAATACTCTCGTCCCTAGCATCAATACCCCGTTTTATGCATGCTAATATCTTATTAGCCTTCTTTGCTGCAGTCCTACTTTGGGTATTAATGCTTAGCTTGCTATCTATGAGGACACCTAAGTCCTTTTCCAGTACAGAATCCCCTAATTTTACCTCATTTAGTAGGTAGGTGTAATTTTTGTTCTTGTTACCACAGTGCATTACCTTACACTTGTCTGTGTTGAAGCGCATTCTCCATTTGGCTGCCCATGCTTCTAATTTAACTAAGTCGTTCTGAAGAGACTCGGCATCCTCCTCTGTATTTATAGCCTTACACAATTTGGTATCATCTGCAAAAATTGACACCATGCTCTCTAGACCTTCTGTAAGGTCCTTTATGAAAATATTGAATAATAGCGGTCCTAATACTGAGCCTTGCGGCACACCACTTAGCACTTCAGTCCAAGTTGAAAAAGATCCATTAACCACAACGCGCTGCTTCCTATTATCTAACCAGTTTTTGACCCAAGTGCATATTGTGCTTCCTAGCCCTGATTCTTGTAGCTTGTAGATAAGTCTCATGTGTGGTACAGTATCGAACGCTTTGGCAAAGTCTAAAAAGTTTACATCCACGTCTTTACCCTGATCTAGGTTTGCGCTTACTGTTTCATAAAAGCCAAGTAAGTTGGTATGACAGGATCTGTCCTTCATAAACCCATGTTGATTCCTTTTAATGACCTTATTGGTTTCAAGGAACTTCTGAATACTATCTCTTAGAATACCTTCCAATACTTTCCCCACTATAGATGTAAGACTAACTGGTCTTTAATTACCAGGTTCAGCTTTACTTCCCTTTTTGAATATAGGCACTACTTCCGCTATACGCCAGTCTTTGGGAACCATACCTGATATAACTGAATCCTCAAAGATCAAAGATAGCGGTTTTGCCAGTTCAGAGTGAAGCTCCATTAAAATCCTTGGATGAATACCATCGGGCCCTGGTGATTTATTAATCTTTAAATGTTTTAATCGGTCACAGACTACTTCCTCGCTTAAATAAGTACCTATCAGTGTGATATTCTCATTATTGAGATTGTGTGTCAGTCCCTGAATTGGGTCCTCTCTAGTGAATACTGTTGAAAAAAACTCATTTAGTGTGTCCGCTATGTCATTATCATTTTTGCTTAAGACTCCCAACTTGTCTTTTAAAGGGCCTATACTCTCCTTTTTTAATCTCTCGCTATTAATGTATTTAAATAATTTTTTGGGATTCGCTTTGCTTTCCTTTGCTACTAGTTTTTCAGTTTCTACTTTAGCCGCTCTTATTTCCTTTTTGCAATTTTTGTTACATTCCTTATAGTGCTGAAATGACTCTGCTTCCCCGTCAGATTTGTATTTTTTAAATGCTCTCCTTTTCTTGCCCATAAGTTCCTTAATCTTTTTGTTAAGCCACATCGGTTTATGATTTTTATTCCCTTTTTTGCTACTCATAGGAATATATTTGAGTATATTTTTAGCTAGCAGGAATTTTAGTACCTCCCATTTCTCCGTAGTATTTTTTCCTAAAAACAAACCTTCCCATTCAATATCCCTGAAAAATACCCTCATCTTTTCAAAATTTGCTTTGCTAAAGTTTAAAGTCCTAGTTGAGCCAGTATAGGGCTGTTTGTAGAAACTGATATTGAATGTGACCATATTGTGGTCGCTGTTTCCTATGGGTTCCCCTACTATAATACCCGATACCAAATCCTGATTGTTTGTTAATACCAGGTCTAAGATTGCATTGTACCTAGTTGGTTCCTCAATTAGTTGGACTAAGTAGTTATCATTTAGTGTGTTTAAAAACATATTGCCCCTAGCAGTATCACATGAATCGTTTTTCCAGTTTATCTCTGGATAGTTAAAATCTCCCATCACTACTATGTCTCCTACTCCTGCTGCTCTTTCAATTTGCTTTAGTAACAATTCATCATCAGATGCGTTGATACCAGGCGGCCTATAGCATACACCCAATACTAACTTTTTTATTCCTTTTTCCCCGCATGCAATTTCTACCCATAATGTCTCAACAGTGTCTACAGTCCCCTCCTGAATATCTTCCCATATATTAGGTTTTAAAAACGGCTTTACGTACAGACACACCCCTCCACCCTTTTTATTTAGTCTGTCTCTCCTAAACAGTGTATAGCCCTCTAGATTGACTGTCCAATCATGAGATTCATCCCACCAAGTTTCAGTAATGCCTATAATATCATACTGTTTGCTTGCTGCAAGTATTTCTAGTTCACCCTTTTTACCAGTAATGCTTCTGGCGTTTACATACATACAACTAAGATAAGTATTTTCCCTTGCGTTAGGGACATCTTTCACCTTATGTGGCAAGGATGACCTGTAATCGTCATTGGTTAGTGCTTTGGTAAAATCCCTTTTAGTACCCATGTTAGTAACCTTACCGCCTGCTCTTACCCTCCCCCCAACTTCTCCCCCATTTCGTTTACTACCGCCATCCCCACTATTCTCACTGCATGACCCGTAGTTTCTAGCTAAACCCTCCCCGCAGGCTCCTAGTTTAAAATCTCCTACAACCTTCTAACAATCCTTCCCCCCAGCACCGCTGCCCCCTCCTCAGTCAGGTGCAATCCGTCACGACAAAAGAGATGGCGCCTGACTGAGAAGTCCTCCCAGTGTTCCAGGAACACAAACCCCTCTTTCCTGCACCAATCCCTAAGCCACACATTTACCTCCCTAATCTCCCTCTGCCTCCCTGGACTAGCGCGTGGCACGGGTAATAATTCTGAGGATATTACCTTAGATGTCCTTGCCTTCGGTTTCTTTCCTAAGTCCCTATAGTCTTTCTTAAGGACATCCCACCTTCCGCTAACTTTGTCATTGGTGCCAACGTGCACCAAGACCGCTGGGTCTTTGCCAGCCCCTCCCAACAATCTATCTACCCGGTCCGCGATGTGCCGTATCCGAGCACCCGGGAGACAACAGACTGTACGGCGATCACGGTCCCGGTAGCAGATTGCCCTATCTGCCTTCCTGATGATAGAATCCCCTACCACCACCATTTGACTAGGTACCTCTCTATCTTTTATCCCAACCGCGCCAGAGGTTGCTAGAGGGAGCAGTCTCCTCCAGCACCGTCATTTCTTCACTATCATCCTCCGATTCCTCGTCCAATCGGGCAAATTTGTTCGGGTTTGATAGTTCGGAGATGTCGTGCCTCCCCCTCTTTTTCTTCCTTCTAACTGTGACCCAACTGGCTACCTGATCATCATCCTCTTCTACCAGTGACCCCTCCCGCAACTCCTCCACCGTTCTGTCTAAACTACGCTCGAGATTGTGAATCTCCCTCAGTCGCGTAACGGTTTGCTCTAGATCAGTTACCTGGGCTTCCAGGGCAACCGTTCGCACACACCTCGTGCAGATGTATTCACACTGGGCCGGTAGCTCCAGGTGTGCATACATCTTGCACGACATGCACTGAGTGAGGTCCTCAATCACAGCCCCTCCCATATTGTTTGCAAGGTCTAACTCCCTGTTACACTCAAAGAAAAAGCGGCAAAAATAAAAAATAGAAGACAAGCAATCTCACTTATACAATAATTAAGCTGGCTTATACTTATCTATCTTTGTGCGGTTCTTGGTCCTTCTCTTTTATGCAGCCGTAGTACTCTCTCCTGCGGCACCTATACTCCACTTAGCAGTTACAGTTGTTCAAGCTCACTGCTCCTCCTTTTCACTCGGCTTCCAGCTCCTGATAAGATAAAAAAAAACAACAAAAAAAAAAACTGCCAGTCACACCCGCACAATCACAGCCCATCTGCTACTCCAAGTAAGAGACCCTCTCACTCACTCACAAGGTCAGCCCCTTGCAGCCTCACCAGAAGTTTAATGGTACTGTAAATATGTGTTCCTGATTGTGTATTATAAAACTCACCATTTTCTGTATACTAACTCACCTTTTTGCTGTTTACAACTCACACGTAGAAATCCCAGCAGCACTTAAGAGACAAGCCCCACCAAGTAGAGAGTAGATGACAGAGGCTGGGGCTACAGTAAGATAGTGGGTGACTGAGGCAGGGGTGACAAGTAGAGAGTAGATGACTGAGGCAGGGGTGACAGGGAGATAGTAGTTGACTGAGGACGGGGGGACTGGGAGATAGTTGGAAACTGAGGCAGGGGTGACAGGGAGACAGTGGGTGACTGAAGCAAGGGTGACAGGGAGACAGTGGGTGACTGAGACAGGTATGACAGGTAGAGTTGGTGACTGAGGCAGGGTGACAGAGTTGGTGACTGAGGCAGGGGTGACAAGTAGAGAGTAGATGACTAAGGCAGGGGCAACAGGGAGATAGTGGGTGACTGAGGCAGGGGCGACAGGGAGATAGTGGGTGAATGTGGCAGGGTTGACAATTAAAGAGTAGATGACTGAGGCTGGGGTGAATGGGAGATAGTTGGTGACTGAGGCAGGGGTGAAAGGGAGATAGTGGGTGACTGAGGCAGGGGAGACGAGGAGATAGTGGGTAACTGAAGTAGGGGTGACAGGGAGATAGTGGGTTTCTGAGGCAGGGGTGACAAGTATAGAGTAGATGACTGAGGCTGTAGATGACATGTAGAGTTGGTTACTGAGGCAGAGGTGACAGGGAGATAGTGGGTGACTGAGGCAGGGGAGACAAGGAGACAGTGTGACTGAGGCAGGGGTGATAAGTAGAGAGTAGATGACTAACGTAAGGGTGACATGTAGAGTTGGTGACTGAGGCAGGGGTGACAGGGAGATTGTGGGCGACTGAGGAAGGGTTGACAATTAGAGAGTAGATGACTGAGGCTGGGGTGACTGGTAGATAGTGGGTGACTGAGGCAGGGGTGACAGGCAGAAAGTAGGTAACTGAAGCAGGGGTGACAGGTAGATAGTGGGTGACTGAGGCAGGGGTGATAGGGAGATAGTGGGTGACTGAAGCAGGGGTGACAAGTAGAGAGTAGATGACTAAGGCAGGGGTGACGTGTAGAGTTGGTGACTGAGGCAGGGGTGACAGAGAGATAGTGGGTGACTGTTGCAGGGGTGAAAGGTAGAGTTGGTGACTGAGGCAGGTGTGACAAGTAGAGAGTAGATGACAGAGGCTGGGGCTACAGTGAGATAATGGGTGACTGAGGCAGGGGTGACAAGTAGAGAGTAGAGGACTAAGGCAGGGGTGACAGGTAGAGTTGGTGACTGAGGCAGGGGAGACCGGGAGATAGTGGGTGACAGTGGCAGGGTTGACAAGTAGAGAGAAGATGATGAGGCAGGGGTGACAGGGAGATAGTAGGTGACTGAGGACGGTGGGACTTGGAGATAGTGGGTGACTGAGGCAGGTGTGACAAGTAGAGAGTAGATGACTAAGGCAGGGGTTATGTGTAGAGTTGGCGACTGAGGCAGGGGTGACAGAGAAATAGTGCGTGACTGTGGCAGGGGTGACAGGTAGAGCTGGTGACTGAGGCAGGGTTGACAAGTAGAGAGTAGATGACAGAGGCTGGGGCTACAGAGAGATAGTGGGTGACTGAGGCAGGGGTGACAAGTAGAGAGTAGATGACTGAGGCAGGGGTGACAGGGAGATAGTAGGTGACTGAGGACGGGGGGACTGGGAGATAGTGGGAAACTGAGGCAGGGGTGACAGGGAGACAGTGGGTAACTGAAGCAGGGGTGACAGGGAGACAGTGGGTGACTGAGACAGGTATGACAGGTAGAGTTGGTGACTGAGGCAGGGTGACAGAGTTGGTGACTGAGGCAGGGGTGACAAGTAGAGAGTAGATGACTAAGGCAGGGGCAACAGGGAGATAGTGGGTGACTGAGGCAGGGGCGACTGGGAGATAGTGGGTGAATGTGGCAGGGTTGACAATTAGAGAGTAGATGACTGAGGCTGGGGTGAATGGGAGATAGTTGGTGACTGAGGCAGGAGAGACGAGGAGATAGTGGGTGACTGAAGCAGGGGTGACAGGGAGATAGTGGGTTTCTGAGGCAGGGGTGACAAGTAGAGAGTAGATGACTGAGGCTGTAGATGACATGTAGAGTTGGTTACTGAGGCAGAGGTGACAGGGAGATAGTGGGTGACTGAGGCAGGGTAGACAAGGAGAAAGTGTGTGACTGAAGCATGGGTGACAGAGATAGTGGGTGACTGAGGACGGGGTGACTGGGAGATAGTGGGTGACTGAGGCAAGGGTGACATGTAGAGTTGGTGACTGAGGCAGGGGTGACAGGTAGAGTTGGTGACTGAGTCAGAATGACAGAGTTGGTGACTGAGGCAGGGGTGACAAGTAGAGAGTAGATGACTGAGGGTTGGGTGAAATGGAGATAGTGGGTTACTGAGGCAGGGGTGAAAGGGAGATAGTGGGTGACTGTGGCAGTGGTGACAAGTAGAGAGTAGATGAAAGTGGTTGGGACTACAAGGAGATAGTGGATGAATAAGGCATGGGCTACAGGGAGATAGTGGGTGACTGTGGTAGGGTTGACTATTAGAGAGGAGATGACTGAGGCTGGAGTCACTGGTAGATAGTGGGTGACTGAGGCAGGGGTGACAGAGATATAGTAGATGACTGTGGCAGAGGTGACAGGTAGAGTTGGTGACTAAGGCAGGGGTGACAAGTAGAGAGTAGATGACAGAGGCTGGGTACTACAGGGAGATAATGGGTGACTGAGGCAGGGGTGACAAGTAGAGAGTAGAGGACTAAGGCAGGGGTGACCGGTAGAGTTGGTGACTGAGGCAGGGGTGACAGGGAGATAGTGGATGACTGTGGCAGAGGTGACAGGTAGAGTTGGTGACTGAGGCAGGTGTGACAAGTAGAGAGTAGATGACAGAGGCTGGGGCTACAGTGAGATAATTGGTGACTGAGGCAGGGGTTACAAGTAGAGAGTAGATGACTGAGGCAGGGGTGACCGGTACACAGTAGGTGACTGAGGACGGGGGGGACTGGGAGATAGTGGCTGACTAAGGCAGGGGTGACTGGGAGCTAGTGGTAGACTGAGGCAGGGAGACAGTGGGTAACTGAAGTAGGGGTGATAGGGAGATAGTGTGTGACTAAGTCAGGGGTGACAAGTAGAGAGTAGATGACTGAGGCAGGGGTGAAAGGGAGATAGTGGGTGACTGAGGCAGGGGTGAAAGGGATCTAGTGGGTGACTGAGGCACGGGAGACAAGGAGATAGTGTGACTGAGGCAGGGGTGACAAGTAGAGAGTAGATGACTGAGGCTGGGGTGACTGGTAGATAATGGGTGACTGATGCAGGGGTGACAGGGAGACAGTATTTAACTGAAGCAGGGGTGACAGGGAGATAGTGGGTGACTGAGGCAGGTGTGATAGGGAGATAGTGGGTGACTGAAGCAGGGGTGACAAGTAGAGAGTAGATGACTAAGGCAGGGGTGACGTGTAGAGTTGGTGACTGTGGCAGGGGTGACAGAGAGATAGTGGGTGACTGTTGCAGGGGTGACAGGTAGAGTTGGTGACTGAGGCAGGTGTGACAAGTAGAGAGTAGATGACAGAGGCTGGGGCTACAGTGAGATAATGGGTGACTGAGGCAGGGGTGACAAGTAGAGAGTAGAGGACAAAGGCAGGGGTGACCGGTAGAGTTGGTGACTGAGGCAGGGGTGACCGGGAGATAGTGGGTGACTGTGGCAGGGTTGACAAGTAGAGAGAAGATGACTGAGGCAGGGGTGACAGGGAGATAGTAGGTGACTGAGGACAGTGGGACTTGGAGATAGTGGGTGACTGAGGCAGGAGTGACAAGTAGAGAGTAGTTGACTAAGGCAGGGGTGACGTGTAGAGTTGGTGACTGAGGCAGGGGTGACAGGGAGATAGTGGATGACTGTGGCAGAGGTGATAGGTAGAGTTGGTGACTAAGTAGAGAGTAGATGACAGAGGCTGAGGTTACAGTGAGATAGTGGGTGACTGAGGCAGGGGTGACAAGTAGAGAGTAGTGGACTAAGGCAGGGGTGACAGGTAGAGTTGGTGACTGAGGCAGGGGTGACCGGTAGATAGTGGGTGACTGTGGCAGGGTTAACAAGTAGAGAGAAGATGACTGAGGCAGGGGTGACAGGGAGATAGTGGGTGACTGAGGACGGTGGGACTGGGAGATAGTGGGTGACTGAGGAAGGGGTTACAAGCATAGAGTAGATAACTAAGGCAGGGGTTACGTGTAGACTTGGTGACTGAGGCAGGAGTGACAGAGATAGTGGGTGACTGTGGCAGGGGTGACAGGTAGAATTGGTGACTGAGGCAGGGTTGACAAGTAGAGAGTAGATGACTGAGGCAGGGGTGACAGGGACACAGTAGGTGATTGAGGACGGGGTGACAAGGAGATAGTGGGTGACTGAGGCAGGGGAGACAAGGAGAAAGTGGGTGACTGAGGCAGGGGAGACAAGGAGAAAGTCGGTGACTGATGCAGGGGTGACAGAGATAGTGGGTGACTGAGGACGGGGTGACTGGGAGATAGTGGGTGACTGAGGAAGGGGTGACACGTAGAGTTGGTGACTGAGGCAGGGGTGACAGAGAGATAGGTGGTGACTGAGGCAGTGATGACAGGTAGAGTTGGTGACTGAGGCAGGGGTGACAAGTAGAGAGTTGATGACTAAGGCAGGGGTGACAGGGACACAGTAGGTGACTGAGGACGGGGGGACTGGGAGATAGTGGGTGACTGAGGCAGGGGTGACTGGGATCTAGTGGTAGACTGAGGCAGGGAGACAGTGGGTAACTGAAGTAGGGGTGTCAGGGAGATAGTGTGTGACTAAGTCAGGGGTGACAAGTAGAGAGTAGATGACTGAGGCAGGGGTGAAAGCGAGATAGTGGGTGACTGAGGCAGGGGAGACAAGGAGATAGTGTGACTGAGGCAGGGGTGACAAGTAGAGAGTAGATGACTAATGTAAGGGTGACATGTAGAGTTGGTGACTGAGGCAGGGGTGACAGGGAGATAGTGGGTGACTGAGGAAGGGTTGACAATTAGAGAGTAGATGACTGAGGCTGGGGTGACTGGTAGATAGTGGGTGACTGAGGCAGGGGTGACAGGGAGACAGTAGGTAACTGAAGCAGGGGTGACAGGGAGATAGTGGGTGACTGAGGCAGGGGTGATAGGGAGATAGTGGGTGACTGAAGCAGGGGTGACAAGTAGAGAGTAGATGACTAAGGCAGGGGTGACGTGTAGAGTTGGTGACTGAGGCAGGGGTGACAGAGAGATAGTGGGTGACTGTTGCAGGGGTGACAGGTAGAGTTGGTGACTGAGGCAGGTGTGACAAGTAGAGAGTAGATGACAGAGGCTGGGGCTACAGTGAGATAATGGGTGACTGAGGCAGGATTGACAAGTAGAGAGTAGAGGACTAAGGCAGGGGTGACCGGTAGAGTTGGTGACTGAGGCAGGGGTGACCGGGAGATAGTGGGTGACTGTGGCAGGGTTGACAAGTAGAGAGAAGATGACTGAGGCAGGGGTGACAGGGAGATAGTAGGTGACTGAGGACGGTGGGACTTGGAGATAGTGGGTGACGGAGGCAGGGGTGACAAGTAGAGAATAGATCACAGAGGCTTGGGCTACAGTGAAATAGTGGGTGACTGAGGCAGGAGTGGCAAGTTGATAGTAGATGACTAAGGCAGGGGTGACGTGTAGAGTTGGTGACTGAGACAGGGGTGTTAGGGTCTCCTGCCCTGTGCTGTCACGTCGTCATGGCAACCGGGAGACAAGTGCTAGCGGAGTAACCTGAGCGCAGCTGATACTCCGGTTCGGGTCTTTTGCGGTGCAGTGGTTACAGGCTCTGTGCACGGCAGGGGATCCGGTGCTGGTTTTTGTGCTCACAGTCTGTGAGGTCTGAGTGGGGCGTGGACAGCACCTGCTTTATAAGGCCTCTTCTCAGGTTAAGCAGATGCTGCTGAATCTTTGTTGGTTAGTCAGTTCCTGAAAGTTAGCCAGTACTGTGTAGCTTTGTATTTGTTGTTGCTTACTGCAAATAGGCCTGGGGATTTGGTACTACACTCTGCCAATCCAGACCTAGCAGTAAGACTGGAGTCAGTCGTTTAGCTTGCTGGGGTTCTTTTACTACTCTGTGAACTTAGCAAGTTTGCGGCTGTATTCTAAGACTTGCCTGCCTAAATCCTGTCTCACTGTGCAAGGTGTCAGGTGTCAGTTTAGTGGCAGTAAGCTGAACCTGTGCACTGCAAGTGAGGATTAGGATTGTGGAGACTCTCCTTGTGTCTATCATTCCATCTCTGACCAAGGAGTTTACTGCCACACCCGTTGGTAACCCTTTAGGGTTTTGCTGTTGCCCTTAGCAACAGCATTTCAAGTTCTCTACGTATTAAAACACAACATCTTGCTTTTCCCATCTGAGCATTACTAATACTAGGGAGACACCCAGTTTCTTAGCCTCTGGGCTTCTCTGTTCACTTTGTGTTATTTTGTTACCCTATCACCTTCTGTGTACGTAATGTCATATTCCCCAGTCTGTCTGTGAGTTCATTTGTTTTGCATCCCTATCCGTTCAGACATCAGTACATTCCTGCAGGCACTGGTGTGCATAACAGTTCAAACACCAGTACATTCCTGCAGGCACTGGTGTGCATAAGAATTTGTCAGGAATCTGCATTTTCCATCACATCACTGCTGTGGAACTACAGGTTCCAGCAGTTCAGTTCTGTTCCAGTTCTCGTTTTCAGTCCTCTGCAGCCTGGAGTACATAGTGCTTCAACTAACTCACAGCTGATCTGGACACCCAATCCAGCTAGTATCTCCGCCTGCAGTTTGTGTCCAATCACTGCTGGGCAGGTGGTATAACTTCCAGTTTGTGGCTCTCTCACATCGCCTTGGACAACACGTCACATCCCGTGAACAGACCGCTCCTGTTTGCAATCCTCTGTCTACAGAGATTTCCTTGTGTATTAGACCTGTGGAACAACAGGTCCCAGCTGTTCCAGTTCCCAGTTGTTCCTGTGTTCCTGTGGAACTACAAGTTCCAGCAACCCCTCCAGCTCTCCTGCGACATTCCGTGTGCAAGTTCCTGTGTTCCTGTGGAACTACAAGTTCCAGCAACCCCTCCAGCTCTCCTGCGACATTCAGTGTGCAAGTTCCTGTGTTCCTGTGGAACTACAAGTTCCAGCAACCACTCCAGCTCTCCTACTGCATCCAGTGGTTCCCTGTGTTCCAGTCTCCAGATCCCCTGTGTTCCTGGTTATCCTCCTGCATCTCTGTGGAACTACAAGTTCCAGCAACCACTCCAGCTCTCCTGCTGCATCCAGTGGTTCCCTGTGTTCCAGTCTCCAGATCCCCTGTGTTCCTGGTTATCCTCCTGCATCTCCGTGGAACTACAAGCATCAGCAATTCCTGCATTCATTTACAGGCTTCACACCAATCTCCAACACAGTGTGCTTCAGCCTCAGCTGTAGAGACTCCATCTCCAGGTGCAGCTCATCACCTCACCTGTGAATCAGCTTGCAAGCTGCCTGTGCTTTCCAATAGCACTGTGAACCCTGCATCAAGTCTTCTGCATCTGCTACCAGGTTTGCTACCATTATCATCACCTCTGCTGGCTCCACGTGTTTATCATCTCTGGTTCCCATACCAGCATATTGCCATAGACTCTCACTGTATTGCCATAGACTCTCACTGTTTTGCCATAGACTCTCAGCTTCCACGCTGCATCATACCCATTGCATTTATTATTGTTTATTTCTCCAAGTATTCCTGCTGCCATATTGTTTTATCTTTCTCCTTAATAAACAACATTGCGCACATGCGCAGGAATCCAATCCAGTATCCTCACTTCTTCCATCCTACCTCCACTGACCCACTAGCGCCCCCTCCGGGGACACAAACCAGACCGAACCTGACAGAATTCAAACACCAGTACATTCCTGCAGGCACTGGTGTGCATAACATATTCAGCAGCCTAATACTCCTGTTGAAATTTTGTGGGAATATGGAGCATACCCCTCAAAATACGTTGCAACAGGTGGTCGATCAGGTGCAGGTCCTGACTCGACAATTTAATGATTTGTCCATTAAAATGCACACCTCCCAGGCCGTTGGCGGAGCTCCCGCAGCAGCAGCACCTTCAGGGGTTAAGGAGCCGAAAGTAAATCTCCCGGATCGTTTTTCTGGAGATCGCTCGCAGTTCTTTTGTTTCAAGGAGAGCTGCAAGCTATACTTCCGGCTTAGGCCTCAGTCTTCTGGGTCGGAGATTCAGCGGGTGGGCATAGTGATTTCCTTGCTACAAGGAGACCCACAGGTCTGGGCATATGGGTTGCAGCCTGACTGTCCGTCGCTTAAAAGTGTTGATGCTTTTTTTACGGCACTGGGCATGTTGTATGATGACCCTGACAAGACGGCCTCAGCCGAGGCTCAGATTTCGATCCTTAAGCAAGGGCGAAGGCCAGTTGAGGTTTACTGTACGGAGTTTCGGAGGTTGGCCCATGATACCCAGTGGAATGACCCAGCCCTGAGACACCAGTACCGAAGAGGTCTTTCTAACCAGATAAAAGACCAACTGGTACAATATCCCTTGCCTGATAGCTTGGATCAGCTCATGCAGTTATCCATCCGGGTGGATAGACGGCTGAGAGAGCATAGGCTTGAAAGGGAGACTGAGGTTTCCTTCTTTCCCAAGGGAACCTCAGACTCTGAGGAATTTTCCGAGGAGCCTATGCAGATTGGGGCTACCCGCCTCTCCTCGCGTGAGAAGATGCGGAGGAGACAGCAGGGGTTGTGTTTGTACTGTGGGAATAAAGGTCATGTGGTAGTATCATGCCCAGAAAAGCCGGAAAACTTCAGGGCCTGAGGGTGATGGGAAATATCCTGTCAGGCCAGAAGTCAGAATTTCCCAAGAAGACTTTTATCATTCCGGTGACCTTGAAGATCCTCTGTCAAACTGTCAAGACTGAGGCCTTTGTGGACAGTGGGGCCGACGGGGTTTTTATGGACCGCCAATTCGCCCTGAAACACTCTGTTCCCTTAGTACCCTTGGCATCGGAAATTGAGATTTGTGGGTTAAACGGGGAACCATTATCCCAAGGTAAAATTACCTCTTGCACTAGCCAGATTTCTTTGTTTATTGGAGCCACACACTCTGAAAAATTGTCCTTTTATGTGACTGTCTGTACTTTTGCCCCATTGGTCTTGGGGTTACCCTGGTTAAGGGCCCACAATCCTCAATTTGACTAGGTCTCTGGGGAGATTCTTAGTTGGGGTACTGATTGTTTCAGGAGTTGCTTGAGCCTTCCAGTCAGGCTCTCGCAGCTAAGTTTGCCAGGATTGCCAGGGTGTTATGCAGATTTTGCGGACGTGTTCTCCAAAAAAGTTGCAGAGGTACTACCTCCCCATCGCCCCTATGACTGTGCCATTGATTTGTTGCCAAATGCTAAGCTTCCCAAGAGCAGGTTGTACTCCCTGTCACGTCCTGAGACTCAGGCTATGGCAGAGTACATTCAGGAGAACTTGGCTAAGGGATTTATCAGACCTTCACAGTCTCCAGTTGGGTCGGGGTTCTTCTTCGTGGGTAAAAAGGACGGTTCGTTGCGACCCTGCATCGACTTCAGGGAATTGAACCGTATCACGATTAAAAACTCATACCCACTGCCTCTCATTTCGGTCTTGTTTGACCAGCTTCGTACTGCCACCATTTTTTCTAAGATTGACCTACGCGGTGCGTACAATCTAATCCGAATAAGAGAGGGGGATGAATGGAAGACTGCCTTTAATACCCACTCAGGGCATTATGAATATTTGGTGATGCCTTTTGGGCTCTGTAATGCCCCGGCAGTCTTCCAGGATTTCATGAATGATGTGCTCAGGGAATATTTGGATAGATTCTTAGTTGTATACTTAGATGACATCCTAATCTTCTCCCATTCCCTGGAGGAACATCGGAAGCATGTACGCTTAGTCCTCCAGAAACTCAGAGACCACCGGCTTGGGGCGAAGCTGGAGAAGTGCGAATTTGAAGTTCAGCAAATCGCATTTCTAGGATATATTATCTCCCCAGAAGGTTTCCAAATGGAGGGTTCCAAGGTACAGGCAGTCCTGGATTGGGTGCAGCCCACTAGTTTGAAGGCGCTTCAGCGTTTCCTGGGCTTTGCAAATTTTTATAGACGATTTATCGCTGGATTTTCGTCTATAGTGGCGCCCTTGGTGGCACTCACTAAGAAAGGGGCGGATGTTGCTCACTGGTCTTGTGAGGCTAAAGCGGCTTTTGCCCATCTCAAAAGGGCATTTGTATCGGCCAAGGTGCTGCGACACCCAGATCCAGAGCGTCCTTTTGTGGTGGAGGTTGATGCCTCTGAGATGGGTATTGGGGCAGTGCTTTCTCAGATGGGAGTGTCTGATAATCGCCTTCATCCCTGTGCTTACTTTTCCCGTAAATTTTCGCCTGCCGAGATGAATTATGACATGGGTAACCGGGAATTGTTGGCTATTAAGGATGCACTCGAGGAGTGGAGACACTGGCTTGAGGGGGCTAAGTTTGTGGTCTCAATTCTCACCGACCATAAGAATCTGGCATATTTAGAGTCAGCGAAGCGTCTCAATGCCAGGCAGGCACGATGGGCTTTGTTTTTTGCTCGCTTTAATTTTTTGATAACATATCGCCCTGGGTCAAAAAACATCAAGGCTGATGCGCTCTCGCAGAGTTTTGCTCCAATCCAGGAGACCACCGAGGAGCCGTTGCCCATTGTGTCCCCATCATGTATTAAAGTGGGCATTACCCAGGACCTCTTATCATTAGTCCTTAGAGCACAGGAGCAGGCTCCTCCAGACCTTCCGGTAGGTCTTTTGTTTGTGCCTCCTAGGTTAAGACAGCGAGTGTTCCTGGAATTCCATGCCAAGAAGTCGGCAGGTCACCCGGGTATTGCCAGAACTCGGGAGTTGCTATCTAGGGCGGTGTGGTGGCCCTCGGTGGCTAAGGATGTGGATCAGTGGGTTCGGGCATGTGACATCTGTGCCCGAAATAAGACTCCTAGAGGGGTTCCTGTTGGCCCATTACATCCACTCTCTTTCCCATCTAAGCCATGGACCCACATTTCAATGGATTTTGTGGTGGACTTGCCCAAATCCTCGGGGATGACAGCCATCTGGGTTGTCGTTGACAGGTTTTCGAAGATGGCGCACTTCGTTCCACTGGTTGGGCTGCCATCGGCCAGACGCCTGTCTGAATTATTTATGCTGCATGTTGTGCGTCTCCACGGGTTGCCACTTGATGTGGTCTCTGACCGCGGATCCCAGTTTGTGGCCAAATTCTGGAGGGCATTTTGTTCCGATCTCCAGATTTCTGTCAGCTTGTCGTCAGGCTACCATCCGCAGTCTAATGGGCAGACTGAAAGGGTGAACCAGTCCTTGGAGCAGTTCCTCAGGTGTTATGTCTCCAAGTGTCAGACTGACTGGGTTGCTCATCTGTCCATGGCGGAGTTTGCCTATAACAATGCGGCTCACTCTGCTACAGGGATCTCTCCCTTCCTTTGTGTGTATGGGCATCATCCTAAGGCCAATTCTTTTGACCCCCTGGACTCCACGCCTGGTGGTTCCTCTGTGGTTTCGGTCCTTAGAGGTATTTGGCGGAAAGTGAAGAAAGCCCTTGTGTCTGTGTCATTAGTGACCAAAAGGGTTTTTGATAAGCGGAAAAGACCCTGCAGCCTCAAATTAGGAGACTTCGTCTGGTTGTCTACCAATAATTTGAAGTTGAGACAGCCATCTCATAAGTTAGGCCCCCGGTTCATCGGCCCTTATAAGATCACCAGGGTTATCAATCCGGTGGCATTTCAGTTAGATCTGCCCCGTTCTTTGGGTATCAATAAAACATTTCATTGTTCCCTTTTAAAACGGGCGATTAGTAATCCTTCTTTCAGTGGAAGACCTTCCCCTCTTCTGATACGTGGCCAGAGGGAGTTTGTTGTTGAAAGGATTCTTGACTACAAGATGGTTCGGGGTCGGCTGTCATTTTTGGTGCACTGGAAGGGGTATGGCCCGGAGGAGCGGTCGTGGGTGCGCAGTTGTGATCTTCATGCCCCCAGACTGATACGCTCTTTCTTCTCGCAGTTCCCCGATAAACCCGGTGGTAGGGGTTCTTTGACCCCTCGTCAGAGGGGGGTACTGTTAGGGTCTCCTGCCCTGTGCTGCCACGTCGTCATGGCAACCGGGAGACCAGTGCTAGCGGAGTAACCTGAGCGCAGCTGATACTCCGGTTCGGGTCTTTTGCGGTGCAGTGGTTACAGGATCTGTGCACGGCAGGGGATCCGGTGCTGGTTTTTGTGCTCACAGTCTGTGAGGTCTGAGTGGGGCGTGGACAGCACCTGCTTTATAAGGCCTCTTCTCAGGTTAAGCAGATGCTGCTGAATCTTTGTTGGTTAGTCAGTTCCTGAAAGTAAGCCAGTACTGTGTAGCTTTGTATTTGTTTGTTGCTTACTGCAAATAGGCCTGGGGATTTGGTACTACACTCTGCCAATCCAGACCTAGCAGTAAGACTGGAGTCAGTCGTTTAGCTTGCTGGGGTTCTTTTACTACTCTGTGAACTTAGCAAGTTTGCGGCTGTATTCTAAGACTTGCCTGCCTAAATCCTGTCTCACTGTGCAAGGTGTCAGGTGTCAGTTTAGTGGCAGTAAGCTGAACCTGTGCACTGCAAGTGAGGATTAGGATTGTGGAGACTCTCCTTGTGTCTATCATTCCATCTCTGACCAAGGAGTTTACTGCCACACCCGTTGGTAACCCTTTAGGGTTTTGCTGTTGCCCTTAGCAACAGCATTTCGGGTTCTCTACGTATTAAAACACAACATCTTGCTTTTCCCATCTGAGCATTACTAATACTAGGGGGACACCCAGTTTCTTAGCCTCTGGGCTTCTCTGTTCACTTTGTGTTATTTTGTTACCCTATCACCTTCTGTGTACGTAATGTCATATTCCCCAGTCTGTCTGTGAGTTCATTTGTTTTGAATACCTATCCGTTCAGACACCAGTACATTCCTGCAGGCACTGGTGTGCATAACAGTTCAAACACCAGTACATTCCTGCAGGCACTGGTGTGCATAACAAGGGGTGACAGGGAGATAGTGGATGACTGTGGCAGAGGTGATAGGTAGAGTTGGTGACTGAGGCAGGGGTGACCGGTAGATAGTGGGTGACTGTGGCAGGGTTGACAAGTAGAGAGAAGATGACTGAGGCAGGGGTGACAGGGAGATAGTGGGTGACTGAGGACGGTGGGACTGGGAGATAGTGGGTGACTGAGGAAGGGGTGACAAGCAGAGAGTAGATAACTAAGGCAGGGGTTACGTGTAGAGTTGGTGACTGAGGCTGGAGTGACAGAGATAGTGGGTGACTGTGGCAGGGGTGACAGGTAGAATTGGTGACTGAGGCAGGGTTGACAAGTAGAGAGTAGATGACTGAGACAGGGGTGACAGGGACACAGTAGGTGATTGAGGATGGGTGGACTGGGAGATAGTGGGTGACTGAGGCAGGGGTGACTGGGAGCTAGTGGTAAACTGAGGTAGGCAGACAGTGGGTAACTGAAGTAGGGGTGAGAGGGAGATAGTGTGTGACTAAGTCAGGGGTGACAAGTAGAGAGTAGATGACTGAGGCAGGGGTGAAAGGCAGATAGTGGGTGACTGAGGCAGGGGTGAAAGGGAGCTAGTGGGTGACTGAGGCAGGGGAGACAAGGAGATAGTGTGACTGAGGCAGGGGTGACAAATAGAGAGTAGATGACTAACGTAAGGGTGACATGTAGAGTTGGTGACTGAGGCAGGGGTGACAGGGAGATAGTGGGTGACTAAGGAAGGGGTGACAAGGAGATAGTGGGTGACTGAGGCAGGGTGGACAAGGAGCAAGTGGGTGACTGAGGCAGGGGAGACAAGGAGAAAGTGGGTGACTGAGGCAGGGGTGACAGAGATAGTGGGTGACTGAGAACGGGGTGACTGGGCGATAGTGGGTGACTGAGGAAGGGGTGACACGTAGAGTTGGTGACTGAGGCAGGGATGACAGAGAGATAGGTGGTGACTGAGGCAGGGTGACAGAGTTGGTGACTGAGACAGGGGTGACAAATAGAGAGTAGATGACTAACGTAAGGGTGACATGTAGAGTTGGTGACTGAGGCAGGGGTGACAGGGAGATAGTGGGCGACTGAGGAAGGGTTGACAATTAGAGAGTAGATGACTGAGGCTGGGGTGACAGAGAGATAGTGGGTGACTGAGGCAGGGATGACAGGTAGAGTTGGTGACTGAGGCAGGGTGACAGAGTTGGTGACTAAGGCAGGGGTGACAAGTAGAGAGTAGATGAATAAGGCAGGGGCAACAGGGAGATAGTGGGTGACTGAGGCAGGGGTGACAAGTAGAGAGTAGATGACTGAGGCTGGAGTGAAAGGGAGATAGTGGTTGAATGAGGCAGGGGTGAAAGGGAGATAGTGGGTGACTGAGGCAAGGAAAACAAGGAGATAGTGGATGACTGTGACAGGGGTGACAAGTAGAGAGTAGATGACAGAGGTTGGGACTACAGGGAGATAGTGGGTGATTGATTCAGGGGCGACAGGGAGATAGTGGGTGACTGAGGCAGGGGTGACAGGGAGACAGTAGGTAACTGAAGCAGGGGTGACAGGGAGATAGTGGGTGACTGAGGCAGGGGTGATAGGAAGATAGTGGGTGACTGAAGCAGGGGTGACATGTAGAGAGTAGATGACTAAGGCAGGGGTGACGTGTAGAGTTGGTGACTGAGGCAGGGGTGACAGAGACAGTGGGTGACTGAGGACGTGGTGACTGGGAGATAGTGGGTGACTGAGGAAGGGGTGACACATAGAGTTGGTGACTGAGGCAGGGGTGACAGAGAGATAGTGGGTGACTGAGGCAGGGATGACAGGTAGAGTTGGTGACTGAGGCAGGGTGACAGAGTTGGTGACTAAGGCAGGGGTGACAAGTAGAGAGTAGATGAATAAGGCAGGGGCAACAGGGAGATAGTGGGTGACTGAGGCAGGGGTGACAAGTAGAGAGTAGATGACTGAGGCTGGAGTGAAAGGGAGATAGTGGTTGAATGAGGCAGGGGTGAAAGGGAGATAGTGGGTGACTGAGGCAAGGAAAACAAGGAGATAGTGGATGACTGTGACAGGGGTGACAAGTAGAGAATAGATGACAGAGGTTGGGACTACAGGGAGATAGTGGGTGATTGATTCAGGGGCGACAGGGAGATAGTGGGTGACTGTGGCAGGTGTGACAGGGAGACAGTAGGTAACTGAAGCAGGGGTGACTGGGAGATAGTGGGTGACTGAGGCAGGGGTGATAGGGAGATAGTGGGTGACTGAGGCAGGGTTGACAAGTAGAGAGTAGATGCCTAAGGCAGGGGTGATGTGTAGAGTTGGTGACTGAGGCAGGGGTGACAGAGAGATAGTGGGTGACTGTTGCAGGGGTGACAGGTAGAGTTGGTGACTGAGGCAGGTGTGACAAGTAGAGAGTAGATGACAGAGGCTGGGGCTACAGTGAGATAATGGGTGACTGAGGCAGGGGTGACAAGTAGAGAGTAGAGGACTAAGGCAGGGGTGACAGGTAGAGTTAGTGACTGAGGCAGGGGTGACCGGGAGATAGAGGGTGACTGTGGCAGGGTTGACAAGTAGAGAGAAGATGACTGAGGCAGGGGTGACAGGGAGATAGTAGGTGACTGAGGATGGTGGGACTTGGAGATAGTGGGTGACTGAGGCAGGGGTGACAAGTAGAGAGTACATGACAGAGGCTGGGGCTACAGTGAGATAGTGGGTGACTCAGGCAGGAGTGACAAGTAGAGAGTAGATGACTAAGGCAGGGGTGAAGTGTAGAGTTGGTGACTGAGGCAGGGGTGACAGGGAGATAGTGGATGACTGTGGCAGAGGTGACAGGTAGAGTTGGTGACTAAACCAGGAGTGACAAGTAGAGAGTAGATGACAGAGTCTGGGGCTACAGTGAGATAGTGGGTGACTTAGGCAGGGGTGACAAGTAGAGAGTAGAGGACTAAGGCAGGGGTGACAGGTAGAGTTGGTGACTGAGGCAGGGGTGACCGGTAGATAGTGGGTGACTGTGGCAGGGTTGACAGGTAGAGAGAAGATGACTGAGGCAGGGGTGACAGGGAGATAGTGGGTGACTGAGGACGGTGGGACTGGGAGATAGTGGGTGACTGAGGAAGGGGTGACAAGCAAAGAGTAGATAACTAAGGCAGGGGTTATGTGTAGAGTTGGTGACTGAGGCAGGAGTGACAGAGAGATAGTGGGTGACTGTGGCAGAGGTGACAGGTAGAATTGGTGACTGAGGCAGGGTTGACAAGTAGAGAGTAGATGACAGAGGCTGGGGCTAAAGTGAGATAGTGGGTGACTGAGGCAGGGGTTACAAGTAGAGAGTAGATGACTGAAGCAAGGGTGACAGGGACACAGTAGTGACTGAGGACGGGGGGACTGGGAGATAGTGGGTGACTGAGGCAGGGGTGACTGGGAGCTAGTGGTAGACTGAGGCAGGGAGACAGTGGGTAACTAAAGTAGGGGTGACAGGGAGATAGTGTGTGACTAAGTCAGGGGTGACAAGTAGAGAGTAGATGACTGAGGCAGGGGTGAAAGGGAGATAGTGGGTGACTGAGGCAGGGGTGAAAGGGATCTAGTGGGTGACTGAGGCAGGTGAGACAAGGAGATAGTGTGACTGAGACAGGGGTGACAAGTAGAGAGTAGATGACTAACGTAAGGGTGACATGTAGAGATGGTGACTGAGACAGGGGTGTCAGGGAGATTGTGGGTGACTGTGGAAGGGGTGACAGGGAGACAGTAGGTAACTGAAGCAGGGGTGACAGTGAAATATTGGGTGACTGAGGCAGGGTGATAGGGAGATAGTGGGTGACTGAAGCAGGGGTGACAAGTAGAGAGTAGATGACTAAGGCATGGGTGATGTGTAGATTTGGTGACTGAGGCAGGGGTGACAGAGAGATAGTGGATGACTGTTGCAGGGGTGACAGGTAGAGTTGGTGCTGAGGCAGGTGTGACAAGTAGAGAGTAGATGACAGAGGCTGGGGCTTCACTGAGATAGTGGGTGACTGGGGCAGGGGTGACAAGTAGAGAGTAGATGACTAAGGCAGGGGTGACGTGTAGAGTTGGTGACTGAGGCAGGGGTGACAGGGAGATAGTGGATGACTGTGGCAGAGGTGACAGGTAGAGTTGGTGACTAAGGCAGGGGTATCAAGTAGAGAGTAGATGACAGAGGCTGGGGCTACAGTGAGATAATGGGTGACTGAGGCAGGGGGGACAAGTAGAGAGTAGAGGACTAAGGCAGCGGTGACAGGTAGAGTTGGTGACTGAGGCAGGGGTGACCGGGAGATAGTGGGTGACTGTGGCAGGGTTGACAAGTAGAGAAAAGATGACTGAGGCAGGGGTGACAGGGAGATAGTAGGTGACTGAGGACGGTTGGACTGGGAGATAGTGGGTGACTGAGGCAGGGGTGACAAGTAGAGAGTAGATGACTAAGGCAGGGGTTATGTGTAGAGTTGGCGACTGAGGCAGGGGTGACAGAGAAATAGTGCGTGACTGTGGCAGGGGTGACAGGTAGAGTTGGTGACTGAGGCAGGGTTGACAAGTAACATAGTATCTGAGGTTGAAAAAAGACAATAGTCCATCGAGTTCAACCTATTTGTGGTGTCCTATGCATGATGATTTGACTAAAATTTCTGACTGATGCTGCTGTCAGCCATTGCATTTTATCCCCATTTATAGTAACTATAATGCATGACTATGCACCATACCCCTGGATATCCTTATCCAATAGGAATTTATCTAACCCATTCTTAAAGGTGTTGACAGATTCCGCCATTACAACTCCCTCGGGCAGGGAATTCCAAACACGTATTGTCCTTACCGTGAAAAAAGCCTTTATGCCGTATTGTGCGGAATCTCCTCTCCTCTAACCTGAGCGAGTGTCCACGAGTCCTCTGTGTTGATCTAACCAAAAACAGGTCCCGCGCAAGCTCTGTGTATTGTCCCCTTATATGTTTGTAGATGTTGATCATATCCCCTCTTAGTCTCCGCTTTTCCAATGTAAACATGCCTAGTCTTTCAAGCCTTTCCTTGTATTCCATCGTCTCCATGCCCTTAATTAGTTTGGTCACCCTCCTCTGTACCTTTTCAAGCTCCAGGATATCCTTTTTGTAGTACGGTGCCCAGAATTGTACACAGTATTCAAGGTGTGGCCTCACTAGTGATTTATATAACGGGAGTATAATACTCTCGTCCCTAGCATCAATACCCCGTTATCACTGACCTGGTCGAAGGGTGTTGTGGACTCGGGGCTTTTTCCGGTGACAGGGAAGAGGAACCGCTACTGGGTCGCAATAGAGATGGCCGGATGTAGGTCTTCTTCATACAGGATGAAGACGGTAAGTAGGAAGCACGGAGGAATAATGAAGGTCTCCTGAAAAACAAGACTAGTGAAAGTGCTGAGTGCTGAGGTACAGAGATGCTGGTATTATTGAGGTGCTGAAGGCACTGAGGTGCTGAGACACCGAGGTACTGAGGTGTTGGAGTTCTGTGATACTAAGGTGCAGAGGCTCCGAGGTGCTGAGGTTCTATGGTGCTGAGGCACCGGAGTGCTGAGGAACAGAGGCACTGAGGTGCCGAGGTACTGAGGTGCTGATGGCGCTCAGGCGCCTTGGTGGCACGGAGGTGCGTAATGGCGCTCGGGCGCTTGGAGGCACGGAAGTGCGTGATGGCGCTCGGGCGCTTGGAGGTGCGTGATGGCGCTCGGGCGCTTGGAGGCACGGAGGTGCGTGATGGCGCTCGGGCGCTTGGAGGCACGGAGGTGCGTGATGGCGCTCGGGCGCTTGGAGGCACGGAGGTGCGTGATGGCGCTCGGGCGCTTGGAGGCACGGAGGTGCGTGATGGCGCTCGGGCGCTTGGAGGCACGGAGGTGCGTGATGGCGCTCGGGCGCTTGGAGGCACGGAGGTGCGTGGAGACACTGGAGACACTGGGACACTGGAGACACTGGGACACTGGAGACACTGGAGACACTAGGACACTGGAGACACAGCGGAAAATAGGAACAAGGGAGCTCTGGAAATCACTGCTTCTGACAAGCAGGACGATGATACACAGGCGCCGGCTCCCTGCTCGGCGTCTGGCTTTGAACCTCCCGCCTTGGTCTGATTGGCGGAGCGGGCAGATGACGTCAGCCCCGCTCCGCCTACCTAATCTAAAGCAGCATGGCGGCGCCCTCGCTCCGGGAGCCGCCGGAGAGACCCGCCGACCCGACGCCGGACCCCCGAGGCCGCCGGAGGGGAGAGACGCCAGGCCATCCAGGACACCCGCAGCGGTAAGCGCGGCCGCCGCTGCCCGCGGGGTGTGACAGTACCCCCTCCTCCAGGAGTGGCCCCTGGACACTTTCCGGGTTTAGTTGGATGTCTGGAATGGAAGATTCGAACCAGTCGGGGAGCCATTACCTCAGTAGCATTGATCCAACTTCTCTCTTCAGGACCATAACCTTTCCACTCTACCAAGTACTGTAATTTCTTATGAAAATAACGAGAGTCAAGAATAGCTTTGATTTCAAATTCTGTCCCAGCTTCAGACACAGTAGTAGTTGGCCTAGGAGATGCTGAGTGGAACCGATTTAGAATGAGGGGGCGGAGGAGAGAGACGTGGAAGGAGTTTGGAATTCGAAGGTGGGAAGGCAACTCCAATTTGCAAACGACCGGGTTCAAGACTTGCCGCACTGAGAAAGGACCAATGAACCTTGGGGCAAATTTCATGGTGGGTACTTTCAAACGAAGATTGCGGGTAGAGAGCCATACCTTGTCACCAACCTTATATTGAGGAGCTGCTCGTCATTTCCTATCCGCAAAGAATTTATAGCGACCGGAAACCCTCTTAAGATTGGCATGAACTCGGCTCCAAATTTGAGTGAAATGTCGAAGAGTTGAGGCTGCAGCAGGAACTTCTTCTGGAGGACAAATGGGCAACTCCGGAACTTGGGGATGAAATCCATAATTAATAAAGAATGGAGACTCACCAGTAGAAGAATGATAAAAATGGTTGTAGGCAAACTCAGCCCACGGCAACAACTCCACCCAGTTATCTTGAGAAGGAGAAAGGTAAATACGGAGAAAAGTCTCTAGATCCTGATTGACGCGTTCAGTTTGCCCATTAGTCTGTGGATGGTAAGCAGAAGAGAATTTGAGCTTAATTTGTAGAGTTGAACAGAGGGCTCTCCAGAATCTCACTGTAAACTGTACTCCCCGATCTGAGACTATTTCCAGAGGTAACCCGTGCAGGCGGAAATGCTCTTGGATAAATAACAGGGCCAACTTGGAAGCGGAGGGTAATCCGGTCAACGGAATAAAATGTGCCATCTTAGAGAATCGGTCAATGATCACCCAAATGGTGTTATGACCCTTAGAGAGCGGTAATTCAGTAACAAAGTCCATCGAGATATGAGTCCAAGGCCTTTTAGGAATGGACAAAGGATGCAACAAACCCGTAGGCGGCAGACGTGGAGTTTTGTGCTGAGCACATTGAGGACACGAATTGACATACTCTTGAACATCTTTTTTCATAGTGTCCCACCAGTATGATCTTCGCAGAAATTCCCACATTTTCTGAATTCCCGGATGACCAGAAAACTTAGAAGTGTGTGCCCACTGCAACAGTCTTGGTCGAAATTTAACTGGTACCGACATTCTTCCCGGAGGAGGGCCCAACCTAGTGGGAGCTGCAGAAATAGAGATGGGACTGAGGATTAATGCCTTCCCCATAGTATTCTCCTCATCGGAAGCCATCACTGAACAGGATAGGGCATCCGCCTTGGTATTTAGAATTCCAGCCCGATACTTGATGATAAAGGAAAATCTGGTAAAGAAGAGCGCCCATCTCGCCTGACGGGGTTCAAACATTGGGCCGTCTTTAGATACAGTAAATTCTTGTGGTCCGTAAAAATTGTAATTAAGTGTTTAGCACCCTCCAGAAGATACCTCCATTCTTCCAACGCAGATTTAATTGCCAGTAGCTCTTTGTCTCCGATGGAGTAATTTAGTTCAGCAGGGGAGAACTTGCGAGAATGAAACCCACACGGATGCAACTTCCCATCTGAGGCGTATTGCGAGAGTACAGCACCTATGCCTACCGTGGAAGCATCAACCTCCAAAAAGAATGGTTTTAGGAAATCTGGCTGCTGAAGTACGGGAGCAGATATAAAGGCGGTCTTCAACTGTTTGAACGCTGCTATTGCTTCAGAAGGCCAATTGCTTGGGTCAGCCCCTTTTTTAGTCAGAGCCGTAATAGGTGCCACGATGGTAGAGAAACCTCTTATAAATTTCCGATAATAATTTGCGAATCCTAGAAATCGTTGCACTGCTTTTAAGGAAAGAGTTTGAGTCCAATCCCGGATGGCCGAAAGTTTCTTCGGATCCATACGCAATTCAGTTCCAGAAATAATGTAGCCCAAAAATGAAATAGAAGGAACCTCAAAGGTGCACTTGGAGATCTTGCCATAAAGATGATTCTTGCGCAACCGAAGGAGTACTTCCTTAACTTGTAGTCGGTGCTCAGAAAGATTCTTAGAAAAAATCAAAATGTCATCCAAATAGACTACTACATTCAGATACAACATATCCCGAAAGACTTCATTAATGAATCCTTGAAAGACAGCGGGGGCGTTGCTGAGGCCAAATGGCATTACCAGGTACTCATAATGCCCATCTCTCGTATTGAAAGCCGTCTTCCACTCATCTCCTTGACGAATACGTATCAAGTTGTATGCTCCTCTTAAGTCAAGCTTAGTAAATACTCGAGCTCCACGCACTCTATCGAAAAGCTCTGTGATGAGCGGCAGAGGATACTTGTTTTTAATGGTGACTTCATTTAAACCACGATAGTCGATGCATGGTCTCAGCCCTCCATCTTTTTTCTTTACAAAGAAGAAGCCAGCTCCCGCTGGAGAAGTGGAGGGACGGATGAAGCCCTTCTGCAAATTCGACTTAATGTACTCAGACATAGCTTGTGTCTCTGGAACCGACAAAGGATAAGTGCGACCTCGAGGCGGTATTTTCCCAGGAATGAGCTCAATGGGACAGTCCCAAGCCCTATGCGGAGGTAATTTATCAGCCGCCTGTTCCGAGAAGACATCCAAAAACTCTCGATAAGCCTCAGGAACTAACTCCACGTCCAACTTGGCCGACGCACGGAGTGGAACGACAGGAGTAAGACAATTCAATCGGCAGAAAGGACTCCAAGAAATTATTTGTGTCGACCCCCAGTCGACATGAGGGTTGTGTAGCCTGAGCCAGGGAAAACCCAAAACGAGATCATGAGACATTTCCTGAATAACTAGAAACTTCAGTTGTTCATGATGTAAAGCTCCCACTTGTAGCTGAATTGACTCAGACTGACTCGTAATCAAGGCGTTAGGAATTTGAACCCCGTTAATGGCTGTAATAGTAATAGGTCGTTCGACCAACTGTAATTTCAAACCCAAACTCTGGGCGCAGGAAAGAGAAATAAAATTCCCCGCAGCACCTGAATCCAAAAGAGCCATAACGGTCTTGACTTTTGTTTTAGTAGACAAAGATACTGAGAGTAAACAGTCCACTTCTAGAGAAGATTGAGAAACCACACCCAGCTTGACTTCCCCGGAACAGGCTAGGATTGCCCGTTTCCCGGGCGAGCTTTGCAAGACTTGAGGAAGTGATCCGCGGCTCCACAGTAGAGGCAAAGTTTGTTCTCACGCCGACGCTGTCGCTCCTCTGGAGACAGTCGAGACCGATTAATCTGCATGGGTTCGTCTGGAGCTGTCGTAACCGATGGTTTAGACGGAGGAGCCCGGAATCTGCACCGATCAGACCGAGAACGTTCGCCAACTCGTTCCTGCATGCGGAGATCCACTTTCACACAGAGCGAGATCAACTGTTCCAAGGAATCTGGCAAATCTCTTGTAATCAATTCGTCTTTAAGACGGTCGGACAGCCCGTTCCAGAAAGCGGCCCGTAAGGCATCATTATCCCAGCGCAATTCGGAAGCTATGGTCTGAAAATGAAACACATACTGACCCACTGAACGAGAGCCTTGTCGAACTCTAAGAAGATCTGAAGAGGCAGCGGCCGTTCTGCCAGGCTCATCAAAGATCCGGCGGAAAGATGAGATGAAATTAGTGTAGTTGGAAACCAAAGGATCAGATCGCTCCCATAAAGGAGACACCCATTCCAACGCTGAACCCTCAAGCAAGGAAATAATGTATGCTACTTTGGATCGATCCGTGGGAAAATTGTGTGCGAGGAGTTCAAACTGCACCTCGCACTGGTTAAGAAAACCACGGCAATTCTTCGGGTTGCCGTTGTAGCGAGAGGGAGTGGGAAGCTGAAGGCGTGACCTGGTACCGGACACTGCGTGAGCATTAACAGGAACGACTGCCGGAGTGGGTACTGGAGCTGGAACTGGAACTACTGAAGCCAGGGAAACCTGAATTTGATCCAACCTGCCGGATAGCTCTTGGAGATACCGCATCACCTGGTTTTGCGCCGCTTCCTGACTCTGTACACGGGAAACCAGATCTTGGATGGCACTTGCTTCTGGGTTCCGATTCCCCGGGTCCATGTGGCCTGTGTATACTATCACTGACCTGGTCGAAGGGTGTTGTGGACTCGGGGCTTCTTCCGGTGACAGGGAAGAGGAACCGCTACTGGGTCGCAATAGAGATGGCCGGATGTAGGTCTTCTTCATACAGGATGAAGACGGTAAGCAGGAAGCACGGAGGAATGATGAAGGTCTCCTGAAAAACAAGACTAGTGAAAGTGCTGAGTGCTGAGGTACAGAGATGCTGGTATTATTGAGGTGCTGAAGGCACTGAGGTGCTGAGACACAGAGGTACTGAGGTGTTGGAGTTCTGTGATACTAAGGTGCAGAGGCTCCGAGGTGCTGAGGTTCTATGGTGCTGAGGCACCGGAGTGCTGAGGAACAGAGGCACTGAGGTGCCGAGGTACTGAGGTGCTGATGGCGCTCAGGCGCCTTGGTGGCACGGAGGTGCGTGATAGCGCTCGGGCGCTTGGAGGCACGGAAGTGCGTGATGGCGCTCGGGCGCTTGGAGGCACGGAGGTGCGTGATGGCGCTCGGGCGCTTGGAGGCACGGAGGTGCGTGATGGCGCTCGGGCGCTAGGAGGCACGGAGGTGCGTGATGGCGCTCGGGCGCTTGGAGGCACGGAGGTGCGTGATGGCGCTCGGGCGCTTGGAGGCACGGAGGTGCGTGATGGCGCTCGGGCGCTTGGAGGCACGGAGGTGCGTGGAGACACTGGAGACACTGGGACACTGGGACACTGGAGACACTGGAGACACTGGGACACTGGAGACACTGGAGACACAGCGGAAAATAGGAACAAGGGAGCTCTGGAAATCACTGCTTCTGACAAGCAGAACGATGATACACAGGCGCCGGCTCCCTGCTCGGCGTCTGGCTTTGAACCTCCCGCCTTGGTCTGATTGGCGGAGCGGGCAGATGACGTCAGCCCCGCTCCGCCTACCTAATCTAAAGCAGCATGGCGGCGCCCTCGCTCCGGGAGCCGCCGGAGAGACCCGCCGACCCGACGCCGGACCCCCGAGGCCGCCGGAGGGGAGAGACGCCAGGCCATCCAGGACACCCGCAGCGGTAAGCGCGGCCGCCGCTGCCCGCGGGGTGTGACACCCGTTTTATGCATGCTAATATCTTATTAGCCTTCTTTGCTGCAGTCCTACTTTGGGTACTACTGCTTAGCTTGCTATCTATGAGGACACCTAAGTCCTTTTCCAGTACAGAATCCCCTAATTTTACCCCATTTAGTAGGTAGGTGTAATTTTTGTTCTTGTTACCACAGTGCATTGCCTTACACTTGTCTGTGTTGAAGCGCATTCTCCATTTGGCTGCCCATGCTTCTAATTTAACTAAGTCGTTCTGAAGAGACTCGGCATCCTCCTCTGTATTTATAGCCTTACACAATTTGGTATCATCTGCAAAAATTGACACCATGCTCTCTAGACCTTCTGTAAGGTCGTTAATGAAAATATTGAATAATAGCGGTCCTAATACTGAGCCTTGCGGCACACCACTTAGCACTTCAGTCCAAGTTGAAAAAGATCCATTAACCACAACGCGCTGCTTCCTATTATCTAACCAGTTTTTGACCCAAGTGCATATTGTGCTTCCTAGCCCTGATTCTTGTAGCTTGTAGATAAGTCTCATGTGTGGTACAGTATCGAACGCTTCGGCAAAGTCTAAAAAGTTTACATCCACGTCTTTACCCTGATCTAGGTTTGCGCTTACTGTTTCATAAAAGCCAAGTAAGTTGGTATGACAGGATCTGTCCTTCATAAACCCATGTTGATTCCTTTTAATGACCTTATTGGTTTCAAGGAACTTCTGAATACTATCTCTTAGAATACCTTCCAATACTTTCCCCACTATAGATGTAAGACTAACTGGTCTATAATTACCTGGTTCAGCTTTACTTCCCTTTTTGAATATAGGCACTACTTCCGCTATACGCCAGTCTTTGGGAACCATACCTGATATAACTGAATCCTCAAAGATCAAAGATAGCGGTTTTGCCAGTTCAGAGTGAAGCTCCATTAGAACCCTTGGATGAATACTAGTGATGAGCGGGTTCGGTTTCTCGGAAACCGAACCCCCCGAACTTCACGCTTTTTACACGGGTCCGAGGCAGACTCGGATCTTCCCGCCTTGCTCGGTTAACCCGAGCGCGCCCGAACGTCATCATCCCGCTGTCGGATTCTCGCGAGGCTCGGATTCTATCGCGAGACTCGGATTCTATATAAGGAGCCGCGCGTCGCCGCCATTTTCACACGTGCATTGAGATTGATAGGGAGAGGACGTGGCTGGCGTCCTCTCCGTTTAGAGTAGACTAGAGAGTAGTAGAGACACTTGATTTACTAATTTTGGGGAGCATATTAGGAGTACTACTTGCTGATAGTGTGACCAGTGACCACCAGTTTAATTAATCCGTTCTCTGCCTGAAAAAAAACGATACACAGTGTGACACAGACACATACCATATCTGTGCTCAGCCTCAGTGTGCTGCATCATCTATGTAATACTGTATATCTGACTGTGCTGAGTGCTCACTGCTCACACAGCTTAATTGTGGGGGAGACTGGGGAGCAGTTATAGCAGGAGTACATATTTTAACAGTGCACACTTTTGCTGCCAGAGTGCCACTGCCAGTGTGACTGACCAGTGACCACTGACCACCAGTATATTGTGATTGTCTGCCTGAAAAAGTTAAACACTCGTCGTGTGGTGTTTTTATTCTATAAACGCATTCTGCTGACAGTGTCCAGCAGGTCCGTCATTATATAATATATACCTGTCCGGCTGCAGTAGTGATATATATATATTTTTTATGTCATTATCATCCAGTCTATATTAGCAGCAGACGCAGTACGGTAGTCCACGGCTGTAGCTACCTCTGTGTCGGCAGTCGCTCGTCCATCCATAATTGTATACCACCTACCCGTGGTGTTTTTTTTTTTCTATCTTCTTGATACTAGTAGCTTACTTTAGGAGTCTGCAGTGCTGAGCTGACAGTGTCCAGCAGGTCCGTCATTATATAATATATACCTGTCCGGCTGCAGTAGTGATATATATATATATATATATTTTATATCTCATTATCATCCAGTCTATATTAGCAGCAGACGCAGTACGGTAGTCCACGGCTGTAGCTACCTCTGTGTCGGCAGTCGCTCGTCCATCCATAATTGTATACCACCTACCCGTGGTGTTTTTTTTTTTTCTATCTTCTTGATACTAGTAGCTTACTTTAGGAGTCTGCAGTGCTGAGCTGACAGTGTCCAGCAGGTCCGTCATTATATAATATATACCTGTCCGGCTGCAGTAGTGATATATATATATATATTTTATATCTCATTATCATCCAGTCTATATTAGCAGCAGACGCAGTACGGTAGTCCACGGCTGTAGCTACCTCTGTGTCGGCAGTCGCTCGTCCATCCATAATTGTATACCACCTACCCGTGGTGTTTTTTTTTTTTCTATCTTCTTGATACTAGTAGCTTACTTTAGGAGTCTGCAGTGCTGAGCTGACAGTGTCCAGCAGGTCCGTCATTATATAATATATACCTGTCCGGCTGCAGTAGTGATATATATATATATTTTTTTTATATCATTATCATCCAGTCTATATTAGCAGCAGACGCAGTACGGTAGTCCACGGCTGTAGCTACCTCTGTGTCGGCAGTCGCTCGTCCATCCATAATTGTATACAACCTACCTGTGGTGTTTTTTTTTTTTCTATCTTCTTGATACTAGTAGCTTACTTTAGGAGTCTGCAGTGCTGACAGTGTCCAGCAGGTCCGTCATTATATAATATATACCTGTCCGGCTGCAGTAGTGATATATATATATTTTTTATGTCATTATCATCCAGTCTATATTAGCAGCAGACGCAGTACGGTAGTCCACGGCTGTAGCTACCTCTGTGTCGGCAGTCGCTCGTCCATCCATAATTGTATACCACCTACCCGTGGTGTTTTTTTTTTTTTCTATCTACTTGATACTAGTAGCTTACTTTAGGAGTCTGCAGTGCTGAGCTGACAGTGTCCAGCAGGTCCGTCATTATATAATATATACCTGTCCGGCTGCAGTAGTGATATATATATATATTTTTTTTATATCATTATCATCCAGTCTATATTAGCAGCAGACGCAGTACGGTAGTCCACGGCTGTAGCTACCTCTGTGTCGGCAGTCGCTCGTCCATCCATAATTGTATACCACCTACCCGTGGTGTTTTTTTTTTTTCTATCTTCTTGATACTAGTAGCTTACTTTAGGAGTCTGCAGTGCTGAGCTGACAGTGTCCAGCAGGTCCGTCATTATATAATATATACCTGTCCGGCTGCAGTAGTGATATATATATATTTTTTTTTTATATCATTATCATCCAGTCTATATTAGCAGCAGACGCAGTACGGTAGTCCACGGCTGTAGCTACCTCTGTGTCGGCAGTCGCTCGTCCATCCATAATTGTATACTACCTACCTGTGGTGTTTTTTTTTTTCTATCTTCTTGATACTATTAATAGCTTACTTTAGGAGTCTGCAGTGCTGAGCTGACAGTGTCCAGCAGGTCCGTCATTATATAATATATACCTGTCCGGCTGCAGTAGTGATATATATATATTTTATATCTCATTATCATCCAGTCTATATTAGCAGCAGATGCAGTACGGTAGTCCACGGCTGTAGCTACCTCTGTGTCGGCAGTCGCTCGTCCATCCATAATTGTATACAACCTACCTGTGGTGTGTTTTTTTTTTCTATCTTCTTGATACTAGTAGCTTACTTTAGGAGTCTGCAGTGCTGACAGTGTCCAGCAGGTCCGTCATTATATAATATATACCTGTCCGGCTGCAGTAGTGATATATATTTTTTTTTTATATCATTATCATCCAGTCTATATTAGCAGCAGACGCAGTACGGTAGTCCACGGCTGTAGCTACCTCTGTGTCGGCAGTCGCTCGTCCATCCATAAGTATACTAGTATCCATCCATCTCCATTGTTTACCTGAGGTGCCTTTTAGTTGTGCCTATTAAAATATGGAGAACAAAAATGTTGAGGTTCCAAAAATAGGGAAAGATCAAGATCGACTTCCACCTCGTGCTGAAGCTGCTGCCACTAGTCATGGCCGAGACGATGAAATGCCAGCAACGTCGTCTGCCAAGGCCGATGCCCAATGTCATAGTACAGAGCATGTAAAATCCAAAACACCAAATATCAGTAAAAAAAGGACTCAAAAATCTAAAATAAAATTGTCAGAGGAGAAGCGTAAACTTGCCAATATGCCATTTACCTCACGGAGTGGCAAGGAACGGCTGAGGCCCTGGCCTATGTTCATGGCTAGTGGTTCAGCTTCACATGAGAATGGAAGCACTCAGCCTCTCGCTAGAAAAATGAAAAGACTCAAGCTGGCAAAAGCACAGCAAAGAACTGTGCGTTCTTCGAAATCACAAATCCACAAGGAGAGTCCAATTGTGTCGGTTGCGATGCCTGACCTTCCCAACACTGGACGTGAAGAGCATGCGCCTTCCACCATTTGCATGCCCCCTGAAAGTGCTGGAAGGAGCACCCGCAGTCCAGTTCCTGATAGTCAGATTGAAGATGTCAGTGTTGAAGTACACCAGGATGAGGAGGATATGGGTGTTGCTGGCGCTGGGGAGGAAATTGACCAGGAGGATTCTGATGGTGAGGTGGATTGATTAAGTCAGGCACCCGGGGAGACACCTGTTGTCCATGGGAGGAATAGGGCCATTGACATGCCTGGTGAAAATACCAAAAAAATCAGCTCTTCGGTGTGGAAGTATTTCAACAGAAATGCGGACAACATTTGTCAAGCCGTGTGTTGCCTTTGTCAAGCTGTAATAAGTAGGGGTAAGGACGTTAACCACCTCGGAACATCCTCCCTTATACGTCACCTGCAGCGCATTCATCATAAGTCAGTGACAAGTTCAAAAACTTTGGGCAACAGCGGAAGCAGTCCACTGACCAGTAAATCCCTTCCTCTTGTAACCAAGCTCACGCAAACCACCCCACCAACTCCCTCAGTGTCAATTTCCTCCTTCCCCAGGAATGCCAATAGTCCTGCAGGCCATGTCACTGGCAATTCTGACGAGTCCTCTCCTGCCTGGGATTCCTCCGATGCATCCTTGCGTGTAACGCCTACTGCTGCTGGCGCTGCTGTTGTTGCTGCTGGGAGTCGATGGTCATCCCAGAGGGGAAGTCGTACTCGTAAGACCACTTTTACTACTTCCACCAAGCAATTGACTGTCCAACAGTCCTTTGCGAGGAAGATGAAATATCACAGCAGTCATCCTGCTGCAAAGCGGATAACTGAGGCCTTGGCATCCTGGGCGGTGAGAAACGTGGTTCCGGTATCCATCATTACTGCAGAGCCAACTAGAGACTTGTTGGAGGTACTGTGTCCCCGGTACCAAATACCATCTAGGTTCCATTTCTCTAGGCAGGCGATACCGAGAATGTACACAGACCTCAGAAAAAGACTCACCAGTGTCCTAAAAAATGCAGTTAACCACGGACATGTGGACAAGTGGAGCAGGGCAGGCTCAGGACTATATGACTGTGACAGCCCACTGGGTAGATGTATGGACTCCCGCCGCAAGAACAGCAGCGGCGGCACCAGTAGCAGCATCTCGCAAACGCCAACTCTTTCCTAGGCAGGCTACGCTTTGTATCACCGCTTTCCAGAATACGCACACAGCTAAAAACCTCTTACGGCAACTGAGGAAGATCATCGCAGAATGGCTTACCCCAATTGGACTCTCCTGTGGATTTGTGGCATCGGACAACGCCAGCAATATTGTGTGTGCATTAAATCTGGGCAAATTCCAGCACGTCCCATGTTTTGCACATACCTTGAATTTGGTGGTGCAGAATTATTTAAAAAACGAGAGGGGCGTGCAAGAGATGCTGTCGGTGGCCAGAAGAATTGCGGGACACTTTTGGCGTACAGGCACCACGTACAGAAGACTGGAGCACCACCAAAAACGCCTGAACCTGCCCTGCCATCATCTGAAGCAAGAAGTGGTAACAAGGTGGAATTCAACCCTCTATATGCTTCAGAGGTTGGAGGAGCAGCAAAAGGCCATTCAAGCCTATACAACTGAGCACGATATAGGAGGTGGAATGCACCTGTCTCAAGCGCAGTGGAGAATGATTTCAACGTTGTGCAAGGTTCTGCAACCTTTTGAACTTGCCACACGTGAAGTCAGTTCAGACACTGCCAGCCTGGGTCAGGTCATTCCCCTCATCAGGCTTTTGCAGAAGAAGCTGGAGACATTGAAGGAGGAGCTAACACAGAGCGATTCCGCTAGGCATGTGGGACTTGTGGATGGAGCCCTTAATTCGCTTAACAAGGATTCACGGGTGGTCAATCTGTTGAAATCAGAGCACTACATTTTGGCCACCGTGCTCGATCCTAGATTTAAAACCTACCTTGGATCTCTCTTTCCGGCAGACACAAGTCTGCTGGGGTTCAAAGAACTGCTGGTGACAAAATTGTCAAGTCAAGCGGAACGCGACCTGTCAACATCTCCTCCTTCACATTCTCCCGCAACTGGGGGTGCGAGGAAAAGGCTCAGAATTCCGAGCCCACCCGCTGGCGGTGATGCAGGGCAGTCTGGAGCGACTGCTGATGCTGACATCTGGTCCGGACTGAAGGACCTGACAACGATTACGGACATGTCGTCTACTGTCACTGCATATGATTCTCTCCCCATTGAAAGAATGGTGGAGGATTATATGAGTGACCGCATCCAAGTAGGCACGTCAGACAGTCCGTACTTATACTGGCAGGAAAAAGAGGCAATTTGGAGGCCCTTGCACAAACTGGCTTTATTCTACCTAAGTTGCCCTCCCACAAGTGTGTACTCCGAAAGAGTGTTTAGTGCCGCCGCTCACCTTGTCAGCAATCGGCGTACGAGGTTACATCCAGAAAATGTGGAGAAGATGATGTTCATTAAAATGAATTATAATCAATTCCTCTGTGGAGACATTGACCAGCAGCAATTGCCTCCACAAAGTACACAGGGAGCTGAGATGGTGGATTCCAGTGGGGACAAATTGATAATCTGTGAGGAGGGGGATGTACACGGTGATATATCGGAGGATGATGATGAGGTGGACATCTTGCCTCTGTAGAGCCAGTTTGTGCAAGGAGAGATTAATTGCTTCTTTTTTGGTGGGGGTCCAAACCAACCCGTCATTTCAGTCACAGTCGTGTGGCAGACCCTGTCACTGAAATGATGGGTTGGTTAAAGTGTGCATGTCCTGTTTATACAACATAAGGGTGGGTGGGAGGGCCCAAGGACAATTCCATCTTGCACCTCTTTTTTCTTTCATTTTTCTTTGCGTCATGTGCTGTTTGGGGGGTGTTTTTTGGAAGGGCCATCCTGCGTGACACTGCAGTGCCACTCCTAGATGGGCCAGGTGTTTGTGTCGGCCACTAGGGTCGCTTAGCTTACTCACACAGCTACCTCATTGCGCCTCTTTTTTTCTTTGCGTCATGTGCTGTTTGGGGAGTGTTTTTTGGAAGGGCCATCCTGCGTGACACTGCAGTGCCACTCCTAGATGGGCCAGGTGTTTGTGTCGGCCACTAGGGTCGCTTAGCTTACTCACACAGCTACCTCATTGCGCCTCTTTTTTTCTTTGCGTCATGTGCTGTTTGGGGAGTGTTTTTTGGAAGGGCCATCCTGCGTGACACTGCAGTGCCACTCCTAGATGGGCCAGGTGTTTGTGTCGGCCACTAGGGTCTCTTAGCTTACTCACACAGCTACCTCATTGCGCCTCTTTTTTTCTTTGCGTCATGTGCTGTTTGGGGAGTGTTTTTTGGAAGGGCCATCCTGCGTGACACTGCAGTGCCACTCCTAGATGGGCCAGGTGTTTGTGTCGGCCACTAGGGTCGCTTAGCTTACTCACACAGCTACCTCATTGCGCCTCTTTTTTTCTTTGCATCATGTGCTGTTTGGGGAGTGTTTTTTGGAAGGGCCATCCTGCGTGACACTGCAGTGCCACTCCTAGATGGGCCAGGTGTTTGTGTCGGCCACTAGGGTCGCTTAGCTTACTCACACAGCTACCTCATTGCGCCTCTTTTTTTCTTTGCGTCATGTGCTGTTTGGGGAGTGTTTTTTGGAAGGGCCATCCTGCGTGACACTGCAGTGCCACTCCTAGATGGGCCAGGTGTTTGTGTCGGTCACTAGGGTCGCTTAGCTTACTCACACAGCTACCTCATTGCGCCTCTTTTTTTCTTTGCGTCATGTGCTGTTTGGGGAGTGTTTTTTGGAAGGGCCATCCTGCGTGACACTGCAGTGCCACTCCTAGATGGGCCAGGTGTTTGTGTCGGCCACTTGGGTCGCTTAGCTTAGCCATCCAGCGACCTCGGTGCAAATTTTAGGACTAAAAATAATATTGTGAGGTGTGAGGTGTTCAGAATAGACTGAAAATGAGTGGAAATTATGGTTATTGAGGTTAATAATACTTTGGGATCAAAATGACCCACAAATTCTATGATTTAAGCTGTTTTTTAGGTTTTTTTGAAAAAAACACCCGAATCCAAAACACACCCGAATCCGACAAAAAAAATTCGGTGAGGTTTTGCCAAAACGCGTTCGAACCCAAAACACGGCCGCGGAACCGAACCCAAAACCAAAACACAAAACCCGAAAAATTTCCGGTGCTTATCACTAATGAATACCATCGGGCCCTGGTGATTTATTAATCTTTAAATGTTTTAATCGGTCACAGACTACTTCCTCGCTTAAATAAGTACCTATCAGTGTGATATTCTCATTATTGAGATTGTGTGTCAGTCCCTGAATTGGGTCCTCTCTAGTGAATACTGTTGAAAAAAACTCATTTAGTGTGTCCGCTATGTCATTATCATTTTTGCTTAAGACTCCCAACTTGTCTTTTAAAGGGCCTATACTCTCCTTTTTTAATCTCTTGCTATTAATGTATTTAAAGAATTTTTTGGGATTCGCTTTGCTTTCCTTTGCTACTAGTTTTTCAGTTTCTACTTTAGCCGCTCTTATTTCCTTTTTGCAATTTTTGTTACATTCCTTATAGTGCTGAAATGACTCTGCTTCCCCGTCAGATTTGCATTTTTTAAATGCTCGCTTTTTCTTGCCCATAAGTTCCTTAATCTTTTTGTTAAGCCACATCGGTTTATGATTTTTATTCCCTTTTTTGCTACTCATAGGAATATATTTGAGTGTATTTTTAGCTAGCAGGAATTTTAGTACCTCCCATTTCTCCGTAGTATTTTTTCCTAAAAACAAACCTTCCCATTCAATATCCCTGAAAAATACCCTCATCTTTTCAAAATTTGCTTTGCTAAAGTTTAAAGTCCTAGTTGAGCCAGTAGAGGGCTGTTTGTAGAAACTGATATTGAATGTGACCATATTGTGGTCGCTGTTTCCTATGGGTTCCCCTACTATAATACCCGATACCAAATCCTGATTGTTTGTTAATACCAGGTCTAAGATTGCATTGTACCTAGTTGGTTCCTCAATTAGTTGGACTAAGTAGTTATCATTTAGTGTGTTTAAAAACATATTGCCCCTAGCAGTATCACATGAATCGTTTTTCCAGTTTATCTCTGGATAGTTAAAATCTCCCATCACTACTATGTCTCCTACTCCTGCTGCTCTTTCAATTTGCTTTAGTAACAATTCATCATCAGATGCGTTGATACCAGGCGGCCTATAGCATACACCCAATACTAACTTTTTTATTCCTTTTTCCCCGCATGCAATTTCTACCCATAATGTCTCAACAGTGTCTACAGTCCCCTCCTGAATATCTTCCCATATATTAGGTTTTAAAAACGGCTTTACGTACAGACAATCCCCTCCACCCTTTTTATTTAGTCTGTCTCTCCTAAACAGTGTATAGCCCTCTAGATTGACTGTCCAATCATGAGATTCATCCCACCAAGTTTCAGTAATGCCTATAATATCATACTGTTTGCTTGCTGCAAGTATTTCTAGTTCACCCTTTTTACCAGTAATGCTTCTGGCGTTTACATACATACAACTAAGATAAGTATTTTCCCTTGCGTTAGGGACATCTTTCACCTTATGTGGCAAGGATGACCTGTAATCGTCATTGGTTAGTGCTTTGGTAAAATCCTTTTTAGTACCCATGTTAGTAACCTTACCGCCTGCTCTTACCCTCCCCCCAACTTCTCCCCCATTTCGTTTACTACCGCCATCCCCACTATTCTCACTGCATGACCCGTAGTTTCTAGCTAAACCCTCCCCGCAGGCTCCTAGTTTAAAATCTCCTACAACCTTCTAACAATCCTTCCCCCCAGCACCGCTGCCCCCTCCTCAGTCAGGTGCAATCCGTCACGACAAAAGAGATGGCGCCTGACTGAGAAGTCCTCCCAGTGTTCCAGGAACACAAACCCCTCTTTCCTGCACCAATCCCTAAGCCACACATTTACCTCCCTAATCTCCCTCTGCCTCCCTGGACTAGCGCGTGGCACGGGTAATAATTCTGAGGATATTACCTTAGATGTCCTTGCCTTCAGTTTCTTTCCTAAGTCCCTATAGTCTTTCTTAAGGACATCCCACCTTCCGCTAACTTTGTCATTGGTGCCAACGTGCACCAAGACCGCCGGGTCTTTGCCAGCCCCTCCCAACAATCTATCTACCCAGTCCGCGATGTGCCGTATCCGAGCACCCGGGAGACAACAGACTGTACGGCGATCACGGTCCCGGTAGCAGATTGCCCTATCTGCCTTCCTGATGATAGAATCCCCTACCACCACCATTTGACTAGGTACCTCTCTATCTTTTATCCCAACCGCGCCAGAGGGACCGCACCTCTGGATGCTAGAGGGAGCAGTCTCCTCCAGCACAGTCATTTCTTCACTATCATCCTCCGATTCCTCGTCCAATCGGGCAAATTTGTTCGGGTTTGATAGTTCGGAGATGTCGTGCCTCCCCCTCTTTTTCTTCCTTCTAACTGTGACCCAACTGGCTACCTGATCATCATCCTCTTCTACCAGTGACCCCTCCCGCAACTCCTCCACCGTTCTGTCTAAACTACGCTCGAGATTGTGAATCTCCCTCAGTCGCGTAACGGTTTGCTCTAGATCAGTTACCTGGGCTTCCAGGGCAACCATTCGCACACACCTCGTGCAGATGTATTCACACTGGGCGGGTAGCTCCAGGTGTGCATACATCTTGCACGACATGCACTGAGTGAGGTCCTCAATCACAGCCCCTCCCATATTGTTTGCAAGGTCTAACTCCCTGTTACACTCAAAGAAAAAGCGGCAAAAATAAAAAATAGAAGACAAGCAATCTCACTTATACAATAATTAAGCTGGCTTATACTTATCTATCTTTGTGCGGTTCTTGGTCCTTCACTTTTATGCAGCCGTAGTACTCTCTCCTGCGGCACCTATACTCCACTTAGCAGTTACAGTTGTTCCAGCTCACTGCTCCTCCTTTTCACTCGGCTTCCAGCTCCTGATAAGATAAAAAAAAAAAAAACTGCCCGTCACACCCGCACAATCACAGCCCCTCTGCTACTCCAAGTAAGAGACCCTCTCACTCACTCACAAGGTCATCCCCTTGCAGCCTCACCAGAAGTTTAATGGTACTGTAAATGTGTGTTCCTGATTGTGTATTATAAAACTCACCATTTTCTGTATACTAACTCACCTTTTTGCTGTTTACAACTCACACGTAGAAATCCCAGCAGCACTTAAGAGACAAGCCCCACCAAGTAGAGAGTAGATGACAGAGGCTGGGGCTACAGTGAGATAGTGGGTGACTGAGGCAGGGGTGACAAGTAGAGAGTAGATGACTGAGGCAGGGGTGACAGGGAGATAGTAGGTGACTGAGGACGGGGGGACTGGGAGATAGTGGGAAACTGAGGCAGGGGTGACAGGGAGACAGTGGGTGACTGAAGCAGGGGTGACAGGGAGACAGTGGGTGACTGAGACAGGTATGACAGGTAGAGTTGGTGACTGAGGCAGGGTGACAGAGTTGGTGACTGAGGCAGGGGTGACAAGTAGAGAGTAGATGACTAAGGCAGGGGCAACAGGGAGATAGTGGGTGACTGAGGCAGGGGCGACAGGGAGATAGTGGGTGAATGTGGTAGGGTTTACAATTAAAGAGTAGATGACTGAGGCTGGGGTGAATGGGAGATAGTTGGTGACTGAGGCAGAGGTGAAAGGGAGATAGTGGGTGACTGAGGCAGGGGAGACGAGGAGATAGTGGGTGACTGAAGTAGGGGTGACAGGGAGACAGTGGGTTTCTGAAGCAGGGGTGACAAGTAGAGAGTAGATGACTGAGGCTGTAGATGAGATGTAGATTTGGTCACTGAGGCAGAGGTGACAGGGAGATAGTGGGTGACTGAGGCAGGGGAGACAAGGAGATAGTGTGACTGAGGCAGGGGTGACAAGTAGAGAGTAGATGACTAACGTAAGGGTGACATGTAGAGTTGGTGACTGAGGCAGGGGTGACAGGGAGATAGTGGGTGACTGAGGAAGGGTTGACAATTAGAGAGTAGATTACTGAGGCTGGGGTGACTGGTAGATAGTGGGTGACTGAGGCAGGGGTGACAGGGAGACAGTAGGTAACTGAAGCAGGGGTGACAGGGAGATAGTGGGTGACTGAGGCAGGGGTGATAGGGAGATAGTGGGTGACTGAAGTAGGGGTGACAAGTAGAGAGTAGATGACTAAGGCAGGGGTGACGTGTAGAGTTGGTGACTGAGGCAGGGGTGACAGAGAGATAGTGGGTGACTGTTGCAGGGGTGAAAGGTAGAGTTGGTGACTGAGGCAGGTGTAACAAGTAGAGAGTAGATGACAGAGGCTGGGGCTACAGTGAGATAGTGGGTGACTGAGGCAGGGGTGACAAGTAGAGAGTAGAGGACTAAGGCAGGGGTGACAGATAGAGTTGGTGACAGAGGCAGGGGTGACCGGGAGATAGTGGGTGACTGTGGCAGGGTTGACAAGTAGAGAGAAGATGACTGAGGCAGGGGTGACAGGGAGATAGTAGGTGACTGAGGACGGTGGGACTTGGAAATAGTGGGTGACTGAAGCAGGGGTGACAAGTAGAGAGTAGATGACTAAGGCAGGGGTGACGTGTAGAGTTGGTGACTGAGGCAGGGGTGACAAAGAGATAGTAAGTGACTGTTGCAGGGGTGAAAGGTAGAGTTGGTGACTGAGGCAGGTGTGACAAGTAGAGAGTAGAGGACTAAGGCAGGGGTGACAGGTAGAGTTGGTGACTGAGGCAGGGGTGACCGGGAGATAGTGGGTGACTGTGGCAGGGTTGACAAGTAGAGAGAAGATGACTGAGGCAGGGGTGACAGGGAGATAGTGGGTGACTGAGGAAGGGGTGACAAGCAGAGAGTAGATAACTAAGGCAGGGGTTACGTGTAGAGTTGGTGACTGAGGCAGGAGTGACAGAGATAGTGGGTGACTGTGGCAGGGGTGACAGGTAGAATTGGTGACTGAGGCAGGGTTGACAAGTAGAGAGTAGATGACTGAGGCAGGGGTGACAGGGACACAGTAGGTGATTGAGGACGGGGGGACTGGGAGATAGTGGGTGACTGAGGCAGGGGTGACTGGGAGCTAGTGGTAAACTGAGGCAGGCAGACAGTGGGTAACTGAAGTAGGGGTGACAGGGAGATAGTGTGTGACTAAGTCAGGGTTGACAAGTAGAGAGTAGATGACTGAGGCAGGGGTGAAAGGGAGATAGTGGGTGACTGAGGCAGGGGTGAAAGGGAGCTAGTGGGTGACTAAGGCAGGGGAGACAAGGAGATAGTGTGACTGAGGCAGGGGTGACAAATAGAGAGTAGATGACTATCGTAATGGTAACATGTAGAGTTGGTGACTGAGGCAGGGGTGACAGGGAGATAGTGGGTGACTAAGGAAGGGGTGACAAGGAGATAGTGGGTGACTGAGGCAGGGAAGACAAGGAGAAAGTTGGTGACTGAGGCAGGGGAGACAAGGAGAAAGTGGGTGACTGAGGCAGGGGTGACAGAGATAGTGGGTGACTGAGGACGGGGTGACTGGGAGATAGTGGGTGACTGAGGAAGGGGTGACACGTAGAGTTGGTGACTGAGGCAGGGATGACAGAGAGATAGGTGGTGACTGAGGCAGGGATGACAGGTAGAGTTGGTGACTGAGGCAGGGGTGACAAGTAGAGAGTAGATGACTAAGGCAGGGGTAACAGGGACACAGTAGGTGACTGAGGACGGGGGGACTGGGAGATAGTGGCTGACTGAGGCAGGGGTGACTGGGAGCTAGTGGTAGACTGAGGCAGGGAGACAGTGGGTAACTGAAGTAGGGGTGACAGGGAGATAGTGTGTGACTAAGTCAGGGGTGACAAGTAGAGAGTAGATGATTGAGGTAGGGGTGAAAGGGAGGTAGTGGGTGACTGAGGCAGGGAAGACAAGGAGATAGTGTGACTGAGGCAGGTGTGACAAGTAGAGAGTAGATGACTAACATAAGGGTGACATGTAGAGTTGGTGACTGAGGCAGGGGCTACAGTGAGATAGTGGGTGACTGAGGACGGGGTGACAAGTAGAGAGTAGATGACTAAGGCAGGGGTGACGTGTAGAGTTGGTGACTGAGGCAGGGGTGACAGAGAGATAGTGGGTGACTGAGGCAGGGATGACAGGTAGAGTTGGTGACTGAGGCAGGGTGACAGAGTTGGTGACTGAGGCAGGGGTGACAAGTAGAGAGTAGATGAATAAGGCAGGGGCAACAGGGAGATAGTGGGTTACTGAGGCAGTAGTGACAAGTAGAGAGTAGATGACTGAGGCTGGAGTGAAAGGAAGTTAGTGGGTGAATGAGGCAGGGGTGAAAGGGAGATAGTGGGTGACTGAGGCAAGGAAAACAAGGAGATAGTGGATGACTGTGACGGGTGACAAGTAGAGAGTAGATGACAGAGGTTGGGACTACAGGGAG